>NW_026611077.1:607766-1215532 GCF_029633865.1 Lampris incognitus | reverse complement strand
TAATGTGCTGACTGGAACACGAGAGCAACACAGTGGTTGCACTACAATGATCCAGCCACACAGGTGCAGCTATGCTGCACCATCTTAACAGGGGTGGAGGCCTTCAGCCTCACCTGTATGAAAATAAAGTGAAACAAATTGCTTGTTTCTTTCTTCTTTTTTTTGTGTTTTGAATTTGTAGAAATCGGCTGTTCAGTTTGCTTTGTATTAATTGTAGCAGGGCAAAATGTTGGTTTGATAACATTAGGCTACTTTAAAGAGTATATAAGAAGACATATCTTCATCTCTTGATGTGTTTCTTATAGTAGTGAAATTATACTTGTAACTTCTGTAGCAAGGACCCCCTTTGCCTCCCTGTCTGTCTGCCACCACCCCTCTTCCCCCCTCAGGAATTTCACTAGAGATAAGGAGGCAAATATTTTGATATACTAACTGAGATTGCAAAGGGGCCTTCGAATCAACCCACATAAAGATGCTAAATTGACATTCATCAGACCAGAGGACCTTAAAAAGGAATTGCATTTGTGATAATAATAATAATAATAATAATAATAATTTTATTTATATAGCACCTTTCTAAAACAATGTTACAAAGTGCTTCGCAAAAAAAAAATACAGATAAAACCAGACAAAGCAGGAATAAGAGTAAGATCAAATAAGATTAAAATTAAAAACAGTGAAAATAAAAACAAACATCAAACATTTGTAAAAGTTTTAAGATGAGACTTAAAAGAAGCTAAAGGCTTAGTTCATCTTAGCTCAGCAGGAAGAGAGGTCCATAGTGTGGAGGCTCTAACAGCAAAAGCCCGGTCACCCTTTGTAACTAACCGAGATCTGGGAATAACCAGCAGGGCTCCATCTGCAGACCTTAATGGTCGAGGGGGGATATACTAAGTCAATAAATCACAAATGTATAAAGGAGTAATACCATTTAAAGCCTTAAAAGGGAGCAGTAAAATTTTAAAATAGATTCGAAATATAACAGGGAGCCAGTGTAGGGAGGCAAGCACAGGAGTGATATGGTCATGCCTCCTTGTTCCTGTAATAAGCCGATCAGCGGCATTTTGTACCAACTGCAGACGGTGGAGGGAGCCCTTGCTGATACCAGAATAAAGTGCATTACAGTAGTCAAGTCGAGAAAAGATAAAAGGATGTACAGCTTTTTGCAGATCAGCAATTGATAAAAATTACCTCATTTTGGAGATTAGCTTGAGTTGGAAAAAGCATGACTGAACAACATGTTTAATTTCATTGTCAAAACTGAGGTTAGCATCAAATATTACCCCACGATTCCTAGCAGCCTGTTTAAGATTTCCTGACAGACTACCAAGATTAGTAGCAAACGGACTGATGGAATTTTCGGGCCCAAACAGAATGACCTCAGACTTATCATCATTAAATTTAAGAAAATGTTTGGACACCCAGGATTTAATGTTGGTGAGGCAACCTGTGAGATTTAATAGGGCACTAGGATCAGTGGGATTTAGTGGCATGTATAACTGTGTCGTCAGCATAAAAATGGTAGAGCACATGGTCATTTTGAATGACCTGGCCAAGTGGCAGCATGTATAGTATAGAGAAGAGAAGGGGACCAAGAACTGAACCTTGTGGCACACCACAACTCAACTGAGCCACTGAGGAGGTAGAGTTACCCAGACCAACAGAAAAAGTTCTGTTGGTGAGGTAAGAGTGTAATAAGTCAAGAGCCGAGCCCTTGATGCCAACCCAAGTCTCTAAGCGATGTAGGATGATGTTGCAATCAACCATGTCAAAGGCAGCACTTAAGTCCAAAAGAACTAAAATTGAGCAGTCAACTCTGTCTGCATTCAGCAGTAGATCATTAGTGACCTTAACTAGAGCTGTCTCAGTGCTAAGAAGTGCTCTAAAACCAGACTGGAAACTATTAAAAACAGTATTTGTGTTCATAAAAGTAATCAACTGAGAAGAAATTACTCTCTCCAGAACCTTAGATAAAAAAGACAATTTGGAGATTGGCCTGTAGTTACTTAGGGACAGGGGCTCTAAATTAGGTTTCTTCAGCAATGGATGAATGGTGGCATGCTTAAAACTGTCTGGAAAAGAACCGGAGGCTAGACAATTATTAAGAATTTGAAGAATAACGGGGCTAACAGTGGAAAATACCTCATTGAGTAGTTTAGTGGGAATGATGTCTAGGATGCAGGAGGAGGAGCTGATATTGGAGACTGTAGTCTTTAACACTGAAATTGTAATTGGGTGAAATTGGGTGAAAGAGGAAGAATTAACATGGGAAATGGAACGAAAAGATGCTGGCTGGATTTGGGACCTAATATTCTCCACCTTGTGTACAAAATGAGTGAGAAATGTTTCAGACAACTCAACATCAGGTTCAAAAAGAGAAGTGGAGGGACCATTAATGACATAATCAATTATCCCAAAGAGAACTTTAGGATTGTGGTTATTTCTCAATATTCGTTCAGAGAAGTATGCTGATCTCGCATCCTTAACTGCCTTCTGGTAAATTAATATCAAGTTTTTAAGGGTGTTATGTGTTAATTCGGACTTGTTGGACTTCCATTGTCGTTCTGTTTTTCTACAAAGTCTTCTAAGGGCACCGGTGTGATCATTCAGCCAGGGAAGGTTATTTAATTTTTGTTTCCTAGTTTTAAATGGCGCAGTTTGGTCGAGGATGGATTGGCACTGATCATTGAATGAATTCAATAGTGCATCTGGATTGAGCAGTGATAAAGATGGATTAAATGATGAAGAATTAAAAGCATCACAAAATTTAACTGCAGAGACATCGTTGAGAAAGTGAGATCGTGTTTTAGGATAATGACTAGGAGTAGCGAGCTGTAGTGGGAATTTGAAAATGGTAGTTTTATGGTCAGGTACAGGTATATGCTCCAAATTGAGACATTCGAGAGAGAAATCAGAGGCGAGTACCAGATCTAAAATGTGGCCTTTGGAGTGTGTGACCCCTTTAACAGATTGAATGAGGTTAAACTTAAGTCAGGGAATGGGAAGGACAGCACACATGAATATTATTATATTAAAATCGCCAAGAATAAGCACCCTGTCATATTTTGGTATGACAATAGATAAAAGGTCAGAAAACTCAGAGATAAAGCTAACTGAATTAGGGGGCCTATAAATTAAGATGCAGAGAAAAGGGGAATGGCCAGTAATTAAAAAACATAAAACCTCAAATGAGATAAAATTAACAGGATGGCACTTAAGACCTAACTTATAATAAACAGCTAGGCCACCCCCTCTACCAGAGGGCCTGGGAATGTGAAAATATGCAAAATCAGGGGAACTAGCCTCAATCAGGGGAACAGTGTCCCCTGGGGACAGCCATGTCTCAATAATGATAAAAAAGTCGAGATTATTGGAAACAATAACATCATTAATGATAAAGGATTTATTACCCAGAGATCTCACATTCAAGAGGCCACAATTGTTAGGTGTCACAGCAGAATTAACACCAACAGGAGTACAACAAATAGGACGCAAATTGCAGATATTTGCTCCAGATATTCAGTTGTTGTTGTTTCTGCTATTAGGTACAACTTGTGGATGAGAGGCACGGTGTCTGATAATAGTCTGTATGGGGAAAATTCCCGGTGAGAGGGTCAAAGAGAGATAAGGCCAGCGGAGGGAGACAGCGGGCGGAACAGTACCTTCAAGTGCCACCATAGGCGGAAGCAGAGGCTCCGGAAGGAAAGAGTAAATAGTCAGTCACACGGAGAGGACTGCACTGCGTGCTGCAGGTTGGCTGCTAGCATCCGGCTACCCAGACTGTTTGGGTGGACTCGTAACTTTTGAAGAAGGAGAGACGATCCCAAAGCATTAAAATTATCAATAAAGCCAATATTGTGAGCTCTGCAGGCAGAGGTGAGCCATGTGTGCAGGCTGAGGATTCTGCTGAAACACCCCGCTCCACGGGCCAGTGTCGGAATAGGGCCTGAGATAAAAACAGGTTTTCCACACGTACCTAAAAAGCTGAAAAGAGCAATAAAATCCTTTTTGGTGAGTTCACACTGCTGACGAGCTGCATCATTAGTCCTGACATGCACTATCACGCGGTTGGTAGAAGCTGGGAGCGAGCTAAGCAGCCTCGGGAGCTTAGCCAGGATGACAGGGGACTGTGGCTCCAGGGAAACAGTGTGTAGCTGCGTTAACCAAACGGGTGTTCCTGATTATGGAGTCCCCCACTATTAATATAGTCGGGGAGAAGAGGGGACCAGGAGCTGATGGTTGTGGGTTATCAGGGCGCGAGAGAGCATAATCTGTTTCTGCAGGCTGTTTTAATCTCACTGGCTGATGATGGGGTGTCAGGGCTGGCAATTGTTGTGATGAGGCAGCGACAACAGATCTGCGAGAGGGATTCCCTGCCGACTCAGGGCAAGGAAGACTTCCATTTCTGAGCACGGCCTCTCTTACAGTCTTACAACGGGAAGTCGTTGGCCTGGACGAGGGCTGATGATTTGGCCTTGCAGTGGAGCGGTGGGCCAGCTGAACAGTGCTAGCCACAGGAGGTGTGGGGGCTGCAGTATCAGGAGCATCGACTGGGTTGACCGGGGTGTCGTCAGACAGTGTAGTGTAGCGGTTGGACAGCCATAGGTGAGGGGGAGAGGCAGCTCCGTCCGAGTCTCTCTTACGACCGCGGAACACCACTTTAGCCCAGGACGACTGTTGTCGAGCCAGAGTGCTCAGTGATGGGCAGCTCATCCAGTGTAATAAACCTGTTCTCCAACCGAACCTCTGGTGAGACATTAGTGGAGCTGTGCTTGTTGTGTCTGACTCCTCTTTTACCCTGGACAACGTCTGTCCAGAGATCAGGGTTTGACACTGGGGGGGGTAGAACAGGTCTTAGGTCTTGCTCCCCGGTTTAGCCAGTAGCACATACCCAGATCCGATGCGGTGTCGGTCTCAAGTAGGTTCTGGCCGGGCCAGGGAATCGTATCTGCATAGTCTTCGGCGTGGGGCTCATTATCTCCGAAAGCCGCTTCGCAGCGTGTTTCATGTCCCTGGTCCTGGTCGTCTTTGGGTTCCGGAACATCAGCTTGGGAAGCAGCAGTCAAAGTGTCCATAAGTTTTTCATCCTCTTGCATTTGGCAAAGCAAAGAGATTCTCTTCTCAAGCTCTGTGATGTTCTGGCGGAGCTGGGCACAGATGGGGCACTCAGTGGAAGGCGAATAGAGGGGAGACATTTTTCTCAAAGTCTGAAGTCTGAAAATGGGAACACAGCTGTATTTCCAGAAATCAAACAAAAAGCTCAGCAAGGAATTAAACATAAATAAATAAATAGAATAAACCCGCCGATCATGTTCACGGCAGAGGGCTGAGTCCACGCAGTGTTCGCCACACACAGCGGCGCACAACAGAGCCTCCAGTGCGATCAAGTCCATGCAGCAATCGATAATCCCATGAAATCCAAAAAGTAGTAGAGGTAAACCATGAAAAGGTTGATAAAAGTTAAAAATAACGTAATGTTAAGGCTAAAAAACTACATAGAATATGTCACTCTAGGACACTAGTAAAACCGTGCCGACGCCGACCAAGTTCTAGACAAGACACACCAAGCTTTATGTACATAGCACCTTTCCAAGCAACGTTATAAGCTGTCTTACTCAACAGGGTAAACTAATGCTCACAGCCAAGCTGCAAAACAACCAGATACAAAACAAATACAGCTCATAAGGCCAGGTCTGCTCCACACAACAAGGTAAAATAATGCTCAAAATCAAGCTATAAAACAACCAAATACAATACAAATACAGCTCATAATGCCAGGTCTGCTCCACACAACAAGGTAAAATAATGCTCACAATCAAGCTATAAAACAACCAAATACAATACAAATACAGCTCATAACGCCAGGTCTGCTGCACACAACAAGGTAAAATAATGCTCACTGCCAAGCTATAAAACAACCAAGTACAATACAAATACTGCTCATAACGCCAGGTCTGCTCCACACAACAAGGTAAAATAATGCTCACAGCCAAGCTATAAAAAAACCAAATACTGTTAGGGTTTTCGGAAGACCCCAAGCGCACGACACCAGGCAGAGATGGAGTTAGCCGAAACTGGCGTACTTTATTACTAGCTCATACAACGGTTAACACAGGAGGGCAATGAGCAACTTAGAAAACAGGAAGTCCAAGAAAAAACACACTGGTAATCCAAACTGGGAACACGGCAGGATACTTCCACAGGGAAACTCACAGAGAAACACTAAACCAAGGGCTGAGATAAACTCGGAGAGAAATGCACCGGGAGGGAAGAGTAACAACTCCTGCAAGGAGGTTACGGCACGAACTGACAACGGGCGCTGGGAGACCAGCAAACTTAAGCCCAGCCCTGACGACTAAGCCCAGCCCTGACGAGCTGATTGGCTGCCGGCGCGGCGTGGGCGAGCCACGGCACGGGGTGAGCGAGCCATAACAGTACCCCCCCCCCTCCACGGGAGCCACCAGGCGACTTGCCCGGCTTGTCGGGATGGGAATGATGAAAGTCAGTGAGCAGCCCAGGGTCCAGGATGAGCTGGCGGGAGACCCAGCTACGTTCCTCCGGACCGTAGCCTTTCCAGTCCACCAAATACTGGAACCCCAGTCCTCGGCTCCGGACATCCAGCAGCCGGCGGACCTTCCACTGGGGGTGCCCATCCACGATCTCGGGGGAGGCGGAGCTGGGACCGGAGGCATCAGAGGACTGTGGGAGACAGGCTTAACCCGAGACACATGAAAAACAGGATGGATCTTCAAGGAAGCCGGAAGCTTCAGACTCACCGCCGCGGGACTGAGCACCTTCCTGATCTCAAATGGCCCGACAAACTGGGGGTTCAGCTTCTTCGCGGTGGACTGAAGCAGGAGGTCCTTCGAGGACAGCCACACCCTTTGGCCTGGTTGGTACGTAGGCGCCGGCGTCGGTTGGCTCCCCGACTGGCACGCTCAGCTACCCGGAGCAGAGTAGCTCTGGTCAACTCCCAGACGCGACGGCACCGGTTCAGATGGGCCTGCACGGAGGGAACTGCCACTTCCGACTCCTGCGCAACAAAGAGAGGCGGCTGGTAGCCCAGGGACACCTCAAAAGGTGAGAGGCCGGTGGCAGAGCTGACCAGGGAGTTGATGGCATACTCGACCCAGGGGAGGAACCGGCTCCAGGAGCTGGGTTTCTTGGCGGCCATGCACCAGAGGGCAGACTCCACGCTCTGGTTCATCCTCTCCATCTGCCCGTTAGTCTGTGGGTGATATCCAGAGGAGAGACCAACAGAGGCACCCAACCCCTTACAAAAGGCCCGCCATACCTGGGAGACGAACTGGGGCCCTCGGTCCGAGACGACATCCAGGGGAAGGCCGTGGAGACGGAACACGTGGCTCGTCAGGAGGTCCGCCGTCTCAGAAGCCGATTGAAGTTTGGGGAGGGCCACCAGGTGCACTCCCTTACTGAAGCGGTCCACCACTGTCAGGATCACAGTGTTACCCTGGGAGGGCGGCAGTCCGGAGACGAAATCCAATGCCACATGGGACCAGGGCTGGCTTGGAGTTGGGAGGGGCTGCAGCAGACCCGTGGGTGCCTGGTGAGAGGCCTTGGTGTGAGCACAGATGGAGCAGGCCTTTATGAAGGCCCTGACGTCGTTCCTCATGGTGGGCCACCAGAAACGCCGAGCCAGGAAGGTGAAGGTGCGGTGGACACCTGGTTGGCAAGCAAACTGACTGGCATGGCCCCACTGAAGAACCCGGGACCGGACTGAGTCCGGGACGAACATACAGTGTGGAGGCACGTGGTTCAGGGCGGGATGGGAGCGCAACGCCTGCCTGACCACGGTCTCGATGCCCCAGGTAACCACGCCAACCACCCTGGCCTCAGGAAGGATGGGAGCCGGCTCCTCTGTAGCTGGCTCCCTCCTCGAGTATTGTCGGGACAGGGAGTCTGCCTTCGTGTTGCGAGACCCCGGGGCGATAAGTCAGCATGAAGTCGAACTGACTGAGGAAGCTGGCCCACCGCGCCTGCCGACCATTGAGACGCTTGGTTGCTCGGATGAACGTCAAGTTCTTATGATCAGTCCAGATGGTGAACGGCTGTTCCGCCCCCTCCAGCCAATGGCGTCACTCCTCCAGAGCAGCCACCACTGCCAGCAGCTCCCGGTTCCCGACATTATAGTTCTCCTCGGCAGGGAGGAACCGGTGAGAGAAGAAGGCGCATGGATGGACCTTCTGGTCAGACGCTGACCGCTGGGAGAGGACAGCCCCCAACCCGGTGTCCGAAGCGTCCACCTCCATGAGGAACTGCCTCTTGGGGTCGGGGTGGAGCAGGACCGAGGTGCTGGTGAACCTCTCCTTGAGGTACTGGAACGCAGAGCGGGCAGCCGGGGACCAGATGAATGGCTGGGAGGGGGAGTTCAGCTTGGTGAGAGGTTCTGCCACACGGCTGTAGTTCCTGATGAACCTCCTATAGAAGTTTGAAACCCGAGGAAGCTCTGTAATTCCTTCCGGGATATGGGATCGGGCCAGTCCACCACAGCCTGGATCTTGCGGGGGTCGGCCCGGGTCTGCCCCCTCTCAACGACGAAGCCCAGGTAATAAACGGAAGGGGAATGGAACCGGCACGTCTCTGCCTTGACGAAGAGCCGGTTCCGGAGGAGACATTCAAGTACCTGGCGGATATGCTGGACATGTTCCTCGAGGGTCCTGGAGAAGATGGGGATGTCATCGAGGTAGACCACAACAAACTCGTTGAGCATGTCGCGGAGAATGTCATTCATGAGAGCCTGGAATACCGCCGGGGCATTGGTGAGGCCGAACAGCATGACCAGGTACTCATAATGACCCTGGGGTGCCTTAAAGGCTGTCTTCCACTCGTCCCCCTTCCGGATCCTGACCAGATGATAGGCACACCGGAGGTCCAGCTTAGTGAAGACAGTAGCCTGGGTGAGGGGCTCAAGGGTGGAACTCATGAGGGGAAGGGGGTACTTCTTTTTGATGGTTATCTCATTGAGTTGGCGATAGTCAATGCAGGGTCGGAGGCCCCATCCTTCTTCTTCATGAAAAATAATCCAGCTGCCACCTGGGAGGACAAGGGCCGAATGAGCCCCGCTGCCAAGGACTCAGAGATATACTCGTCCATCGTAGCCTTCTCGGGGATGGTCAGACTGTAAAGACGACTGCTGGGAAGGGGTGCACCAGAGTGGAGGTTGATAGCACAGCCATAAGGCCGATGAGGAGGAAGAGATTGGGCCCGGGTCTTGCTGAAAACCTCACCTAGCTCATGGTACTCAGCAGGAACAGAGGAGAGGTCAGGAGGAGGGGCACTAGGGGCACGTCGGGGGGATGGGGCGGGAGCAGCCTGGAGACATTGGGCATGACAGGAGGAGCTCCACTCCATGATGGTACCGGAGGTTCCAGGCGATGTGTGGCTCATGCTGCATGAACCAGGGGTGCCTTAGGATCACAGGGACTAACGGGGACTGGATGATGAAGAACCGAAGTCTCTCCACATGGTTCCCTGCTATGGTAAGAGAGACAGGGTGGGTGCGTTGGGTGACGCTGGCCATGCAGCGCTCATCCAGCGCGAAGGCCTCCATGGGCTTCTCCAGCATCTCTAGTGGGATGTTAGCCTGGGAAGCAAACTCTGAGTCCAGGAAACACTCATCAGCTCCCAAGTCGAGGAGTGCACCCACCGTGAGCCGCTGGTCAGCCCAGGCCAGGGTAACACTAACCACATGGTTCTGTGGGGCAGGACGGCGGGAACAGGAAGGGCAGCTCACTAGGATCTCCCAGGGCCCCAGTGAGCCTAGTCTTTTGTTCGAGTGGGGCAACCGCTGATCAGATGTCCCTTCTGGCCGCAGTAAAGGCATTGACCCACCTTGAACCGGGCCTCCCATTCGGCCGGAGTAAGGCGCGTGCGCCCCACCTGCATAGGTTCCTCCCCCGTCGTGGTCTGGGATGCGGAGGGAGAAACAGCCACAGGGAAAGTGGGGCGAGCAGGAGTAGGGGTCCTGTCAGGAGTGCTGGACGACTGGGGAATGGACGGGGATCCACGCAGGGTTCGCTCGCGCCTCCTCTCCCGGAGGTGTCCATCGATGCGGATGGCGAGTTTGATCAGGTCATCGAGGGAGGTGGGCTCCTCCCGGGTGGCTAGCTGGTCCTTGACAGCCTCGCTGAGACCTCTCTGGAATGTGACCCGAAGTGACTGGTCGTTCCAGCCGCTCTCAGCTGCAGCCAGCCTGAACTCCACCGAGTAGTCTTTGACACTGCCACTGCCCTGCTAGATACTGCTCAGCCGAGCACCAGGGTCCTGGCCACAGACTGGATGGTGGAATACCTTCCGTAGTTCTGCCACAAAGTCCCCGTAGGTGAGGAAGAAACTGGCCCTCATGGACCAGGAAGCAGTGGCCCACTGAGCTGCTTGGCCTGTGAGCAGGTTGGTCACATAAGCGACCCGGGCAGCATCAGACGTGAACATGCTGGGTTGGCGATTTAAGTCCAGCTCACACTGCATGATGAATGTGGTACAGGTCTCAAAGTTGCCATCAAATGGTCATGGGCTGGAGAGGCAGGGCTCCCAGGGAACTGGGTTGAGCTCCACAGGGTTAACTGGGGCAGCAGGCCCAGGGGGCGGGTTACCCATGACTCCAGTGGCAGGCTGTCCCGGCGGCTGGGTGGTGAGAGCCGCTGTGATGGTCTGCAACTGCCGCAGGATCTCTGCTTGTTGGCTCAGCAACGCCACCTGCTGGCTCGTTAGGTTACCCACAGAGGCCTGGAGGGGCTGGACCTGAGTCTGAAGATCCCTCACCGCAACAGAGGCCGCCTCTAGCTGCTGGGTGTG
The DNA here is from genome assembly GCF_029633865.1 of Lampris incognitus. Lineage (NCBI taxonomy): Eukaryota > Metazoa > Chordata > Actinopteri > Lampriformes > Lampridae > Lampris > Lampris incognitus. The sequence continues at coordinate 1,204,717 of NW_026611077.1, read as the reverse complement.
GGAGTTGGTCAGTTGGATCTGTCTGATGAGAGCTACTTGAACTGGACTGGTCGGTACGCTCTCTGTGCCGGCTGGGGTCGTCATGGTCAGTTCGTACTGTTAGGGTTTGTGGAAGACCCCAAGCGCACGACACCAGACAGAGATGGGGTTAGCCGAAACTGGCGTCCTCTATTACTTGCTCGTACAACGGTCAAACACAGGAGGGCAATGAGCGACAAGAAAACGGGAAGTCCAAGGAAAAAAACTCACGGGTAATCCAAACTGGGAACACGGCAGGATACTTCCACAGGGAAACTTTGCAAAGGAAACCATAAACCAAGGGCTGAGGTAAACTCAGAGAGAAATGCATCGGAAGGGAAGAGTAACCACTACTGCGAGGAGGTTACGGCACAAACTTACAATGGGCGCTGGGAGACCAGCAAACTTAAGCCCATCCCTGACGACTAAGCCCAGCCCTGATGAGCTGATTGGCTGCCGGCGCGGGACAATACAAATACAGCACATAATGCCAGGTCTGCTCCACACAACAAGGTAAAATAATGCTCACAGTCAAGCTATAAAACAACCAAGTACAATACAAATACAGCACATAACGCCAGGTCTGCTCCACACAACAAGGTGACATAATGCTCACAGACAAGCTATAAAACAACCAACTACAATACAAATACAGCACATAACGCCAGGTCTGCTCCACACAACAAGGTAAAATAATGCTCACAGCCAAGCTATAAAACAACAAAGTACAATACAAGTACAGCACATAACGCCAGGTCTGCTCCACACAACAAGGTAAAATAATGCTCACAGCCAAGCTATAAAACAACCAACTACAATACAAATACAGCACATAACGCCAGGTCTGCTCCACACAACAAGTTGACATAATGCTCACAGACAAGCTATAAAACAACCAAATACAATACAAATAAGGCTCATAACGCCAAGTCTGCTCCACACAACAAGGTAAAATAATACTCACCGGCAATCCATAAAAGAACCAACTGCAATACAAATACAGCTCATAACGCCAGGTCTGCTGCACACAACAAGGTAAAATAATGCTCACTGCCAAGCTATAAAACAACCAAATACAGTACAAATACAGTACATAATGCCAGGTCTGCTCCACACAACACGGTGAAATAGTGCTCACAGCCAAGCTATGAAACAACCAAGTACAATACAAATACAGCACATAACGCCAGGTCTGCTCCACACAACAAGGTAAAATAATGCTCACAGCCAAGCTATAAAACAACCAAATACAATACAAATACAGCACATAACGCCAGGTCTGCTCCACACAACATGGTAAAATAATGCTCACAGCCAAGCTATAAAACAAAGGGAGTGGGTGTGGAGCAGCGACTGGGACAGCTCAGAAGAGTGGGGTAATTGGCTGGATACAATTGGGGAGAAAAAAAAAAGGGGGGGGGGTTCCAAGAAAAAAAAATGTTGATGAAAGAAAAATATATAAAGAATTAAAAATGTTAAATTGTAAAAGTATAATATATAAACAATATAAAAAAATAAAAATTGGGCAACAGTGGATTTACTATAAAAAGCCTCCCTGTAAAAGTAAGTTTTAAAAAGTGATTTAAAAGAAGGCATTGAGTTTGCTAGCCAAATTTCCTCAGATAAGGAGTTCCAGAGCTGTGGGGAATGATAAGTTTATTTATTTATAACTTTATTTATATAGCACTAATGGGAGCAGCTGAATGTAGTAGTAGTAGTAGTAGTAGATATAGCACTTTTCTAAAACAATTACCAATTGCAAGTTGTAACCCATTTACAATAAATCAGATATGTATGTAGGAGCAAGACCATTTAAAGCCTTAAAATTGAGCAATACAATTTTGTAATCAATTTGAAATATAATAGAAAGCCATTGTAATGAGGCAAGCACAGGAGTGATATGGTCATGGCTCTTTGTCCCGGTAATGAGCCGAGCAGTGGTGTTTTGTGCTAACTGCAGGCGGTGGAGGCAGCCCTTGCTGATACCACAATAAAGTGCATTACAATAATCAAGCTGAGAATGGATAAAAGGATGTACAGCTTTTTGCAGATCAGCAATTGATAAAAATGACCTAATTTCGGAGATTAGCTTGAGCTGGAGAAAGCATGACTGAACAACATGTTTGATTTGATTATCAAAACCGAGGTTAGCATCGAATATTACCCCAACATTCATAGCAGCCTACTTAAGACTACCTGACAGACCACAAAGATTAGTAACAGAAGGGCTGATGGAATTTTCGGGACCGAACAGAATGACCTCAGACTTATCATCATTAAATTTGAGAAAAATATTGGATATCCAGGATTTAATGTTAGAGAACCAAATTGTGAGATGTGCTAGGGCACTAGGATCTATGGGTTTTAGTGATATGTATAACTGAATGTCTTCAGCATAAAAACGGTAAATCATATCGTAATTTTGAAGGACCTGGCCAAGGGGCAGCATGTGCTTGTGTGTACCAATGATCCCAAGAGCTACAGTGGTGCTTGAAAGTTTGTGAACCCTTTAGAATATTCTATATTTCTGCATAAATATGACCTAAAACATCATCAGATTTTCACAAAAGTCCTTAAAGTAGATAAAGAGAACCCAATTAAACAAATTAGACAAAAATAGTACACTTGGTCATTTATTTATTGAGGAAAATTATCCAATATTACATATTTGTGAGTGGCAAAAGTACATGAACCTCTAGGATTAGCAGTTCATTTGAAGGTGAAATTAGAGTCAGGTGTTTTCAATCAATGGGATAACAATCAGGTGTGAGTGGGCGCCCTATTTTATTTAAAGAACAGGGATCTATCAAAGTCTGATCTTCACATTACATGTTTGTGAAAGTGTATCATGGCAAGAACAAAGGATATTTCTGAGGACCTCAGAAAGAGCGTTGTTGATGCTCATCAGGCTGGAAAAGGTTACAAAACCATCTCTAAAGAGTTTGGACTCCACCAATCCACAGCCAGACAGATTGTGTACAAATTGAGGAAGTTCAAGACCATTGTTACCATCCCCAAGAGTGGTCGACCATCAAAGATCACTGCAAGGGCAAGGCATGTAATAGTCAGCCAGGTCACAAAGGAACCCAGGGTAACTTCTAAGCAACTAAAGGCCTCTCTCACATTGGCTAATGTTAATTTTCATGAGTCCACCATCAGAAGAACACTGAACAACAATGGTGTGCATGGCAGGGTTGCAAGGAGAAAGCCTCTGCTCTCCAAAAAGAACATTGCTGCCTGTCTGCAGTTTGTTAACGATCACGTGGACAAGCCAGAAGGCTATTGGAAAAATGTTTTGTGGACGGATGAGACCAAAATAGAACTTTTTGGTTTAAATGAGAAGCATCATGTTTGGAGAAAGAAAAACACTCCATTCCAGCAGAAGAACCTTATCCCATCTGTGAGACATTGTGGTGGTAGTATCATGGTTTGGGCCTGTTTTGCTGCATCTGGGCCAGGACAGCTTGTCATCATTGATGGAACAATGAATTCTGAACTATACCAGTGAATTCTTAAGGAAAATGTCAGGACATCTGTCTGTGAACTGAGTCTCAAGAGAATGTGAGTCATGCAGAAAGACAACAACCCTAAGCACACAAGTCTTTCTACCAAAGAATGGTTAAAAAAGAATAAAGTTGATGTTTTGGAATGGCCAAGTCAAAGTCCTGACCTTAAACAATCGAAATGTTGTGGAAGGACCTGAAGTGAGCAGTTCATGTGAGGAAACCCACCAACATCCCAGAGTTGAATCTGTTCTGTATGGAGGAATGGGCTAAAATTCCTCCAAACCAATGTGCAGGACTAATCAACGGTTACCAGACATGTTTTAGTTGCAGTTATTGCTGCACAAGGCAAGGGTGGGTCACACCAGATACTGAAAGCAAAGTTTCACATACTTTTGCCACTCACAACTATGTAATATTGGATCATTTTCCTCAATAAATAAATGACCAAGTGTAATATTTTTTGTCTCATTTCTTTAATTGGGTTCTATTTATCTATTTTTAGGACTTGTGTGAAAATCTAATGATGTTTTAGGTCATATTTATGCAGAAATATAGAAAATTCTAAAGGGTTCACAAACTTTCAAGCACCACTGTATGTCATCCGGAGCTTGGCTCCTGGTAGAGTCACCCAAGGCAGATAGGTCAAGGGGGAGGTTCCAGACAGAGCATGATCCAACAAAAACCTCAACGGCGGAACTGTCAGAAGATGTCTCCAGGACACAACAGCAGTTAGTGTCAGTTTTTTTTTTGTATAGATTTGGAAAAAAATATTGAAAAAAACTGGCACATTTTGAACTCTGATCCACTACTTGAAAATTAATTCAAATATGTACCTTAAGTAGTGTACAAACGTCCCCCCAGTTTGAGTCATATGCTGTTGTAATCTGATCGTGTACCTGCTAAAAACACAACTTTCCTTGATCCTCCACCAGTGAATTATCAGTGTGGCTCATATGCATCCAGTGCAGTTTTACATATAAGTGTACCACATACACCCAACTGATAACAGGAAAAACAATGAAAGTAAGAGGAGCTATATCTTGTTCTACAAGAGATATATCTATTTTATCAAATTCCCATGTGGTTTAGCATATGTAGGAAAAATGCAAAGAGCACTAAAAACCAGGATAGCAGAGCACAGGAGCTGCATCCGAACCCAGGACCAGTGTAGCCCTGTGGCAGTGCATTTCAGAGAGACAAATCACCCAGTGGCCTTTCTCAGATAAACTGGCATCGAGCATGTCAGATCTCCAAGAAGAGGAAGCAATTTAAATTCCCTCTTACACCAAAGGGAAAGGTTTTATATTTTCACTCTCCAGACTCTCACACCTACAGGATTGAGGTCTGAATCAAGAGTATGAGATCAAATATTTTTTTTCTAAAATAAAAAAGAGTGATAGTATCATGATGGCTCTCTATATTTATATTTACTCTGTATATTTCAGACCCTAACACACAGTTTTTAAAAATGGAAAAATGTTAAATTTATAAATTGAACAGATATCTTCACTGTTTGTTTTTTTTAATCTTGTTTACTTTTTATAGGAGGGTGTTAAGACCCAATTTCTTCACAAGAAGTTAAGGTTTCCCTCTCCTCACCGCAGTTACCATTCCACCGCAAGCAGTGTAAATGTAAAACCCAGCTGTACCCCACATTTGTTAGCCTCACACCTTATACGCTTGCTTTGAAGCCATGAACATCGAGCCCACTGCAGAGACACCTGTAGGACCGGAAGACACCATGCTATCACTGACTGTGGCCAAGATGAGGACAACCTTCAAGAAGGATAACTGCCACAAAGAACCTGGCCCGAACGGCATTCTGGGATGGGTTCTCAAAGTCTGTTCCACCATCTGGCCAGAGTGTTCATGGACATATTCACTATTTCTATGGCCCAGTCTGTAGTCTCCAAATGCTTCAAAAAGCCAACCGTCATCCCAGTTCCCAAGAAAGCTAAGGTAAACTGCCTCAATGACTACTGCCCCATAGCACTCACACCAGTCATCATGAAAAGCTTTGAGTGGCTTGTCAAGACCCATATCATCTCATCACTACTTTATACACTGGACCCACTGCAGTTTGTCTTCAGACCAAACTAATCCACCGTCGATGCCTTCACACCTCCACGCTGTACACCCTTTCCCAACTGGACAAGAAGAACATGTATGTAAGAATTTTGTTCACTGCGTTCAACACCCTCGTGCCCTCAAAGCTTGTCACCACGTTCAGGGAACTGGGATGCAACAGCTACCTCTGCAAGCAGATACTCGACTTTCTGACAGGCACACTTCATGATGGGGAACATCATGTCATCCTCATTGATCCTGAACACAGATACTGCTCAGGACTGCATGCTAAGCCCACTTCTGTACTCCCTGTTCACCCACAACTGTGTGGCCCGCCACAGCTCCAATTCTATCGTCAAGTTTGCTGATGACACCACCGTCCTTGGCCTCACCATAGATGGTGACGAAACAGCCTAGAAGGAAGAGGTGAAAGCCCTGGTAAGGTGGTGCCAGGATAACAATCTCTCCCTCAACATCAGCAAAACCAAAGAGATGATCATGGACTTAAGGAGACAACATGATGGTGTGCATGCTCTCATCCAAATCAATTGATCACCAGTGGAAAGGGTCAGCAGCTTCAAGTTCCTTTGTGTCTACATCACTGAGGACTTGTCTTGATCCCTTCATACAGACACTGGTGACCAATACAGCACACCAGCTACTATTTTTCCTGCACAGGCCGAAGAAATTTGGCATGGCCTCAATGACTCTTACGAACCTTTTCTGATGCACAATTGAGAGCCTGCTGACTGTCTGCATTACTGCCTGTACGGCAGCTGTTCTGCAAAGCTCTGCAGACGACAGTTAAAATGGCAGAGTACATAACAGGCAGTGATCTAGCAACCATGCAGGACATTTATTCCCGGGAGTGCCTGAAGAAGGCTCACAAAATAATCAGGGAACTTGGCTACCCCGGGCACAAACTGCTCTCTCTACTTCCATTTGGCAAGAGATACCAGAGCATCAAGCCTCGGACCAACAGGTTTCAAGACAGATTCTACCGCCAAGCCATAACACTCTTAAACTGATAACTCCATTTATGTTTGCACACGTTTACTGCTAATTGGACAAGGTTACTGTTTACAGCACCACTGCATATGTCACCTTACTATTGTACAGACACTATCTACTGTAGCACACTGTCCACCAAAGTCTGCAGTCAATTTTTGTACTTGTATCCTGTTCTTGCACTTTGGTTTCTCTAAGTACTTTTATGAATACTTTTATTTCCCACTTGTGTTGAGCTAGCAAAACATGCATTTCATTATGAGATTAAGGTTGAACTTTCTTTTATATGTGACAAATAAACTTGAAATGAAAAATAAAACTTCTGACTCAAAACACTGCACATATTTCATATTAAGTTGTCTTAGAGGTTTAAATTTATGTCCAGACTGGGCATTCAACCTAAAGTCTGTTTAGCAAACCTACCAATCTAACATACCATGTCATCAAGTGTGGTAAGATGGCTTGAATAGATTTTATACAGATCCATTAGGGGAAGCTATAATTAAATGCAAATGTTCAAAATTAATAACTAGTTTTTTTATGTACATAATTCTTTATCTTTTCATCAGGCTATGAAATCCATGGTATGGAGAAGATCCCTGACAAAGGAGCAGCATTGATAGTGTACTACCATGGCGCTATCCCCATTGACTACTACTATTTCCTGGCAAATGTTATCATCCAGAAGGGACGCACCTGCCACTCTGTAGCCGACCATTTTCTCTTCAAGATCCCAGGTAAAGGAGATACACAAATATTATATGGACACATACATGTATAATGACTTCTTTTATAGGTGATCGTGAATATGATTTATTTCATCTGCCAATGATGTTACATGTATAACCCCGATCCTAAAACTACTATGTAATATATATTCAGCACAAGTTTTAATTGGGTTGGAAGTAACAAAAATAATGATAGGCTAGATATTGTGAAAACACTAGTTATTGGCAAAATGAAAGTAAACAGATAGATTCATAAGTTATGAAAATGAATGTAATTTCAAAAAATATCGATAAAACCCATTATATGTTGGAAAAGACAATTCAAATTTCAAATTTATTGATACATTTGAATTTGATTCAATTAAATATATATCATTTATTGTTTGGTTTGATAAGCTTGATTGTATGGCCATTTAAGTGAGTATTTCTTTAGTCGTTTTGTTTTTATTTTCTTTTATCACTCACTTTTTAAATTTGCATGCAGTCAGTTCGTTTTAATTCAACACATTTTAATCGTCCCCATTTGTGAAAATTAGTCAGTAGGTTTAACAGAAATTCCATTGTGCATACATATAAAAATATTCACATTTTAAAACTAAAGTAATAATATTAATAATAATAATAATAATAACTGAAAAACTGTTGAAATATAAAGACCTTGAAATCGAGATTGAATGAATGTGGGGAATGAAAACCACAACAATACCAGTAGTGATAGGAGCCCTGGGACTTGCAAAAAAGGAATGGAGAAATACACCCAACAAATCTGGGTAACATCAGAATACAAGAACTACAGAAGATTGCATTACTTGGAACATCTCATATCCTAAGAAAGGCACTATCCATCAAATAGACTTCTACCTCATTCTAACCCTTGGCCCAAGGAATGGGCCCGGTTATTATATTGTATTATGGCATGAAGTTAAAGAAAATTTGTGTAATGATAATAATAATGCATTTTAATTATGTGTGCCTTTCGGAGCACTCAAGGGCACCAAAAACAAAAACACAGTTAAAAACAAGCACCACTGTATCAGGTAGCATAAAATAAAACAAAGCAGGGGTATACAATAATGAGTTAATACAACAGCTAGATATAAAATCATCATCTGCCAGTTTGAAAAGGTGCGTTTTGAGATGGGATTTAATAGTGGAAAGACAGTCAACATTATGAATATCTTTTGGGAGAGAGTTCCAGAGGTTTGTGTGTGTGTGTGGGGGGGGGGTGCAGAACGACTAAAGGCTCCATACCCCATGGTATTCAAGTGGGCGGATGGTGTAGTGAGTTGGATAGCAGAATAGGATCTGAGAGTAGGGGAGGGTGTGTGAAGATGAAGGAGTTTGGAAAGAGATGTAGGAGCTAGATTATTAAGGGCCTTAAAGGTGAGAAATAGAATCTTGAAGTCAATATGGATGGAGCCAATGGAGTTGCTGAAGAACAGGAGTGATATGATCTATGGAAGGAGTTCTGGTAATGAGACGGGCAGCTGAATTCTGGACCAACTGAAGTTTATGAAGAAACTTGAAGGGAAGACCAAAGAAGATAGAATTGCAGTAGTCAATATTCAATTCAATTCAATTCAAATTTATTGTCATTAAAAACAATGTGCAGGCACATGTTAAAAATGAAATGAGGGCTGTGGCATCACCAAACAGTGCAAGACAGACACAGAAAAACACAGCAAACACCGTATAAGATATACACACATGAAGACCAAAAGCTAAAAATAAGTTAAAAGAGAGCTGGAGTATGGGATGTAATGAGGGTGTGAATGAGAATGGCAGTGCTGTTACGTGTAAGCGACAGGCGAAGACGATTAATATTGCATAGGTGAAAGTATGCAGACCGAGTAATCTTGCTGATGTGTACTTCAAAAGATAATGTGCTGTCCAAGATGAATCCCAGACTCTTATCCTGAAGTCAAGGAGGAGCTATAGAATTGTATATAGTCAGAGAAAAACTGAATCAGGTTTAGTAGATTTAGTACCTACTGGGAGAACCTCAGTTTTATCACGTTTAAGTTTCAGGAAGTGGTATGAAAACCAGGATTTAATTTCTAGTAAGCAGTCGGAAAGGGCGGAAGAGTGGAGGTATGCTTGGTGGATAGATAGAGCTGGGTGTCATCCATGTAGCAATGAAATTGGATGCCAAATTTCCTGAAAACGTAACCAAGAGGTAAAAGGTAAATAAGAAATAGGAGGGGGGACAAAACAGAGCCCTGGGGAACACCGGTAGTAACAGGAAAGGACTGTGATCTCAAATTCTTCAGTTGGACAAACTGAGTGTGGCCAGAGAGATATAATCTAAACCAGGCAGGAGAGGTGCCAGTGATTCCAGTGGAAGCTAATCTCTCTAGGAGAATATTATTTGAGATGGTATCAAAGGCTGCACTCAGATAAAGAAGGACTAGTATGCTTAAGAACCCAGAGTCAGCTGCCATCAAGAGATCATTAGTGATTTTCACCAAGGCTGTCTCCGTACTGTGAAAGGAGTGAAAACCAGGCTGAAATTGTTCAAACAGATTGTTGTCCCTCAAGGAACCAGTGTACCTGAGATGCAACTGTTCTTTCAAGTATTTTAGAAAGAAATGGTAAATTTGAGATTGGGTGAAAATTATTCAATTTGTTATTATTCAGATTGTTGGGGTCTACACCAGAGTTTTTGAGTATTGGAGTTATTGCAGCTGTTTTGAGAGATGAAGTAACAAGATCAGAAGTAAGTGAGGAATGTACAGTATCAATTATTAAAGAGGACAGAGAAGGTAGACAGGCTTTTACTAAATGAGTTGGAAGGGGGTCTAACTGACTGGTAGATGATTTGGATTTGCAAATGAGACAAGATATTTCAGCAACAGTTGGTAGTTTAAAACTAGACAGTGAAGAAAAGAGGGGAACATAGAAGGGTGAGTAAGGTGAACAATATGCAGTATTTTTCGAAGAGCTCAGTTGCCGGTGAATATTTTGAAATTTGGCATTAAAAAAGGTCATGAAGGTGTTACATTGAACAATTGAACACAGGTGAGGTGTCCAGTGACCGTAAAGTATTGTTTAACGTGGAAAAGGGGCTCTTGTGTGCCCTTCGTCTGCTCTAATTAAATTTGCATAATAGGACAATTTAGCTGTGGACAGAGCCTCCTTATAATGAACTATGTGGTTGTCATACATGTCTTTATGAACACCAAGGCCAGTTTTCACGTAAAGACGTACCATGTCTGTGAATGTTCTCATTCATCCAGGTCATGGTTATCCAAAGGAGTTGAATCAAGTGCAACTGGACTTGGTATATATCCGTGAAGACGTTTCGCCTCTCATCCAAGAGGCTTCCTCAGTTCATGCCTTTCTGACTAGACCAAGCTAGTCTGACTGGCTGGTGATGAGACTCAGTATTTATCCTCTAGGAGTCGTTGTCAGAGCTATTGATATGCGTGGCTCTTTGTGATCAGATGTTTACCAACGCCCGTCGCTAACAGAGCCATAGATATGCGTGGCTCTTTTGTGTACCGATGTTATGGCCGCGCCCGTCGTTATTGAAGCTATTGATATGCGTGGCTCTCCTGTGCTCCGATGTCCGGCCGCGCCCGTCGCCATCGGAGCTATTGATTTGCCTTTGTTTAGCCGCGACGGTCGTTGGGGGTGTTGATTTCGACTTCAATGTTCAGTGGTCATGAGAGTCGTTGGAGCCGTTAGTGACCGACTGTTGTTCTTGGAGGCTAGGCTTCTTGAGTCTCCTGGGTAGAGATGAAAGGACGGCATTGTAAGTGGGAGATAGGTGGTGTCGCAGACCTCCTCCTCTGTTGAGAGATGGTTTTTCCAGTTTTGCATAGATGGCTTCCTTCACCCCTCTTTCAAACCATCTATCTTCTCTGTCCAAAATGGGTACGTTGCTGTCCTCGAAGGAGTGTGTCTTCTCCTTTAGGTGTAGATAGACTGCTGAGTCTTGACCTGAGGAGTTTGGTCTTCTGTGTTGGGCCATCCGTTTGTGTAGTGTCTTGTCAGAAAGGCACGAACTGTGGAAGCCTCTTGAATGAGAGCCGAAACATCTTCACGGATATATACCAAGTCCAGTTGCACTTGATTCAACTCCTTTGGATAAAGACGTACCATACACCTTTACACGAAAACTGGCCTTGTTGTTCATAAAGACATGTATATTGACCACATACTTCATTATAAAGAGTCTCTGTCCACAGCTAAATCGTCTTATTACACAAATTTGATTAGATCAGGTGAAGGGAACACTAGAACCCTGTTTTCCGTGGTAAACAATATTTTACGGCCACCAGACACTCTTGCACCTCACCTGTATTTAGTTGCTCAGTGTAACGCCTTCATGACCTTTTTTAATGCCAAAATTGAAAATATTCATCAGCAATTGACTTCGTCAAACAATACTGCATACAATTCATCTTATTCACCCTTCTATGTTCCCGTCTCTTCTTCACTATCTAGTTTTAAACTCCCAACTGTTGCAGAAATAGCTAGTCTAATTCGCAAAATCCAAATCATCTACCTGTCAGTTAGACCCCCTTCCTACTCATTTAGTAAAAACCTGTTTACCTTCTCTATCCTCTTTAATAACTGATATCATACATTCCTCCCTTACCTTTGGTTTTGTTCCCTCGTCTCTCAGAACAGCTGCAATAACTCCATTACTCAAGAAACCTGGTGCAGACCCCAACAATTTGAATAATTTTCGCCCAATCTAAAATTTACCGTTTCTTTCTAAAACACTTGAAAGAACAGTCACATCTCAGGTACACGCTGACTTGACTAACAACAATCTGTTTGAACAATTCCAGTCTGGTTTTCGCTCCATGCACAGCGCGGAGACAGCACTGGTGAAAATCACTAATGATCTTTTGATGGCAGCTGACTCTGGGCTCTTAACCATACTTGTCCTCCTTGATCTGAGTGCAGCCTTTGATACTTTCTCACACAACATCCTCCTAGAAAGATTAGCTTCCATTGGAATAACTGGTACCCCCCTTGACTGGTTTAGATCATATCTATCTGGCCACACTGTTTGTCCAACTTAAAAAATTGAGATCTCCGTCCTTTCCTGTTTCCACCAGTGTTCCCCAGGGCTCTGTATTGGGACCCCTCTTCTTTACCTACTACCTCTTGGCCACATTTTCAGAAAATTTGGCATTAAATTTCACTGCTATGCAGATGACACCCAGTTTTATCTATCCACCAAACCTACCTCCACTATTCCGCTCACTTCCCTTTCTAACTGCTTACTAGAAATTAAATCCTGGTTTTCATACCACTTCCTCAAACTTAACAGTGATAAAACTGAGGTCCTCCTAGTAGGCACTAAATCTACTTTGGCCAAAATTGAGTTTTTCTCTTACTATTGATAATTCTATAGTTCCCCCATCATCTCAGGCTGAGTCTGGGTGTCATCCTGGACAGCACATTATCTTTTGAAGTACACATCAACAATGTTACTCAGTCTGCATACTTCCACCTTCACAATATTAATCGTCTTCGGCCGTCACTTACACCTAAAAGCACAGCCATTCTCACTCCCTCGTTACATCCCGTATTGACTATTGTAATTCTATCCTCTTTGGTCTTACCCTCGAGTGTCTTCATAAGCTTCAATTGGTCCAGAATTCAGCTGCCTGTATCATTACCAGAACTTCTTCCATAGATCATATCACTCCTGTTCTTCAGCAACTCCATTCGCTCCCTGTTAAATACTGTATTGACTTCAAGATCCTGCTCATCATCCCTAAGGCCCTTAATATCTTTGCTTCTTCATATCTTTACGAACTCCTTCATATCCACACACACTCTCAGCTCCTCTTCTGCTCTCCAACTCACTACACCATCAGCCCGCTTGACTACCATGGGGTATGGAGCATTCAGTCGTTCTGCCACCTGCCTACGGAACTCTCTCCCACAAGAAAAAGCAACATTGACTCTCTTTCAACCTTCAAATCCCATCTCAAAACATATTGGCATATTCAGTCTGATCCACGCTTCATTGAGTTTTGTGCTGATGTTGATTTTATACTTATCTGCTGTATTAACTTTTTATTGTCTACCCTGCTTTGTTTTGATTTTATGCTGGCTGATACAGTGCTGCTTGTTTTTTGTTTTTTTTACTGTGTTCTGTAAGGTGTCCTTGAGTGCTCTGAAAGGTGCCCACAAATAAAATGTATTATTATTATTATGTATGATGGCCTTTAGCTTTAAGCTGGCGTGATGGAGGTGTCAACCAAGAGGCAGAGTGGGTAAAGGAAACAGACCGGGTTTTTAAAGGAGATTGTTTAAAAGACTATGAAGTCCATCATTGTAATGAGAGACCAGGTCATCTGGGGTGGATAAGTTGTCTTTACTGGGGAGGTTATCATTTGCACTAGAAAGAGCAGATTAATCAAATTTCTTAATGCTATGGAATGAGATGGAACATAACAAAAAATTGTTGGATAATATTGAAAGACACTAACTTGTGGTCGGAAATGGACAAATCAGATGCAATACAATTAAGAGGAGTACACCAGAGCAGCAAATCAGATCAAGTATGTGTCCTCTGGAGTGCGTAGGAAAACAATATATTGCTGTAATCCAAAACTGTCCAGGCATGATGTAAAATTCCTTGTGAGAGTATTGTGGACATTGTCCGTGTGTATATTAAAATCACCCAGCAATATTACATTAGAGGACAAAGAACATATGAAGATTAGAAAAACAGAAAGTTTGTTTAAGAAATCATCATTGGGCTTGGGTGGTCAATAAACAGTGGCTAGCATTTTAGGATTTGGCCCATTCATTTTTAGGTCAATGGACTCAAATTAAATATGCACAGGCACAGTTATAGAAGGCACTTTCCACTGTTCACTCTAAATTATTGTGACACCCCCCCCCCCCGGATGTGTAGGTGTACACAAACCCAAGAGGAGTAGTTTGATTAAACTGTGAAAAGTCATTGAGTTTATGCCACATCTCAGTCAAGCATAAGAAATCAAACTTAATGATCATTAAGTAGATCATAAAGTAGAAGTTCCTTGTTGGTAACCGAGTGATGTTAAATAAGCCGATGGTGAGAATGTTTTTGTCCAGTGTGATGCTAGCTGACCTGGCTAGGATAGCTAGCATGCTGTGGTCAACAGTCCGTCCAGACTTTCCTGAAGGATGAGTAATGGAGGACCAGAAGGAACATATTGGTTTTATGTCATCGAAATTGAAGCTCCAACGGGCTCCACGATGAATTATTTCTGACGAAAATAACGAACGATATCCCGATGAAGATGCAATGCCTGTGGTGGCTCAGAGAGGTGGGGTCATAGTTGTAGAAGTTCCACTGACGTGTATTGAAGTAACGGTGTTACTGGATGGAGTATCAAAGATAGGGTAATCCAGGTGAACATAATCCATATAAACAGCCTGTTGATCCACATATTTGCTGATATAGTACCAAACGTAGGTTCTGGAGTAGAACAACAGCAGCTGGGGGGGCCAAGGAATCAAGCAGCCAGGCATGAAACAATTGGTAGGCTTGAAACAATCGGTAGGCCAAAACACACAGGATTATCAGATAAAAACAGGAAAGTTATGTTAAATTGTCAGCAGAATCTGTGTCGATGCAGTTGCCCACTGGGGACTGGGGTTCGCGCCCCGGTCTCGTCAGATCCGACTATGGCCGGACTCGACGAAGCAGCGATCATTGGCAACGCTGTCTTCGGGAGGGGGGCGGAGTCGGATGGGTTCGTCACGTGAATGCGTCTCTGTGTGTGTCGGAAGAACAGTGGTTCGGCTTGGAGTCGCCTTGTCACGAAAGTGGCGAGGCGGTCTCCTTCGAGACTGCCGGCCGGAGAGACGCAGTTGGCGAACGCATACAGTGCGAGGGTGGGTGTTTGAATTAAAATAGGGATCGATTGGCCACTAAATTGGGAGAAAAAAGGGAAAAATCAGAAATAAATTTATAAAAAAAAAAATTGTCAGCAGAATGAGCTACTGTTCATTTGGCTAAAAGAATAGTACAAACAATGACATTGCAAAAATCAACAGAGATCCAGAAAGCAGCAGCAGCTAACTGAGCTAGCATTCACCGTTCAAGACCATATATTGTGATAATATATTCATTTTAGGTAACATTTTATAATAACAAATTATGAATTCAGTAGTTACTAATACTTAACTAATGCTTCATAATGTGTAGTTATTATAAAGTGTTATCTCATTTTAATAACATCAGTTCTTCGGGAAAAAAATACATTGCTAACAGAGACCAGAGTTATGGGTCCTCCTTAATCTTATTAAATAGTGGAAAATAGTTTTGCTTGATAAGGTCCTCAAAGTTAGGGGTCACATACCAATTATTTAATACCCAATTATTTAAAATCTGTCTGAAACAACTGCAGAGGGATAAAATTGATGGGACATATAATAAAGTTATGGGAAAGAGTGATTGAAGTGAAACTTAGGGAGGAAGTGACTAAAAGGAAAGAACAATTTGGATTCATGCTTGGAAGATGAACATATGCGATATTTGCACTCAGACCATCATCATCATCCATTATCATCCAAACTGCTTACCCTGTTCTCAGAGTCACGGGGATGCTGGAGCGTATCCCAGCAGTCATTGGCCGGCAGGCAGGGAGACACCCTGGACAGGCTGTCAGGCATCACAGGGCTGCACTCAGGACCTTAGCTGAAAAATACATTGAATGACAGAAATAATTGCACCGTGTATTTATTGATTTGGAGAAGGCATATGATAGACTACCACGAAAGGAGTTGTGGTATTGCCTGAGAGCAAAGCAAGAGGCAGATAATTACATCAGCATATTTCAGTATATGTACAGGAACTGTAAGACTGTAATGCAATGTGCAGTGGGAATAACAAGTGAGTTTGAGATAAAGGTAAAACTGCATCAAGGATCCGCGTTGAGCCCTTTCCTGTTTGTGATACTGATGGACAGCCTAAGAGAACATCTTAAGAAAGAGCCAATCTGGAGCATGAGGAAAGTTTGGAGAGAGATCTTGTAGATGAGAAAGTAGCGCTAGAGATCAGAGGACAAAAGATCAGCAGAGCAAAGACTGAGTACCTGTGTATAAATAAGCAAGTAGAAAGTCCAGGTTTGACCTTAGGAGGAGAAGATGCCCCAGACTTTAGCGAATTCAAGTACTTAGGATCAACCACCTTTCCACTCTTCATCCTCTTCATAGCTGCCCTCACTTCCTCCTTGCTAATCCACCGCACTTCCTAATTCACTATCTCCACATCATCTAACCTTCTCTCTCTCTCTCTCTCTCTCTCTCTCTCTCTCTCTCTCTCTCTCTCTCTCTCTCTCTCTCTCTCTCTCTCTCTCTCTCTCTCTCTCCCTCTCTCTCATTTTCTTCATTCATCAGCCCCTCAAAGTACTCCATCCGACCTCTCCACACACACTCCACGCGTGTCAGCACATTACCATCTCTATCTTTGATTACCCGTACTTGCTGAACACCCTTCCGAGTTTGGTTGTTATGGTCTGAGTGTTTCCCCCTCCTCTCTCTGAGTACCTGCAGGATGGGCTGCGACATGGAGGCGTGGCTGACCTACTTCTGGGCTGAGTGCAGCAAGGCACACCTGATCCCCATGTGCAATTACCCACCTCTCCTCCATAAAAGCCTGGTTCAGTCTTCACCACTTTGCCAGATAATTCCGTCTCATCGGTAGTGCCTGCGTACCCTATCCAGAAGAAGTTTCCTGAGAAAGCGTTTGCGCTGTTTGTTTGTTTGTTTCTTGACCAAACTCTCCCCCTTGCCATTTCCAGATCCAGGACCTCGTTGCTTCAGCCCAGATCCCGGGAAGGCACCAGCCTGCCTTCAGTCACCGCCTCCTGCCTTTTTATGTTGCTGACCTTTTGGCTACGACGAATAAACCCGTTTTAGCACCACTGCACTGTCTCCTGCCTCCTTGGGTCCGCGCGTTCGCCCAAGCCCTAACAGAATAATCTGGCCAAGATGGACCCAGCAGAGACGGAACATCTGAGAAGAGCCCTGGAGACTCAAGGCGCAGGGGTGGGTCAGCACGATTCCACCCTTCGACAAATCATGGACAATCTGCAGCGATTAACCACCGGTATGTCTCCATTTATGGTCACTAATGCCTTCCAACCTCCACTATTCCCCAGCCGGGAAACAGAGGTGGCAGTCCCATCAGTCCAGGCCCACTTCCGCCGAGCTCATCGAGTGTGGCGTGAAGCCAGGTCCGCACTACTCAGAACTGCTGCCCGGAATCAACGGATCGCTGACCGACACCGAACCCCTGCCCCGGAGTACAAGGTGGGCCAACAGGTCTGGCTTGCCTCTCGGGACCTCCCCCTCCAGACGGAGTCTCGAAAGATGGCTCCTAGGTACATTGGCCCTTACATGGTGGAGCGCATCGTGAACCCTGGTGCCATCAAACTGAGGCTCCCCGCAGCACTCAAGGTACACCCCGTCTTCCATGTTTCCCTCTTGAAACCGGTTACCGACAGTCCGCTGAACCCTCCGGCCGACCCCCCTCCTCTCCCCCGTCTCATCGATGGCCACCCGGCCTTCACTGTCAACTGCATCCTGGATGTCCGCAGGCGGGGCCGCGGCTACCAATATCTGGTAGACTGGGGGGGGGGGGGGGTACAGCCCTGAGGAGCGCTCTTGGATCTCACGCTCCCTGATTCTGGATCCTGACCTTTTGACTGATTTTTATAACAGATTCCCAGACAAGCCTGGTAGGACGCCAGGAGGCGTCCATTGGGGGGGGGGGTACTGTTATGGTCTGAGTGTTTCCCCCTCCTCTCTCTGAGTACCTGCAGGATGGGCTGCGACATGGAGGCGTGGCTGATCTACTTCTGGGCTGAGTGCAGCAAGGCACACCTGATCCCCATGTGCAATTACCCACCTCTCCTCCATAAAAGCCTGGTTCAGTCTTCACCACTTTGCCAGATAATTCCGTCTCATCGGTAGTGTCTGCATACCCTATCCAGAAGAAGTTTCCCGAGAAAGCGTTCTCGCCGTTTGTTTGTTTGTTTCTTGACCAAACTCTCCCCCTTGCCATTTCCAGATCCAGGACCTTGTTGCTTCAGCCCAGATCCCGGGAAGGCGCCAGCCTGCCTTCAGTCACCGCCTCCTGCCTTTTTCTGTTGCCGACCTTTTGGCTAAGACGAATAAACCCGTTTTAGCACCACTGCACTGTCTCCTGCCTCCTTGGGTCCGCACGTTCGCCTAAGCCCTAACATTGGTCCCTCTATCTAGCCAGTTGGTACAAGTCATTTTTCCCTTGCTTAATGTCTAACCTCTCATCCAACTCACCATAATCATTTGCCTTTGCCTTTGTCACCTCTCTCGTCGCTTTATGCTGCATCTCTTTGTACTCTTGTCTACTTTCTTCATCTCTCTAACTCTCCCACTTCTTCTTTGCTAACCTCTTCCTCTGTATACTTTGCTGTACTTCCGCATTCCACCACCAAGTCTACTTGCTTTCCTTCCTCTGTCCTGATGACACACCAAGTACCTTCCTAGCTGTCCCGCTCACTATTTCTGCAGTGGTTGCTCAGACATCCAGCAACTCTTCATTACCACCCAATGCCTGTCTTAACTCTTCCCTGAACTCTATTCAACAGTCTTCTTTCTTCAACTTCCACCATTTGATCCTTGGCTCTGCCTTCACTCTCTTCCTCTTCTTTGTCTCCAAAGTCATCCTAGAGACCACTATCTGATGCTGGCTAGTTACATTCTGCCCTGTCACCACCTTGCAGTCTCCAATCCCTTTCAGATCGTGCCTTCTACATAAGATATAGTCCACCTGTGTGCACTTTCCTCCACTCTTATATATCACCCTGTGTTCTTCCTGTCATGGTGAGAGCAGGGAGAAGACCCAAATGCAGACAGCAAGGACAGGCTGGGCTTGAACAAAGTTTTAATAAGGCAAACGACCTTACGTTACAGGAACAGACGGCGGGTACAAACAGAGGGGAAAGCTCACAACATGACGTTGCGCATCCGGCAACCAAGAGTATCTGTGAGTGTCTGAGAGTCTGAGATAATCTGACCAGGAGCCCGAGAAACCAAGGGGAATATATACCTGGGGGGGGGGGATCAGGGAGATTGGGTGCACAGGACAGGGCAGGAGGGCAGGAACCATACTGCCAATAAGAGAAAGGGGAGGGAGATTGGGCACAGGTGTGCAGGATGGGGCAGGAACCGGACAGCCAATCGGAAAAGGGAACAGGTGTGCATAGCCTGGCAATCAGGGTCACTCAGGTACACGGGCGCAGCTGAACTGAAACAACAATCAGGGGATGGGGTTGGGCGAGCCATGATGACTCAGCTCACACACCCATACCCATGACAGGACCCCCCTCCCCCCAAGGGACGGATTCCAGACGTCCCAAATGAACAGACCATGAGCACCAAGCAGGACGGACAGAGGGAGTCTGGGAGAAGATACATTTGGCCAGGGATCTCAGGCGGATGGCCTGAGGGCTGGACTGATGGATGGAACTGATCTGGATGACAACCAGGATGCAAGACTGAAGGGCAGAGCAGCTCTGGAGGACGACCAGGATGCAGGACCAAAGGGCAGAGCAGCTCTGGAGGACAACCAGGATGCAGGACTGAAGGGCAGAGCAGCTCTGGAGGACGACGAGGATGCAGGACCGAAAGGCTGAGCAGCTGTGGCGGACAGGCAGATGGATGACCCGGAGGCTGGCGATGCAGGCAAGACCACCGCTCTGGAGGCCTGCCACTCTGGAGGCTGGTGACGCAGGCAACACCGCCACTCTGGAGACCAGCGACGCAGGCAGGATCGCTGCTCTGGAGGCCGGCGACGCAGGCAGGGCCGACGCAGCACGACGGCACGAACAGACGTCAGAGGCGGCATGTCTGCCACTTGGGGAACACACTTCGGAAGCGCCGTGACGGCCGCACGGGGAACACACCTCAGAGGCGGCGTGATGGCTGCATGGGGAACACACTTTGGAGGCGGTGTGATGGCCGCACGGGAACACACTTCGGAGGTCACTCGGGAACCAGACTTCGGAGTCGGCGACGCCACCACTCAGAGACCAGACTTTGGAGGCGGCGGCGCAACCGCTTCGGGACCACACTTCGGCGGTGGTGGCACGGCTGCTTGGGGACCAGGCTTCAGAGGCAGCGGCGTGGCTGCTTGTGGACCACGCTTCAGAGGCGGCGGGACGGCAGCCGCTCAGGGGGCAGGCTTCGGAGGCGGCGCAGCAGCCACTTGGGGAGCAGGCTTTGGAGGTGGCCCGGCAGCCTCTTGGGGAGCAGGCTTTGGAGGCGGCCCGGTAACCACTCAGGAAGCAGGCTTCGGAGGCGGCTTGACTGCTCGGGGAGCAGGCTTCGGAGGCAGCCGGACCGCTCGGGGGAGGAGACTGGTCGTCAGCAGGGGCGGCCGACGGCAGACCGCACGTCGGCTTTGGTGGCTGACAGCTCAGGAACAGACCACACGTCAGCAAAGACAGCCGACGGCTTGGAAATAGACCGCACATTGGCCGGGATGGCCAACGGCACATAAACAGACTGACCATTCTGGAATAGGAAGATGCTGGGTGGCTGAGACTCAGGGGCGCTGGGCAGCCGAGACTCAGGAGCGCTGGGCAGCTTAGGCTCTGGGGCTCTGGGCAGCTTAGGCTCTGGGGCGCTGGGCAGCTTAGCATCTGAGGCACTGGGCAGCTTAGGCTGACAGGTCGGCTGAGGTGGCCAGCCAAACAGAAACAGGTGGAAGGCATTGGCCAGCGGCTGGTAGACAGACAGGACGTCAGCCGGCTGCCAGGGAACATGGGTCCGGCGGAGACTACGGGGACCTCCCCTGGCCAGGCAGGCTACCCAGAATGGATTTAGGGCTGGCGCCAGCTCGGCACCACCCATTGACTGGTTGTTTACCAGGCAGTAGACAGGCTGGCGGCTAGCGGGGCCAGAGCCAGCAGACTGGGAGACAGGCTGCTGGCTAGCAAGCCCGATAACCCCCAGCCGGAGGCCATTCACACCAGACACCCGCCTCAGCCTATGTTGTCTCCAGCACATTGAACCATTCACTGGGTCCATACTTGGTCTGGCCGTACTGTCACTGTGAGAGCAGGGAGAGGACCCAGATGCATACAGCAAGGACAGGCTGGGCTTGAACAAAGCTTTAATAAGGCAGACGAACTTACATTACAGGAACAGACAGCAGGAACAGACAGAGGGGAAAACTCACAACATGACATGGTGCATCCAGCAACCAAGAGTCTCTGTGAGTGTCTATGTGAGTGTGTGAGAGTCTGTGAGACGATCAGACCAGGAGCTCAAGAAACAACGGGGCATATATACCTAGGGGGGGCAATCAGGGGTATTGGGCACAGGACAGGGCAGGAACTGTACCACCAGTCGGAGAAAGGGGAGGTAGATTGGGCACAGGTGCACAGGACGGGGCAGGAACCGCATAGATAATCGGACACGGGAACAGGTGCGTGAAGCCGGGCAATCAGTGTCACTCAAGCACATGAGCACAGGTGAACTGAAACAACAATCAGGGGATGGGGATGGGCGAGCCCCGATGACCCAGATCACACACCCATGACCGCTCCCTCTTCTTGAAATATGTATTCACCACAGCCATTTCCATCCTTTTCACAAAATCCGACACCATCTGTCCTTCCACATTCCTCTCCTTGACACCATACCTTCCCATCACCTCCTCATCACTTCTGTTCCCTTCACCAACATGCCCATTGAAGTCCGCTCCAATCACCAAAATCTCCTTCTTGGGTACCCTCTCCACCACTTCATCCAACTCACTCCAGAATTCTTTTTTTCTCTTTCATCTCACACCCAACTTGTGGGGCATATGCAATGATAAAATTCATCAATACACCTTCGATTTCCAGCTTCATACTCATCACTCTGTCTGACACTCTCTTCACCTCCAGCACACTCTTGACATACTCTACCTTCAGAATTACCCCTGCCCCATTTATCTTCCCATTCACACCATGGTAGAAGAGTTTGAACCCACCTCCGATGCTCTTGGCCTTACTCCCCTTCCACCTGGTCTCTTGCATACACAGTATGCCTATCTTTCTTCTTTCCATCATATCAGCCAGCTCTCTCCCTTTACCAGTCATAGTGTCAACATTCAAAGTTCCGACTCTCACCTCCACACTCCTACCCTTCCTCCTCTCCTGCTGCCTCTGGACATGCCTTCCCCCTCATCCTTCTTCACCCAACAGTAGCATAGTTTCCACCAGCACCCTGCTGGCCAACAGTATTGGTGCTAGTTGTTGGTAATCCGGGTGTCGACCGATCCAGTATGGAAATCTGATTATGATCCGTATACTCGCAAAGGTTTTACATCAGATGCCCTTCCTGACGCAACCCTCCCCATTTAACTGGGCTTTGGGCTGGCACTAAGAATGCACTGGCTTTTGCATTCTCAGTGGCTGGGTTAATAATAATAATAGTAATAATAATAAAAATTATGATACTAAAATAGTGATAATGCCAATAATTGTAATAGCATCAACAGCATCTGCACATAAAACAACTTTTGCCGGCACAATGGGAAAAAAAAAAATAATAACAACAACCTGGACGTTTTAAAGAAAGCCAGAAAGAAAGAAAGAGAAAGCCAATTTATTTTTGTTATTGTACAGTTGTGCAGTTACAATGAAATTGGTTTTCTGCATTTAACCCATCCTATTGTTTAGGAGCAGTGGGCAGCTGTGGTGCAGCACCCGGGTCCAACTCCAGTTCTCTTTCCATTGCCTTGTAACATGCATGTATTTGATGATGGGAGGAAACCGGAGCTCCTGGAGGAAACCCACACAGACACGGGGAGAACATGCAAACTCCACACAGAAAGAACCTGGGATGAGCTGGGGTTTGAACCTAGGACCTTCTTGCTGTGAGGCAACAGTGCTACCCACTGGGCCACTGTACCACACAAAATCAAAAAAAGAAAAAAAAGCCCCTCGCCTGACATGCATGACATGATTTGACCCTTGGGGAAAACTTAATTGGGGAACCCTGCTCTATAACATTACCTTTGCTCTGCTACAAATCCTGCTTGCTCAGTCTCCTTTTCTAATCTCCTCCCCGGAAGTATGATGCGTGAATGCAGACAGAACATGAGGGTGGGATAGGATGCAGAAATCTTATGAATTTATATGATAAATTTCACTTTGATAAAGCTATGTTAATGTAGTTTAATTTTAGCGGGGGTGGGGGGCAAAAGGATACAAGGAAAAAAGATCCGGGACTTTAGAAAAAGCTTTGGGGGCTTTAGCTCAATAGCCTGGACCTAGTCACACCCGTGCTTTGCAGTATTCATGATTTTTTTTATTTGTTTATATATCGATCAAATGTTAAGTGTAAAACAATTGTGCTATTATACACCAAACTGCTTTTCTTTACCAAAATAATAGGTTAATATTTTAATATAGTTTCATATTGAGACTTTGTATCAGCCTCAACCAAGGGGGACTGGTGCATCTCTAATTCAGATTTGTGTATGAGAAAGTTCATACGTATGTGATCCTGTTATCAAAAGTGATGCGATAAAAGAAAACAGAAATAACTAATTTAATTTCTTTTCATGCCCTTCTCTCTTTCATTATAACGTTTCTTTCACCTCTGTTCTTCTGCTTTCTTCTATTCTATTCTATCTGGGCATATGCAGGTTTTAAACTGCTGCTAGAGGTGTTTAGTGTAATCCATGGGCCCCAGGAAGAGTGTGTACGGGCCCTGAAGAGTGGCCATCTGTTGGGCATCTCACCAGGAGGGGTCCGGGAAGCCCTGTTCAGTGATGAGACCTATCCTCTACTTTGGGGCAAACGAAAAGGCTTTGCACAGGTGGCCATCGACTCACAAGTGGTATGCTACTTTCGTTTTTGTCAGTGGTCACTGGTTTGATATGCTTTCCTTGGATGATACCATCCACAGACATGGTGTTTTTTGTCATTGTTATGCAGCTGACACACAGTTGTACCTCCCTGTAAAGTATGCTGAGTTCTCTGCAGGACTGGCTGACTGGTGTAAAAAACTGAATGGTGAAACATTTTCTCCAGCTCATTTCTAATAAAACACACAGCCTTGTTACTGGGTCCCAGCATATCACAAAATAAATATGGCATAAACTGGTTACTTTTCGCAACGTATCAACTCTTTTGACAGAAGTCTTGGTGTCTGGTTTGATAGCAATTTATGTTTTGAACAACAAGCTTGTCCAATCGTGTTTTTAATCACCTTTTGCTTTTGCTAAAGGTGATTAAAGGTCTATTTTAAATTTAATGGCGCTTTTATCTCCGCACACCTTAGTATTTCAACAGCCTTTTCTCTTGTCTTAATGAAAAAAAGAAAACGTTGAAATGACTACAGACAGTACAGAACTCAGCTACCAGGTTTTTAACCAGAACTATGAGGCATGACCACATCACAGCTGTTTCGGCTTCTCTGTTTGTTTTAGGGTTGATTTTAAGTTCTTGTTGATAACCTTTAAAGTTCCTCATGACCTGCTCCAGATTATATTTTAGCTCTTAAGGTCCTGTGTTCGAGCCCCGGGGTAGTCCAACCTTGGTGGGTCATCCCGGGTCGCCCTCAGTGTGGAGTTTGCATGTTCTCCCTGTGTCTGTGTGGGTTTCCTCCGGGGGCTGCGGTTTCCTCTCACAGTCCAAAGACATGTAGGTCAGGTGACTTGGCAGACTAAATTGTCCCTAGGAATGAATGTGTGTGTGTGTGTGTGTGTGTGTGTGTGTGTGTGTGTGTGTGTGTGTGTGTGTGTGTGTGTGTGTGTGTGTGTGTGTGTGTGTGTGTGTTGGCCCTGTGATGGCCTGGCGGGCTGTCCAGGTTTTCTCCCCGCCTGCTGCCCAATGACTGCTGGAATAGGCTCCAGGATCCCCACGACCCTGAGAGCAGGATAAGCGATTACGATAATGGATGGATGGATGAATCTTTTAATCCCTTATGAACCTTTGCGTAGTTTGACATCCTCGGGCAGAGGTCTTCTGTCTCTTCCTGAGTCCAGGCTGAGAACTAAAGGGGACAGAGCCTTGCCATCAGGGCAGAGAGGTCTTCTGTCTCTTCCTGAGTCCAGGCTGAGAACTAAAGGGGACAGAGCCTTGCCATCAGGGCAGAGAGGTCTTCTGTCTCTTCCTGAGTCCAGGCTGAGAACTAAAGGGGACAGAGCCTTGCCATCAGGGCAGAGAGGTCTTCTGTCTCTTCCTGAGTCCAGGCTGAGAACTAAAGGGGACAGAGTCTTTGCCATCAGGGCCCCGAGGCTCTGGAATAACCTTCCTGAGGAAACAAGGCTGTCTGAGTCAGTGTCTTCTTAAAACGTATTTTCACAGGAAATCATAGCCTGATTATATCTGACCTGCCTGCTTATTTTACCTGATTTTATTTGTTTTAATTTCATGTCAATTCTTTTTAATTTTTGACTTTGTGTTTTGCTCCCTTTGTGTTTTATAATGTGTTTATTTTTTAGGGCTTTTAGTTTGTTTTAATCTATTGTATTTAAAATTTGTTCTGTTTTTATTGTAAAGCACTTTGTAACTGTTTTGAAATGTGCTTTATAAATAATGGTTATTATTATTATTATCATTGTTGTTGTTGTTATTTTTATTATTATTATAAAACCTCAAATGTTTTTGGCCAGTTAATTGGTAACGTTAACCAACATTACTTCTACATCTTGAGTATTGCGGACAAAAATTTGCTTTTAAGAGCCTTCTGTACTTGTCATAATGTGAAGTACAGAGCTATATTATTTCACTATTGGAATTTGTGTTTTATATTTTCTGTTTTCAGCAACTTAGCTGGGTTTTTTTTGTTTTTTTTGGTATTTGTAATTCCTTCTTTTCTTTACAGAATCTTCATTTTCTTTTTGTGATGGCTTTAGAGAATGGTGTTTTTTTTACATTTTTCTATAGTTTCTTTAACACGGTGTGTCTTTTTTCAAATCCTATTTTTCTCACATCCCTGTCATATCTTGTTTTCCTCTTTTTCAGCCAATAATTCCAATGTTTACTCAGAATGTCCGCGAGGGCTTCCGGTCACTGGGAACACTCAGTAAGTGTGGCATTGACATTTAAAAGAAGACCTGAAGAAGTCCCACAACTGGGTATCTACTAGTGTTTGATTTGGTATTTTACAAAGCCTTGTGGAGACCATGAGTATTGTTATAGGCACTGAAAAACTGAAGCACACATCACACAACTGGTTTAAACTGGTTTTCTTTCCGACTGTGGTGGATAAAACAACTTTTATGTGAAACAAACTTTTGGTGACTGATTTTCCATTTTTCCTAAAGTATGCCTGAATGTCTGCAGTCAGGTCCTTCAACAAAGGTTCTTAGTTATTTATGTGACAGCCACAGTGCAATAATTGTCTTTCACCCAAACCTGCTTTTCAAATTCAAAACACAGACTTGGTTTCAAAAGAACTTGGATGTACTGGAAGTCATATTCAAACAATGCAGATTATTATTATACTCTGAATAATCTGATGTGCGTATCCCATCAACTGGTAGTGAGTCGGAGGCCATGTGACAACTGCTAAAGGATTTGATGTGGCTTCACAACTGATTGTCATAGTTTCCCTTTGTCTGTTTCTCTTTTCGGCCTTCTTTTCAGAGTTCTTTCGTTGGGTGTATGAGAAGTTTCGCCTGCCCGTAGCTCCAGTTTATGGTGGCTTCCCAGTAAAATTCCGTACCTACTTGGGTGACCCCATCCTTTACGATGCTAATATGGATGCTGCTGAGCTAGCAGAGAAAGTAAGTAAGACGCCATAATTTCCCTGCTGAGAATTATGATGTTAGTAAAAATGTGTACTAAGCAGAAATTGCTTAATGTTCAATCATTCAATAATCTTCGTAGCCACATTTACATGGCATGCATTATTTTCAGTGCATTAAAATTAGCTTTTTATTTGTTTGGATGGTGCATGTAGGACAAAATAAGGTAATTGTAAGGGTATGCAAGTCTATGCTCACAAGAACAACAGTGTTTTTCTTCTGAAGTTTTAAATGGTTAATGCACTCTCACATTTGACTGCTCTTGACCCAGATGTTAAAAGATGGCCTAAAGTCAGGTTGTAAGCTCCTCAAATTACCAGACACTTGATTCATTTTTATGTAATTAAAATATTTTTTTTATAACAGATTATTACTTATTGACAAGATTTGAATGACAAGTTGAATATTAGTTGTAGCCTATTGAATGACTTTTTTTTCTTTGATAAGGTTTTCTTGTGGAGGTTTTCTTCATCTGAGTTGAGGATCTATGTATAGGTGGTGTTGTATATTGCACTTACTGTAAAGGCTATCAGGACTACCTTGTGATTTTGGTCTATACCAATAGACTTGACTTGAAGTGTGAAATCTGCTATACCATAAATATGATAATGAAATTACCACTATGAAAATTAAACCTGTGATGTCAAAAATAGGGTTTGGTATCTAAGAACAAGGTATTCATTAAAGAGTAACGAAGCACTCTTTATATAGCCTCCAGGTACTCACATTTTGAAATAGGCAAAACATTGGGTTGAGAGAGCAACAGGACTATGATAATGGTGTTGGGGGGGGGGGGGGTGAAGGTGACAGTGGTGTAGTAGAACTCTATACCCCAGACATTCAAAAGCCTACCCAGAGAGTTTAGTTGGCTAACACTGGCACGTTACTGTTCTATTCACCTCATGTTTAATTGGTCTAATATGATGAACCCCAGATGATAAACAAAAAAACTGCCCAGATGTTAAAGTAAACAAAAAACTGCCCTGCTGATATAGTAAACAAAAAACTGCCCAGTTGATAAAGTAAACAAAAAAAACTGCCCAGATGATAAAGTAAACAAAAAAACTGCCCTGGTGATAAAGTAAACAACAACAACAAAACTGCCCAGATGATAAAGTAAGCAAAAAAGTGCCCAGGTGATAAAGTAAACAACAAAAAAACTGCCCAGATGATAAAGTAAACAAAAAACTGCCCTGGTGATAAAGTAAACAACAACAAAAAAACTGCCCAAATGATAAAGTAAACAAAAAACTGCCCAGGTGATAAAGTAAACAAAACACTGCCCTGGTGATATAGTCAACAAAAAACTGTCCAGTTGATAAAGTAAACAGGAAAAAAAACAAAACTGCCCGGTGATAAAGTAAACAAAAAACTGCACTTGTGATAAAGTAAACAACAACAAAAAAACTTCCCAGATGATAAAGTAAGCAAAAAACTCCCCAGGTGATAAAGTAAACAACAACAAAAAAACTGCCCAGATGATAAAGTAAACAAAAAACTGCCCTTGTGGCGGACACTAGGGGCTATGCCTCTCACCCAGCAGGACTGTGAGCTGGGGGCGTGGTTTACGTTCCCGGGCTTGCTGGTGCAGGGTTGTCCCTGCTGCAGTTTTGGTTTTTGGAGTTGAGGAATAAACAGCAAACTCGCCTTCGTCTGCTGTGTTTTTCCCCATCCTGCCACATTGGTGACACTGAATTGAACATGTTTGGAGCAGAAGAGGAGTGTGAATCCACTTCGGCCACGCCGCCCCAACTCTCACAGCCGGCCGTTCTCGCCGCGGCTGTGAAGCTCCCAGAGTTCTGGCAGAGCAACCCGGCTTTGTGGTTCCAGCATGTCGAGGCACTGTTCCACCTGCGTGGAATCTCCGCGGACGACTCCAGATACTATTTGGTCATCGCTACGCTGGACCAGCAGTCCACACGCCGGGCCATGCAGCTGTTGCGCGCCCCTCCGCAACACGATAAATACGTCGCCCTCAAACATCTTCTGCTCCGGAGGTACAGCCTATCTGCCGCAGAGAGGGCAGATAGAATCCTTCCCCTATCCGGTTTGGGCGACGGGACGGCTGTGGATCTCATGGACAATATCCTGCCGCTGCTAGGCTCGGACGAAGGTGGATTCCTTTTCCCGCACGTTTTCCTGCGCCAGCTTCCGTCTCCTGTGCGCGCGGCTTTGGCTAACTCCCCGTGTCTGGCCGCTGGTGACTGCCAAGGTTTGGCTGAGGAGGCCCATCGGGTCCTGCTGGCTACCAGACAGTTCTCTGTGCAGAGTGTGGCATCGGAGCCTCTGCAGCCGGCGTCGGAGGACGCGGACCCGGCAGTGGTGGCTGCAGTGACTGCCCGGAGACGGCGCGGGAGCGGCCTCTGTTTCTTCCACCAGCGGTTCTGCGGCAAGGCGAGGCGCCGCGTCCCTCCGTGCACATTTGAGGCGCCGGGAAACTCCAGGGCAGCGCTCAGTAGCAGCTGTGGGCGCTGGTGGACGTAGTGAGCTGCTCTTCATTAAGGACACGATGTCAGGAAGACGGTTTCTGGTGGACTCAGGCTCGCAAAAGAGCCTACTCCCTCCAGCTAAGACAGACAGGTCGGCCGAAGGAGGCGGCCCACAGTTAAGTGCAGCTAACGGTTCGTCCATTGCGACGTTTGGCACAAGGTTGGTGACTGTTTGCTTCCACGGGCGCCATTTTGAGTGGGACTTTGTAGTCGCCGCCATTACTGTTCCTATTATCGGCGCTAATTTTCTGTGTGCTAATGGTCTGCTGGTTGATGTTGCAAACCGCCGTTTAATTGTGCTGTGTCTTTCCCCACTTTTCCGTGCGAGACAGGGGGAGCCGGGCCGTTAACACACGCTAACTTTTTAGCATTAGGGGATGTTTTTCAGAGTTTGCTGCAGGATTTTCCATCGGTGACTACACCTGCCTTTTCGACCGCGGTTACTAAACACGGGGTAGAACATTTCATTCCCACTGTGGGACCGCCAGTTTTTGCGCGCGCGCGGCGCCTCGACGCGGTAAAATTGATTACAGCTAAGGAGGAGTTCGCCATCATGGAGCGTCTGGGTATAGTGAGGCGTTCCAACAGCCCGTGGGCCTCGCCGCTTCACATGGTGCCCAAGGCAGATGGGTCGTGGCGGCCTTGCGGCGACTTTCGCCGCCTGAACAACGTCACCGCCAATGACCGCTATCCCATCCCACACATACAGGGCTTTTCCATACGCCTGGCAGGTACCACTATTTTCTCTAAGGTGGACCTGGTGCGCGGCTATCATCAGGTTCCCGTGCGCGCAGAGGACGTGCCCAAGACCACAGTGATCACCCCATTTGGGCTTTTTGAGTTCATGCGCATGCCATTTGGCTTGAAGGGGGCAGCGCAAACCTTTCAGAGGCTGATGGACTCGGTGTTGCGTGACCTGGATTTCGTGTTCGTTTATCTCGACGACATATTAGTTGCCAGTCCGTCAGCTGAAGAGCACCTGGCGCACCTGAAACAGGTTTTCCGTCGTCTGGACGAACATGGCCTGATAGTCAACCCGGCCAAGTGCCAGTTTGGACTGTTGACTTCTTGGGTCACCGCATTTCGCCGCAAGGCGCGGTCGCATTGCCTTCTAAGGTGCAAGCGGTGGCGGAATTTCCCCGCCCAGTCTCTGTTAAGGCATTGCAGGAATTCTTAGGCATGGTGAATTTCTGTAACCGTTTCTTCCCTCGCGCTGCCCACCTCCTTCAGCCACTTTACGAAGCCCTGCGGCTTAAGAAGGCTAACGACCCTGTCGACTGGACTCCCGAACGGATCCTGGCCTTTGACGGAGCTAAGTGCGCCCTGGCTAACGCTGCCCTCCTCGCCCATCCCACACCCACGGCGTCCATAGCTTTAACAACCGATGCGTCTGACATAGCCGTGGGGGCTGTGGTTGAACAGCGTGTGGCGAATGCGTGGCAGCCACTCGCATTTTTTTGCTGCAAACTGCGAGATAGCGAGCGCAAGTACAGCGTTTTTGACCGGGAGTTGCTGGCACTGCACCTTGAAACCCGGCATTTCCGCTTCCTGCTGGAGGGTCGCCCATTCACGGCTTATGTGGATCATAAACCGCTGATTTTCGCCATGTCCAAGATGACTGAGCCGTGGTCTGCTCGTCAGCAGCGCCACCTAGCGGCAATCTCCGAGTTCACAACGGACATTCAGCATGTGGCCGGGAAGTCCAACCCTGTTGCTGATTGTCTGTCGCGTGTGCTTGTGTGTCCTGTGCACCTCGGTGTGGATTTCTCCGCTATGGCTGCCGACCAGCCCAGCGACTCGGACGTCCTTGCCCTTAGGTCAACGCGTACCGGCCTCAAGCTAGAGGACGCTGTGATGCAGGAAGGCAGTCCTGCCCTCCTCTGCAATGTCTCCACCGGCCGTCCCCGCCCCGTTGTTCCAGTGGCCTGGCGCCGTCGAGTTTTCGATTCGATTCACTCCCTCTCACACCCTGGAGTTCGGGCGTCGGTGAAGTTGGTCGGTTCCAAGTTCGTCTGGCCTGGCCTCCGCAAGGACGTCAAGGGATGGGCAGCTGCATGTGTAGCGTGCCAGCGCGCTAAGGTCCACCAGCACACTAAGTCGCCCCTCGAACCGTTTCCGATCCCGGCCAGACGTTTTGACCACGTGCATGTGGACCTGGTGGGCCCTCTACCTTCTTCACAGGGTTTTACGCACCTGCTCACAATGGTAGATCAGACCACCAGGTGGCCAGAGGCTGTCCCTCTGTCCTCCACAACATCCTCGGATGTTGCACGCACTTTTCTTTCCTCCTGGGTCGCCCGTTTTGGCACTCTGTCAGATATCACATCAGACAGGGGCCCCCAGTTCGTGTCAGAGCTCTGGTCGGCACTTGCGCGATCCTTGGATGTGCAGGTACACCGCACTACCGCGTATCACCCTCAGGCTAATGGCTTGTGTGAATGTTTTCACCGGTTGCTCAAGGCAGCGCTGCGCGCTGCGCTCTCGAATGGTAACTGGGTGGATCGTTTACCTTGGGTTATGCTCGGGTTTCGTTCGGCTCCTAAGGAGGACCTCGACGCTTCGCCCGCTGAGCTGGTGCTCGGTCAGCCGCTCCGCGTCCCTGGGGAATTTTTGCCTGGGAGTTCCGCTCCTCAACCCCGTCCAGCCGTTTATCCTTTTTTGTCCGACAGCACTTGGGTTCCAGGCCCCGTTCACCACTGTTTTCCGCGGTTGTTCGTGCCTGCGGAGCTCATGTCGGCTCGTTTTGTTTTTGTACGGCATGACGCTCACCGCTCGCCCCTCCAACCCCCATACGATGGCCCATTTCGGGTTCTTGAGACGGGTCCTAAGGGTTTTGTGCTGGATATGGGTTTAAGCCTATCAAGCGTGATAGGCTTAAACCGCCGCACAGGGTGGCAGGCGAAGTTGTGTTTCCGGCCCATGTTCCCCGTCGGGGTCGTCCTCCTTCCAGGACCCCGGCAGTGTCTTCACGGGTTCAGCGTTCTGCTTCTCAGCCGGCTTTGGACTGTGTTTCACCTACTGTTTCGGCTGAGGGACGGCGCAGCCGTTATGGCAGGCTGCTTAAGCCTCCAGTGAGACACTAATTTTCTTTCCAGGAGTCCCTTCTGGGTGTTCGGGGGGGAGGGGGGCTGTGTGGCGGACACTAGGGGCTATGCCTCTCACCCAGCAGGACTGTGAGCTGGGGGCGTGGTTTACGTTCCCGGGCTTGCTGGTGCAGGGTTGTTCCTGCTGTAGTTTTGGTTTCTGGAATTGAGGAATAAACATCAAACTCGCCTTCGTCTGCCGTGTTTTTCCTCACCCTGCCACACCCTGGTGATAAAGTAAACAACAACAAAAAAACTGCCCAGATGATAAAGTAAACAAAAAACTGCCCTGGTGACAAAGTAAACAAAAAACTGCCAAGATGATAAAGTAGACAAAAAACTGTCCAGGTGATAATGTAAACAAAAAAATGAGACACATGACAGTGTGTGTCGCTTCGAGTGAGAAAACCTGTGCTTTCTCTTTTTGTTTGGGTAAAACACATAGTACGATTAGGGATTACATCATTAATTGAATAACGTAATTACAAAAGCTCAGTGATTGTAATTACTACTTCAAAAATGTGTTTCACATCTTTATGCATGTGTAAAGATGTGAGAAGTGCCTTGACATGAAGAGCCATCACATCGGCAGTGAGGTGCTCAGACAGTGCCCAGACAGTCATTACTGTTGTACATCCACGACACAGTGCAGGAAATGAAGCAAACATGAAAAAAAAGAAGTGACAGGGACCAGAAAATGACTGAAACCGTACAAATTTTGGACTATTTCCAACTAAAACGTACAGAAAATTTGATGGTCTACAAGCACTGCAAATGTGAACTTGCTCAGGAGAACAGCACAGCATTACCTCATCAGAGAAAATCTTGCCTACAAATTGATAATTTCATTTGAATTTTGATTGATTGATTTGATTGTAGGGTTCAAACCCTTATTTAATCGGGGAGGCTCATCATTGATCTAAGATCTCTTTTACAACATAAAATGTTGGACACCGTGGGTTTGTAACTATGGTTCTATGAGTCAACAGATACCTGAAGGGCTGCCATCTGTTGGCACCCACGCATGCGCATGTCAACTCCTTGAACCCCAAAACAGTATTCACATCAGCCCATTGAACCCTAATAATTGGGCCCTGTAGGCACATCATATATATACCAATTATATATACCAATTATTAGACAATTTTAGACGAATTTTTAGACAACCAATGACATGTATGCAAAGTACAGGCCTGGCATGCACTAACAGTCACTTCGAAAAGCAGGAGAACATGTGAGCTCCAAAAGAGAATGTATGGCATCACCAAGGCTGCAACAGATATATGCAGATGTATATACAATGACTAAATAGTCAGTCCCACATAGTCATGTTGTGCAG
Source organism: Lampris incognitus (assembly GCF_029633865.1). Lineage (NCBI taxonomy): Eukaryota > Metazoa > Chordata > Actinopteri > Lampriformes > Lampridae > Lampris > Lampris incognitus. The sequence goes on along the minus strand of NW_026611077.1, from coordinate 1,170,717 downwards.
TGTGCAGCGACTAGCACACACTAAGAATAAGAGCCTGCAGCCATGTCCAACATGTAATACCAATGTGTAGACAAAGAAGCTGCTTTACAGGTATCTTGGACCTGGAATCCATGAAAAAGAGCTGTTAATACCAACCATGATGGGTGGAGTGCACCTGCAAACCATCCGAAATGACATGCCCAGCTGCTTCATAGACAGTTTTGATGCAGTCCACTAACCAATATGCAAGTCGCTGAGAGGAGGGCGCCTTGCCTTTTTTTCTTCTTAACAGACTACTACTACTACTACTACTTTCGGCTTCTCCCGTTAGGGGTCGCCACAGCAAATCATCCGTTTCCATCTCTTCCTGTCCTCTGCATCTTCCTCTGTCACACCAGCCATGTGCATGTCCTCTCTCACCACATCCATAAACCTCCTCTTTGGCGTTTCTCTTTTCCTCTTCCCTGGCAGCTCCATATTCAGCATTCTTCTCCCAATATACCCAGCATCTCTCCTCCATACATGTACAAACCACCTCAATCATGCCTCTCTTGCTTTGTCTCCGAACCTGCCACCTCCAGCACCACTTTCTGTCTTTTCATCAGTGCCACTGTCTCCAAACCATAACATCACTGGTTTCACAACCATCTTTATCTCTTGCTGGTACCATTCTGTTAAAAATCACTCCTGACACTCTTCTCCACCCACTCCACCCTGTATGCACTCTCTTCTTCACTTCTCTTCTGCACTCCCCATTACTTTGGACAGTTGATCCCAAGTATTTAAACTCGTATGCCTTCATCAGCTCTACTCCTTGCGTCATCACCATTCCGCTGTCCTCCCTCTCATTCACTGCTTCTCTCCAGTGCATACATCCACCTCTCCAGGCCTCTGTGTGGGCCTGTCAAGTTCTTCCACACCAAACTCACCTAACCATGTCTTCATGAGCCTTGCTTTGTGCACTGGGGCACAGTCATGCTGGAACAGAAAAGGGCCCTCCCCAAACTCTTCTCACAAAGTTGGAAGCATAGAATTGTCCAAAATGTATTGGTATGCTGAAGCATTAAGTTTTCCCTTCACTGGAAGTAAGGGGCTGAGCCCACCCCCTGAAAAACAACCCCACACCATTATCTCTCCTCCACCAAACTTTACAGTTGGCACAATGCAGTCAGGCAGGTAATGTTCTCCTGGCATCTGCCACACCCAGACTCGTCCATCAGACTGCCAGACAGAGAAGCATGATTCATCACTCCACAGAACACGTTTCCACTGCTCCAGAGTCCAGTGGCAGCTTGCTTTACACCACTCCATCCGACGCTTGGCATTGTGCTTGGTGATGTAAGGCTTGCATGCAGCTGCTCGGCCATGGAAGCCCATTCCATGAAGCTCCTGGCACACAGTTTTTGTGCCGATGTTAATGCCAGAGAACGTTTGGAACGCTGCAGTTATTGAGTTAACAGAGCGTTGGCGACTTTTACGCACTATGCGCCTCAGCACTCGTTGATCCCGCTGTGCGACTTTACATGGCCTGTCAATTTATGGCTGAGTTGCTGTTGTTCCTAAACACTTCTACTTTTCAATAATATCACTTACAGTTGACTGTGGAATATCTAGCAGGGAAGAAATTTCACAAACTGACATATTGCAAAGGTGGCATCCTATGACAGTAACACACTTGAATTCACTGAGCTCTTCAGAACGACCGATTCTTTCACAAATGTTTGTAAATGCAGACTGCATGGCTAGCTGCTTGATTTTATAAACCTGTGGCAATGGGTCTGAATGAAACACCTGAATTCAATGATTAAGAAGTGTGTCCCAATACTTTTGTACATATAGTGTATCTCACACAAGCTAAGGATGCAGATAAAAGGGGTTGACGAGATATTATGCAACACAAAAAGTCCCCGCTTATACAAACAAACCAAGGGCAAGCTCCCCGCGGTTAGCATGCTGACTACTAGGACCAACTAGGTCCTTACCCCGCCCCCCTTCAGCTCATGTCTCCCACTGCTTTCTGGGTATGGACTCTCTGTTGCTGGTACAGCCCACCATGGACAGCAAGGAGCAACCCCAAAGTCAGCAATTCCTGTTTTGACCAGTTTCAGGAGGAACTGGTCTCAAAGTGCACAGCTACTTCATCTAATCCGACTCCAGTTGTATGTCAGAAGCCACAGCCTTTCTCATAAAATTGTGCAGATAATACTCTTAACGCGCTAAATTTAGCATTGCTAAACATCAGGTCTTTGGCAGGACAAACATTTTTAATCAGTGATTTTCTCATCAAGCACAATCTCAATTTTATGTTTGTAACTGAAACTTGGTTAAACAAATATAACAGTGCAACTGTTCTTATTGAGTCAACTCCTGCCAACTTCAGTTGTATAAGCGAAACCAGATACATAACAAAGGAAGTGGAGTTGCCATTTTGTTTAATAATTTGCTCCAATACAAGAACATAGCTTATGGAAATGTTGCTTCGAGCTCTTCAATTGAATTCCTCTTCTTGAGTTATATTTGTAAATATCTATGGGCCACCTAAATACAATGCAAACTTTTTTGATGACTTAACTGAGCTGCTGTCTATAACCTGTATTGCATTTGACAGTGTAGTTATTGCTGGTGATTTAAACATCCATGTTGACAATCCGTGAGACAGGAACTAAAGAACTTTGTCGTGTTCTTGATAACTGGGCTGACTCAGCATGTGACGGAGCCCACACACAACAAGGGGCACACTCTGGACCTACTTATCTCCCAAGTGTCTGAACATTTCTAAGGTTGTGGTGACTGATGTCGCTCTCTCCAATTATTCCTGTGTTTTCTTTGAGAGAACCATCTACATGCACACAAATGTTGTAACAGAGGTAATCACAAAACGTCATATCACTGAGAGCACCAGTGAAATATGTATTCAGGCTTTGTCTTCCACACCCGCCCTCTCTCAGTTCTCAGTCAATGTGCTTGTAGATAATTTAATTCTAAAATTACACGTTATTGATGCTATTACACCCGATAAGGTGAAGGGGATCTCTGGTAATAAAAATATCTCCATGGAGGTGTGCCACTCTGGTCAGAATAGAAAAATGAGAGTGTCATAAAGCTGGTGGTGAAAAACAAATCGTACTGTTCATTATGATATCTATAAAGAGAGACTGCACATTTGTAATGTGGAACAGAGAAATGCTCCAACTTTATTGCATGGATTAGACTACTCTATGAAGCTCCTGGCACCAGACATGGGTGCCCTCTCTCTCCCCTCTTATTTGCTATTGCCATCGAACCCCTAGCCATTTGTCTTCGAGAGGAGAGGAGGTTTCAGGGCATCACCAGGATGGGTATCACTTACAAACTGTCCTTATATGCAGACGATCTGCTTCTATATGCCTCCAACCCAGTTTCATCCCTCCCGGTTAATTCAATTCGGCAAATACTCCAGATATAAGTTAAATTTCCAGAAAAGTGAACTCCTCCTCATCAATGCTCTGTCCAAGAAAATACCAAATTCTGTCCTCCCATTCAGAGTAGTCTCTGAAGGCTTTAAATACTTGGGAGTGTTCATCACCACCTCATTTAATGACCTTTTCACCAAAAACTTTCAAACCCTTGTCAATAAATGTAAACTTGACATAATTCGCTGGTCCTCTCTCCCCCTTGACCTTAATTGGCTGTGTCAACCTTATAAGATGTTGATCCTCCCCAAATTCCTATACCTATTTCAACACATTCCAATTTTTATGGAAAGTCTTTCTTCATCAACTAGATCAGATGGTGTCTTCATTCCTATGGGCCAATAAACTGCCACGCATTAAAAAAGCTATTTTACAACTCCCCAGAAAGTCAGGTGGTCTGGCACTGCCCAATTTTATTCAGTGTTACTGGGCATGCAATATTGGAATAGTACACTGTTGGATCGATAACAGGGCTCAGAAACATCTCCTATGGGTCCAAATGGAGCTACTGTCTTCAAAGCTGTCCCTCCAGTCTGTCATTACTGCACAACTCCCCCTTAAAAATCATAATATTTCCCAAAATTCAGTTGTTACCAACTTAATTAAGATATGGATACAGTTCAGTAAACATTTCAAATTGGACAAAACTAGCCCCAGTCTTCAAAAATAATTTATTCCCATCTTCTTCCTCCGACCCCGTTTTTCGCATTTGGCATGACAAGGGCTTACTTTATACCAAATATTTATATAAGGATGGAATCTTCACTGATTTCACAGAGCTCTCAACCAGGTTCGACCTGCCTAAATCCCACTACTTTCGCATCCTTCAACTTAGACATTTCATTAAAACCAATTACCCCCATTTCCCCAACCACGCCCCTGGATCCGCTATTGACTCCCTTCTTACTCTGGACCCTGCACAGAAACGCTCAATTTCCGTAATTTATGGCTCCATTGACTCCCTTAATCCCTTTTCACCTTCCTTAGTATCCAACCTGTCATACAACTCACCATACACCTTTTCCTTTGCATTTGCCACCTCTCTCTTCGCTTTACGCTGCATCTCCTTGTACTCCCGTCTACTTTCTTCATCTCTCTGACTATCCCACTTCTTCTTTGCCAACCTTTTCCTCTGTATACTTTGCTGTACCTCCTCATTCCACCACCAAGCCTCCTTGTCTTCCTTCCTCTGTCCTGATGACACACCAAGTACCTTCCTAGCTGTCTCCCTCACTATTTCTGCAGTGGTTGCCCAGCCATCCGGCAGCTCTTCACAACCACCCAGTGCCTGTCTTAACTCCTGCCTGAACTCCACACAACAGTCTTCCTTCAACTTCCACCATTTGATCTTCGGCTCTACCTTCACTCTCTTCCTCTTCTTGGTCTCCAAAGTCATCCTACAGACCACCATCCGATGCTGCCTAGCTACGTTCTCCTCTGTCACCGCCTTGCAGTCTCCAATCCCTTCTAGATTGTGCCTTCTACCCCACTATAATAAGTTCTGCTTATATATGTATGAAACCAGTTCAGTTGGACATTTTATATTTAAAACAATGTTTTGTATGCAACACTGATTCAAAAAATCAATAAAAAAGATTTTTAAAAAAACCCAAGAATAATCTAGACACTTCACTAATGAACAGTTATACACCCATATCAAACCACCCATTTTTAAGTAAAATAATTGAAAAGGCTGTTTTCCAGCAGCTGAACAACTTCTTAGCACTAAACAACAGTTTAAATATTTTCCAGTCAGGAGTTCGACCACACCACAGCTCTGAGACTGCTCTTGTTAAGGTCTTTAATGACATCCACTTAAACACAGACAGTGGCAGCATCTCAGTCCTGCTATTACTGGATCTCAGTTCTGCTTTCGATACAGTCCACCACAACATATTACTGGACCGATTGGAAAAGTGGCTGGGACTTTCTGCCACAACACTAAAGTGTTTTTAATCCTGCCTATATGATCATATGTAATTTGGCAAAGGTTTTACGCCGGATGCCCTTCCTGACACAACCCTCCCCATGTGGGCTTGGGACCAGCACCATGAATACACTGGCTTGTGCATCCTGCGTGGCTGGTTTACATTCAGCATATGCATTTGAAGGGGAAAAACTATTGAAAGTGATAACTGCTGTGTTGAAGAACTCATGGTTAACTGATTTGTAAAGGCCTCTTTTCCAGCCTGTCTTATACATTTACAGCTTTGGGCGGCAGTGTCCTCCGGCTGGCTCGGGTTCAGGCCGCACTTTTTCATGATGGTCTTCAGTTGATCTTTGTACCGTTTTTTCTGGCCCCCTGCCAAGCAGCAGCCAAGATGTAGCTGGCCATACAGCACTTTATGTGGTAAGCACTCCTTCGGTATCCTGATGATGTGACCGAGCCAGCGAAGTTGGTGCTGGGTGATGGTAGCCTCCATACTGATGCAGTTGGTCTTGCGGAGTATTTCGGGCACTCGGTCATGCTAGGTTATCCTCAGGATGCATTGTAGGCATCTGATGTGGAAGGCCTCAAGCATCCTGAGGTGGCGGCTGTGCAGGGTCCACGCCTCACAGCTGTAGAGGAGAGTCATGATGACAACTGTCATGTAGACAGATATTTTGGTGTGGAGGTTGAGGTCTTTGTTTTGAAAGACCCTTCTCCTAAGTCTGCCAAAAGAGGATGACGCTTGTTTAATTCGATTTTGTATCTCCCTGTTGATGCTGCAGTCATCAGAGAGGAAGCTGCCTATGTATTTCAAGGATTCCACTGTTGCAAGTGGTTTGTTGGAGATGGTGAAGATTGGTGAATGAGATGGAAGAGTAGATGCCCACTGGCTTACTACTTCAGTCTTTGCCATGTTTATAGAGAGACCCAGCCTACCATATGCCCTTGCAGCAGCTGCAATGGTAGCTTGCAGAGCCTCCGATGTGTGGGCCACAACTGCACAGTCATTGGCATACTGTAGCTCGATGATGTGCTCAGATGGTATTTATGTGACTGCTTGGAGCTGACAAATGTTAAACAGATTTCCATCAAGACTGAAGTCCACAGTAACCCCACTATCATTCTTGATTTATTCATGGAGCAGCAATGTCACACACAGGAGGAAGATGTTAAAAAGAACTGGAGCAAAGATGCACCCCTGACGTACCCCTGTGCACACCCTGAAGGGCTCGGATTCCTGGCCTTCAATGGTCACACGTGCCATCATCCCCACATGAAATTGTTGAAGGATGTTGACAAACCTTTGTGGGTAGCCAAAGTTCAGGAGGATGTTCCATAGGATGTCCCTGTTGACTGTGTCGAAAGCCTTTGACAGGTTGATGCAGGCTATGAAGAGGTCCTGGTCTTGCTCCCTGCACTTCTCCTGTAGTTGCCATGCTGTGAACACTACGTCCACAGTACTTCTATTCCTCTTGAACCCACACTGTGACTCAGGCAACAGCTCCTCTCAATGTTTCTTACCAGCCTGCGTAACATGACTTTGGCCAGGACTTTTCCAGCAACAGCCAGTAGTGAAATGCCATGGCTGTTGCCACAGAGGGGCTTGTCTCCTTTACCTTTATATATGGAGATGATGTTAGCATGTCTCCACTGCTGAGGGATGGTTTCATTCTTCCATACATGTGAGATGAACAGGAAAAGTGCACGGGTGCAGAGGTAGCCTCCCTGTTTAAAAATCTCTGCAGGGATACTGTCAGGGCCAGCAGTCTTGATTTTCAGTGGCCTAACTGCATAATGAACCTCTTCAAAGGTTGGTGGGAGGTCAAGGTCTTGGATGGTGGGGCGGACAGGTAGTTCATCCAAGACTGAGGGATCTGTTGGGGAGGGCTGTTTCAAAAGGGTTTTAAAATGTTCTGCCCATCTTTTTGTGATGAGCTTCTGGTCCTTTATGAGGGTGGTACCATCATCAGACTTCAGGAGGGAAACAGAGCAGTTTCTTGGGCCAAAGATAGTTTTCGCTGCATCATAAAAGTTGTGCATATCATTTTTATCGGCAGGGGATTATATTTCATTTGCCTTCGATATCCACCACTCATTCTGCAGGGTACGCAGTTTTGACTGCACCTTTCTTCTGGATTCTTGCCATTGTTGCCGGAGTGCAGCTTATGTAGGATTGTTGAGGACATCACTGGGTGCTTTGTGCATGCCTTTGAGTATGGTAGATATTGTGCCTGTGTTATCATTGAACCAGTCCTGGTGTTTTCTGCTCTTGTAACCGATGGATTGGGATGCTGCCTCATAGAGCCTGGAGCTCACTCCTATCAGTGGAATCATCTGTGCTCAAGAGAAGCTCAGTGTCTTCCAGGTTTTCAGCCAGAGACTGGCGGAGATTGTTCTGGACCTCAGCCTTTTCTAGCCGGGTACAGTCAAGCCTTTTCTTTCCTGACCTCTGGAGACAAACAGCAGGGTGTATTTTCTGGAACCTGGTCATGATCAGCCGGTGATCTGCCCAGTATTCAGCACCTCTGATTGCACGAGTAAGTAAGACGTCTTTTATATCAGAGCGTCTCACAATTATGTAGTCCAACACGTGCCAATTTTTGGAGTGTGGATACATCCAGGATGTTTTGTGTTTATTTTTTTAATTGGAAGAGGGTGTTTGTGATAGTCAAGCCATGCTCAGCAGCCACAGACCGTTAGCATCGACTTGCCCAATGCCATGCCCACCAATGACACCACTCCACACCTTGTTGTCTTTCCCCACTCTGGCATTGAAATCGCCCAGCAAAAAGATCTTGTCCTCCTTGGGTATACGACAGAGAGCCTCATCTAGTGACTGATTGAAGCGGTTCTTTGTATCATCTTCTGATGGTAGAGTTGGTGCATAGGCACTTAGGCTCATGTCACTCAGGATCCCTCTGGCCAGGAAACGCTATGCCATCCTCCTTTCACTTATGCCAATCAGTGTTTCAGTGAGTCTTGCTAGGAGACTGCTTTTTATTGCAAATCCCACACCATGCTGATGTTGTCCTCCTGCAGGGTATCCCTTCCAGAATAAGGTGTAGGTGTCATCCTTCAGGGAGCCTTCATCCAGGAACCTGGTTTCGCAGAGTGCAGCGATGTCAGCATTGTAGCGGTTGAGTTCCGCTGCAGTGAGTGCAGTCCTTCGCTGAGGTCCTTCGGCATTAGCGTCCAGCAGAGTTCTTATTTTCCATGTTGCCAGTTTAAAAGGGATTATTTTCTTGTGTTTTTTTCGACCGCAGAGTGGAATGTCCCGATAGGTGTGGTAGCCTATCCAGGATGTTTTGTGGGGGCAATGTTTAGGCCACCTTTTCTAGGCCCCTCCCCACTTGGGGTGAGCAGTGTGGCTCCTAAATAGGGCTGATCAGTCACACAGGGGTCTGCCAACAGCAGCTGCCACTCAAACCCAGCTGCTGGCGACCATAGCCCTGTGCTGCTGGCATGCAGGGGTCTAATTAGGAGCTTCCGGTGCATTCATACCTGCTCCCGTCACCAGACACCCCATCACCGCCAGACTTTGATCCATATTCCGGTTGCTGGTCTCACCGAGGCGGAGGTGGATACCTGCGCAAAGAGATTATTTAGAGTGCCGCTGGGGGTGTGCATGTCCCAGCAGCACTTCACTTTGAGAGGGTGGGATCTGGTGGCAAGGGAAAACTCAAGACGATCAGCACTCTTCCACAGCTGCAGGAGGCTGCTGGAGCTCCAGTCTGTCGGAGGACCGCCTACTATGCGCCGCCATTCACGTTGCTTTTCTCTAAGGGTGTGCTCCCCTAGCCTGAAAAGTTTATTCGTAAATATAAATACTCCAAGCAGTTACCCTACCCACTGTGATTAATCATTGCAAGGCACTTTGGGTAAAAGGCCACTGTACAGTCCGCCATGATGTGAGCTTCACCAAAGGGCACATCGACAGTTTATTGGAGGTGTGCATGACCAGCCTCTCGAAGCACAACATGAGAAATGGGCCACTCTATAGCCAGAGATGAAGCACAACATGAGAAATGGGGCACTGTATAGCCAGAGACGAAGCACATCATGAGAAATGGGGCACTCTATAGCCAGAGACATACAAATGAAGGCCATGAGACCACAAGTGTACCATTTGTGACAAGTGCAGTTAAGCCATTCCTCATGTTTGCTAGAAGCCGTGTAACAACATATGAGACCTTTTAGGGGATGATTGTGTTAATTAAGACACTGCGTAACATGTTTCCAACAAATAATAATTATGTCTTTTGGTTTCCAGGTGCAGCAGGCAGTTCAGTCCCTCATCGACCAACACCAGAAGATTCCTGGAAGTATCCTGCGAGCCCTGCTAGAGCGCTTATACACTAGACACAAAGATGAGTAACCCTTCTCTGAGGCAGATCTCCCTCTGTAGATCCAGGTCGACATAACCTATATTGTTTACTTTGCTAAAAGAGGAATTCCGTCCAAATGCAGAATAACCAAGTCTGGGCTAAAGAGCAATGGTAGCCCAAGTCATAGGACAAGTTGTAATAATGTCATGTTACAACACACCCTGATATCCCAGTAATGAGATGTTGAAGGGAAAATCACATACTAGAAGAAAAATGACCACTGCCGTGGAGCCAACATGGCTGCCAGTGAACACATCAGCAGGCAGACTGTCTCCATAAGGCTCTGGGAATACTGGCCTCGGACACTTCTCTGGTTCACAGCCTTACAAACTTAAATAGGAAGTCAAGCACAATAAATGATGTAAGGACGTGCCAGCTGACATCCTGGACCTCAGTGCTAAAATACTATTGGAGGAAGCAGCAGTCATTATTTATTTATCTTAGTGTAGTGGGACAAGGTTCTGGGAAATGGTTGTGGCATCTTTGGTCACAGGATTACTTGGATGAGATTATTTATAGCGTGTGTTGACGATATATGGCTAATATATGATTTATGTACAAAACATCTAAATGTATATAACGTTTTGAATCCTTGTGATTAATGTTCTGAATTTTCTAATTTTCTGTGATTTGTGCAGTATTTAAACAAAGGGGAAATGAAATATCAGCCTTTGGAGCCAGAGATATCCATTTGGTACATGTTTTTGCTACAGTTCCCTTATATTTGAGGAAAATAAACCTACGTGGTTAAGATGAGAAACTCACACCAAGAAGAATGAAATGTCCACAAAGGACTTCTCTGATTTTGCATTAAATTTATTTTTAACTTCTTAAATATGGACTTTCCCTCATTTTTGTCACTCTTGGTGAGTCTGTTTCTTCAGTGTTTTTGGAAAAATATCTTCCAGTCTTTAACTAAGCAATAAAATAACTACAGAGTGCAGCCAGTTACTGCTTATAAGGTCAGCAACCACAGGTCCAGAGTAACATCTGTATCTAGGTTCCAGGTGTGTGAATGCATTTTCTCGTTCTCAAACCCGATACTTACATTTACCTTAAGACCACAGTTGAAGGGACTCATGATTTTAGACAATCCAATTCAATATGTTTTAACGTCAAGACTTGTCCCTCAACATGTGAACTACCAGAGAATCTTCTCAACTGTGACTAAGCAGATTTTGTAAAGTCAGCTTCTCTGTTTATACAGACACTCCAGGGCTATTCTGATGTCTCCAGGACTTTTGGCTTTTGTTTTCTGGGAGACGTGTTCATGAGCTTGCATTGCTCAATTGCTTCATTGTTTTAAAGTGTGTCCAACTAAATTCAGGTATAAAAGCTATGTTTCCTGCTCTGCCAACACAAGTGGAAGATTACGAGCTACACTGGCAGCATGTCACCATCATGCATCATTAAAAGTCATTCTGGAAGGGCACTGAAGTGCTGCAGACCAAGCTTGGGGGATACCCTCTATTCCCTGTACAATGGTCCCTTTGACCACTCCAAGACCATAACATGACGAAGGAATTTGGATATGTTGTATAAACACCCATCATCCCAACCACACCAGAATTAACAGCAAATGTAGTTGTACGAAGACGTTGCTTTATAATGTACAATAAAGGGAAATGGGGATGGTAGGGATGAGAGAGATGACGTGCTCACCAACTGTGAGCAATATTAAAACCCAAAGTCTTGAGCGAAATGGAGTACGCACTTTAGCCCATTCAGTCTCAGGTGCCTTGCCTTTATGCATCTTCTTAGAGTATATTGATCAGTTTAGTAAAGTTAGTTAGTTGTGTTATATTGAGAGGAATTCTAGTACACCATGAGATATAACCTGGTGGGGGTCAGGAAACTGCTTTGGCTGTAAATGACGAGTAAAGATGGACTCTAACAAGGTAACCAAATGCAGTATACTCTCATGTTAATATTTTTGCATCTCTTCATTCTAGATATTGTTTTATGTGACTACTGTTTACTTAGTGCAAAATCTGTTTCTCACTAACTGTGACTTTTGAGGTGATTTGGACTCAAATAGTGTGTTTAATACTGTGTTTAAAAGAACATCTGCTATGTTGTAAACTATTCTTCCATCATGCACATTGTTTGTACAGCTCTTATAAGTTCAACGCCAAAAGTGTGGTTTGGAAATGTGGTTGATGTCATGTTGTGTGACGGTGTATATTTGTATGTAAGTATGTAAATGTTTTTCAACAAATTGTATTGTAAGTGATAGTGTTGGAAATATCACTGCCATTTAGTGCTTAAAGAAGCATTCATATGACCAGTTAATTGACAGAATGTTATTTTGGTTAAAAAAAGGTGATATTTAATTATTCATTCTGTGGTTTCCTGTTTTTCTTCCAATATATGTTGTTACTAATGAGGTGTTTTAAATAAGTACTGTCCAGTTCAGTAGATATACAGTATCAACTCTTTGCACTTTCAAAATGTGAGGTCCACTAGCATCTATTGTGATTCAGGTAAGTGTAGTTAATAAATATATTTTATTATGAATTATAATGTTTAGCCTACTTGTTCTCACTGTTCGTAAACATCATGTTGCCAACATTGTACATGGCTCCTTGCTTTGGTGGTGACTTGAATTTTTCCATTTTGTGTTTGCCTTCATCAAAGATATAATATAAATATAAACCTCGAGTGAAACGTCCCATTTGAATTGTTCACATTATTCACATTTGTTTGCTAGCTAAAGGAAACCATAACAGGATGAGAGTGCTGCGTGATGCATCATATCCTCCAGGTGTTTAATTAAAAGAACAGTTACACATTTTGATGTCTATTCCTTCAAGAGTTAATTTTTAAAACAAAAATTGTAAAAAAAAACATTTTTTATGGTCTTTTACAGTTTCTTACTGTGCTTCTTTCTGCAATAATCTTTGTTACCAGCAGGAGTCGCTCTACCAAGACAGAGCAAACTAAAGAGTAAAAGGGAATTTAAGTATAAAGGCAAATGCACACGTTTAAAATTAACTCTTGAACCGTGTGGAGCACTGAATGAAAGTACTCGTGTCCAAAAATGAATAAATAAATAAATAGAGAACAATACAATTATAGATTTTGAAACATCCCCTTCTCAACAATTCAACTTGGCTACATTATGTAAATGAGCAGGCTCCAATAAGCATGGAAAATCATTTGAATGGGTTAAATTTGAGCACTTTGCTGTGGATAATCATAATCTCTCATGATACAGTCAGATACAGTCATAATGATAAGATAGTCATCATAGAATTACAATATCTTTGTCCAGTGGGTAGTGTTTTGTCACATGTGGAAGGTACATGACACAATTTTGATTCCCTGATATATGACAACTACCATTGTAACATAATCTCTTACAGTATTGTCACACGTTTAATATGTTCAGTGAACAGACGCACAAGCCCAGACACTTGAATGCATGCCCCGATCTTCGAGCACACTCCCTTTATACCATGCAGCATGAATCATGCCCATTGTTTCGATCATAATGACGGGTACCCAGAGTTTCTCCGTCACCCTGAGGAAGAAGCTTCGACCACAGTGGTCTGTACCCAGAGTCTCTTCCTCATCCTGAGGAAGTAGCTTCGACCACAGTGGTGTGTACCCAGACTCTCTCCCTCATCCCGAGGAAGTAGCTTCGACCACAGTGGTCTGTACCCAGAGTCTCTCCCTCATCCTGAGGAAGTAGCTTCGACCACAATGGCGTGTATCCAGAGTCTCTCCCTCCTCCTGTTTTGGAGGATGTAGCTTATCTTGATGGACTGTCATCCTAATGGATAGCAGAACTTGCATATTGTTCAAAGAGTTCATAGGTCAGGTATCCCGTTATCCTTATGTTCTGTCGTGATCCTTCAGGACTGTTCCTTGTAACACTCAAGTGCAATTCCCACATATTCCTCTGTTATCCGGCCCTTACCAGTTTACATGGAAAAGGCACTTTCAGCACCACCCGCTACACACGAGCCTCAGGCATCCGTTCAAGGAGTGTAAACATAGTGTAAACTAGATAAGACCCCCGGTCGAATGGGTGGTCGGCTCCTTTAGCCGAGCGGTCAGGGATGTTGTCTTGTGGTGCAGTGCACCTCGGACCGAATCCCGCAGCGGGCATTGATTAAGCTACGTTACAGTAGTATAGCTGATCTCTGGTCAAAACATTCATACATGAATTGCCCTCACAGGTGGGTAATATAGCCTTAAAAAGATGTGACATTTCAAGGTATTTTTGCAATAACATTTATGACGATATGAAAACTGAACAACAGGGTTGGATCAGATTATTTTGAAATGCAGTCAGTTACTGAATACAAAGTACATGGCATTTTTTGTAATTAGTAATGTAATCTGTTGGGTTACAAAAATTTAATCTAATCTGGTTACATTTGGATTACTTCAAAATCAAGCATTGAAAATATTGCACCTTATACTAAAAAAATGGATGTAGGCGCAAAAATTTTAGTTGCACAAATATTTAAACATCTCTGTAAACATCTCAACCTTTTCAATGCAAATAAAATGCATGCTATAATTCAGCATTTAGAGTTGGTCAAATCACATTACCCTTACAAAAACAGTACTGGAGCACCTACTCAAAATGTTCCTCTTCCATTTTCAATGTAAATAAAAAGGAATAAAACTCCATTATCCATAAATTATTATGGATCATCATGAATGGAAGGCTGTTTTGGAGGGAATGCTGCTGCTTGAACCTTACACCTTGACTCAACAGAGCACTTTGTCTAAGAAACTCCAAATGTCAGACACACTTTTAATGAGTTAATTGTTACATATCTCGAATGAAGACCAGAGGCCAGTGTAGCGAAACCCAAAGGACACACACACAGAGCACCGAGATAACCCGAAGGGCGATTTTAATGCAGGAAAAACACACGACACTGCCACAGGGATGGTAACATGGGAATCTCAGGTGAGGGTGGTTGAGACGATGTGCGTGCACCTGGCTATCAAAGTCCGAATCCGTAGAGCGAGGGGTTGTCCGAGGAAGTCCGGGTCCGAGATCCAGGAAGTCAAGTTCGAAAGGAGGGGTCCAGGGAGAGAGACACGGAGGGAGATCGCTGGAGAGGTCCAGGGAAAACGTGAAGGTCCCTGGAGACGAGAAGCGAGGGAGACGCGGGGAGCCGTGGAAGTCGCGGAGGGAGATCGCTGGAGAAGTCCGGGGAAAATGTGAAGGTCGCTGGGGACGAGGAGCGAGGGAGCCGTAGAAGTCGCGGAGGGAGAGTCGCAGGGTTCAGTACGTCGAAGCACGGAAAGACGTTCTGGCAGGCTTCTTGTAGAGGGCTGCCTGATTGCCGCAGGTGTGCCTGATAGATGATGGCAAACACCTGGTGCAGCGCAGCACTCGTCTCAGAGCGCGAGCCGAGCGTTCGGATGTTTCCGGCACGTCCGAGCCGGGGGAGTGGCTTGAACGTGCCGGGGAGGCAGCTCGGGGCGGTGTAACCACAACATTAATAGAGCATTGGTTATCATGAAAAAAAGTTTCATAATTCTAAAATTGTCATATTTTAAAGACGTAATCAAAAATGTAATCAGGTAATCCTTGACAATGTAACTAATCAATTTACACATTTTCAAAATAATCTGGGTTTATTATAGTTACTTATCTTTGTAATCTGATTATGTTATCCTGATTACATGTAATCCATTACATACCATATAGCAAGAAATGAAGCGGGTAAACAAGGAGGCGTCAAATTACTACTACTTTCGGCTGCTCCTGTTAGGGGTTCCCACAGCGGATCATCCGTTTCCATCTCTTCCTGTCCTCTGCCACGCCAGCCACCTGCATGTCCTCTCTTAACACATCCACAAACCTCCTCTTTTGCCTTCCTCTTTTCCTCTTCCCTGGCAACTCCATATTCAGCATCCTTGTCCCAATATACCCAGCATCTTTCCTCTACACATGTCCAAACCATCTCAATCTTGCCTCTCTTGCTTGGTCTCCAAACCGTCCAACCTGAGCTGTCCCACTAATAAACTCGTTCCTAATCATGTCCTTCTTTGTCACTACCAACGAAAATCTTAGCATCTTTAACTCTGCCATCCCAGGAACCACCTCCTGACTTTTCGTCTTTGCCACTGTCTCCAAATCATATAATATAGCTGATCTTGCAACCATCTTGTAAACCTTCCCTTTAACTCTTGCTTGCACTCTTCTGTCACAAATCACTCCTGACACTCTTCTCCACCCACTCCACCCTGCATGCACTTGCTTCTTCACCCCTCTTCTGCACTCCCTGTTGCATTGAACAGTTGACCCCAAGTACTTAAACTCATATGCCTTCACCACCTCTACTTGCATGCTCACCATTTCGCTGTCCTCTCTCTCGTTCACGCATATGTATTGCAATATATATTCTGTCTAGCTGCTACTGACTTTCATTCCTCTTCTCTCCAGTGCATACCTCCACCTCTCCAGGCTCTCCTCAACCTGCACCCTACTCTCGCTACAGATCACAATGTCATCCGCAAACATCATAGTCCATGGAGACTCCTGCCTGGTCTCGTCCGTCAACCTGTACATCACCATTGCAAACAAGAAAGGGCCGATCCTTCATGTAATCCCACCTCCACCTTCAACCCATCTGTCATTCCACTACCCAGTCTCACGGCAGTTCGTGAAATAGTCACGACATTTAATCTATTGACTCGTGTACATGGACACTAATTTTCCATTTTTGTCGTGACACTCAGCACGACTTTCAAACTCGCTGAGGATCATGGGTAGGCTAATGTAGCCTTCCGCTATTGAAACTGACCAGAACAAGTGTGATTTATTGGAATCGAAGGAGAAATAATGAAAACGAATAGACATAACACTAGCCTGTCATATTGTTGCGGTATCAAGGACACTTTCATGTTTTTGTGTTGAGAAACGTTAAAGATGTCTTTAAAATCCACAGGTCGATAGGTGACAGATCCTGTCCGGCCCGCCCACCGGACTGATTAAAATAAAGAAATAAAAACAAGGACAAAATGTCGTGATTAACTGTTAGGGTTAGGGTTAGGATTAGGGTTAGTTTCAATAGCGGAAGGCTACGTTACCCTACACATGATCGTCAGCGAGCTTGAAAGTCATGCTGAGTGTCACAGAAAAAACTGAAAATTCGTGTCCATGTACACGAATCAATAGATTAAATGTCGCGACTATTCACGAACTGGGCTGAATTCCAACCGCACACCGCAACACTGTCACACTGCCCTCATACATATCCTGCACAACTCCTACGTACTTCTCCGCTACGCCCGACTTCCTCATACAATACCACACCTCCTCTCTCGGCACCCTGTCATATGCTTTCTCTAAAAGCACAAAGACACAATGTAACTCCTTTTGGCCTTGTCTATACTTCTCCATCAACATTCTCAAAGCAATCATCGCCTCTGTGGTGCTCTTTTGTGGCATGAAACCATACTGCTGCTTGCTAATCATCACTTCTCCTCTTAACCTAGCTTCTATTACTCTTTCCCATAACTTCATGCTGTGGCTGATCAACTTTAGAAGAAAGAAGAAAACCACTTTAGTTTGTCATTGTACAGTTGTTCAGTTACAATTACATTTATTTAGTTAGTTATCATTTAATCCATCCTATTGTATAGGAGCAGTGGGCAGCTGCAACGCCTGGAGACCAGCTCCAGTTCTTCTTTCCATTGCCTTGGTCAGAGGCACAGACAGAACTATTAACCTAACATGCATGTCTTTTTGATGATGGAAGGAAACCTGAGAACCCGGCAGAAACCCACGCAAACACAGTGAGAACATGCAAATGTATACCTCTGTAATTGCTACAGTTCTGCACATCACCCCTATTCTTGAAAATCGGTACCAGTAGGCTTCTTCTCCACTCCTCAGGCTTCCTCTCACTTTCCAAGATTGTATTAAACAGTCTAGTTAAAAACCCCACTGCCATCTCTCCTAAACATCTCCATGCCTCCACAGGTATGTCATCTGGACCAACCACCTTCCCACTGTTCATCCTCTTCATAGCTGCGCTCACTTCCTCCTTGCTAACCCACTGCACCTCCTGATTCACTATCCCTACATCATCCAACCTTCTCTCTCTCATTTTCTTCATTCGTCAGCCCCTCAAAGTACTCTTTCCACCTTCTCAATACACTCCCCTGGCTTGTCAGCACATTTCAATCTTTATTATTCCTTGCCCTAACTTGCTGTACATCCTTCCCAGCTCGGTCCCTCTGTCTAGCCAATCGGTACAAGTCATTTTCTTCTTCTTTGGTGTCCAACGTCTCATACAACTCACCATACACCTTTTCTTTTGCCTTCGCCACTTCTCTCTTCACTTTATGCCACATCTCTTTGTACTCCTGTCTACTTTCTTCATCTCTCTGACTATCCCACTTCTTCTTTGCCAACCTCTTCCTCTGTATACTTTGCTTGCTCATTCTACCACCAAGTCTCCTTTTCTTCCTTCCTCTGTCCTGATGACACACAAAGTACCTTCCTACCTGTTTCTATTTCCACAGTGGTTGTCCAGCCATCCGGCAACTCTTCACTACCACCCAGTACCTGTCTTAACTCCTCCCTGAACTCCACACAACAGTCTTGCTTCTTCAACTTCCACCATTTGATCATTGGCTCTGCCTTCACCCGCTTCCTCTTCTGGATCTCTAAAGTCATCCTACAGACCACCATCTGATGCTGGCTAGCTACATTCTCCCCTGTCTCCAATTCCTTTCAGATCGCACCTTCTGCATAAGATATAGTCCGCCTTTGTGCACTTTCCTCTGCTCTTATACGTCACCCTGTGTTCCTCCCTCTTCTTGAAATATGTATTCACCACAGCCATTTCCATCCTTTTCGCAAAATCTACCACCATCTGTCCGTCCGCACTCTTCTACTTGACACCATATATGCCTCATTACCCCTGTCCCCTTCACCAACATGTCCATTGAAGTCTGCACCAACCACCACTTTCTCCATCACTTCATGCAACTCACTCCAGAATTATTTTTTCTCTTCCATTTCACACCCAGCTTATGTGCTGATAACATTCATCGATACACATTTGATTTCCAGCTTCAAACTCATCACTCTTTCTGACACGTGCTTCACTTCCAACACACTCTTGATATATGCTTCAGAATTACCCCTACCCCATTTCTCCTCCCATTCACACCGTGGTAGAAGAGTTTGAACCCCCCTGATGCCCCTGGCCTTAGTCCCCTTCCACCTGGTCTCTTGCACACATAGTGCCAATATTCAAAATTTTGACTCTCACCTCCACACTCCTACCCTTCCTCTTCTCCCACCACTTCTAGGCATGCCTTCCCCCTCTCCTTCTCCTTCGCCAAGCAGTAGTATAGTTTCCACCAGCACCCTGCAGACCAGCAGTACTGGTCTGTTGGTATTCCGGGCCTCAACCAATCTAGTATGGAAACCTTATGTACAATCCGCATATTTGATTTGACAAAGGTTTTATGCCAGATGCCCTTCCTGATGCAACCCTCCCCGTTTATCTTGGGACCATCACTAAGAATGCTTGGTGCATCCTCATCCAGCAAGCAGAACCACATTGGCCTCATGTAGGTTTTTTGTGGGCAACAAGGGCATGGGCTAGCCCATGGCTGAATTGATTTTCAACCTCATCTCTATCTATCCGAATTTGGGATTTAGTGTGAAAAACTGTCTCTGGGACCCAGTTGCAAAATTAGTTCTTCTGGCACCAATGTCATAATTTGATGCATAAGTGACATAGTTGGTGACAAGGAAGAACTATAGATAGGTTCAGCTTGGATTTCTAGTCTCCGCCTCTGGGGGCATGCTCTAGATGTCACTTAAGAACAAAACTACCTTGTTCTCTTCGCCATGTATTAAAAACTAGCTACGTTTCCAACAGTGGAAATGGCGTCCCAAAATGTGTTCAGAGGCTCTAATGGACGAGGGTACATTTTACATTGTTTTGACTGACTCAGATATTCAACCGTATTTGTTTGAGCCAGGTTATATGACCAAAGAAATGGTGCGGAGAGAGGCCGAGGCTGCTGCAGCATTAGCCAAGCATGAGATGAGGATATGGCTGGCAGCGACCATCCAGATTCTGAGCTGACGAGAGTAAACAGCGACTGGTGTTGCCTTTGCTCAAATTGCACTCTGTTGCCAACAGAAAATGAATCAATCTGCTGCAACGATTTTTACTGTGGGCAGTTTTTGTTGGATTCTATCACCAACACCAACCACGAGACAGCCTGTGTATGTGTTACTATGCATGAAAGTTTTACCCCTCACATGGACAGAGGTGTTTTGGATACTTTCTTCAGGATCCCGAAGATAAACTGGAAAAGACAACCAAGACCAGCAGGGCTGCGAGGGTAGCTGACCATTGAGTATTATCGCCTAACTCTTATGTTTCAGCCAACAAAGTAATAGATAGCTGTTAATAATATAATAGAGGCTAGTGTGGTGATACTCGACAACGTTGGACCAACGGTTTTCTCAACACCTTTGCACTGATTGCATGGCAACCTGTTGTTACCCAGGTAAATCCTATAGCATATTGTCCCATGTGTAACGGATGCTGATAGGGCACAGAAGGAGGCAACTCTCAACGACTGTTTTTCAGCATTTATTGGCTCTGCAGAAGACACACAACACATTGTTGGTACATCTTCTCATCAATGCAATCAATACGCGCTGTGAGAAGAAGGTGGAAGCTACGGAAGCACAGGAGGTACAGAAGGAGTGACGTGAAGTAACATCCTTTCCGCGGGGAATATTAATAACTCAATAAGATAAAATTCACAAATACTTAACAGAATTATTAAACGACAATTCAAAAATACTATTTGGAAATAAAGAAATTAATTAAGAGCATTTTTTAACTACATTACACCCACCCCACTGAATTTTATCGAATTTCAGCACCAGCTACACAGTACGCAATATAGAAAACACTATAAATCACAAAGCATCATCATAAAGAAAGTCAACATCAAGTGTATCCCATAAGGATGAAGTGGTATGAGAGTAGTTCTTATCCCTCAATCCAACAACTGGCAACAGGGTGCCCTCTACACCCCACAAGACCCTAACACGGTGCAGTGTAGGCCCAAGACAGTAAAAAAAAAAAAAAAGAAAAGAAAACCATGGAGAATTATACCAATACAAAAACTTTCAGTCATTTAAAGACGTGGGCTATCTGATTACGAATTTAATCAGTAAAAGCCTGGAACACAGATTTGCAAACAGCCTTAACATTGAACTTGTCTGGAACAACATCCTGCCTAGACATGGTTTGTATGAGCCTGTTCACAGGTTTGACTAGGCGACCAAATCTTGACCTGGCCTGTGTCTGTGTATTAGAACGACCACAGTGTGTGAGTAAGGTCTGCTCGACAGTTTGCAGAGCATCTGATGTGTTGTCTGTCTGTGTCATGGTGTTGAGAGCAGGGTTTGGTTGTCCCACATATGCTGGAACGTCCACAGCAGTCACAGGGCTAGAGTCACAGGTCACAGACTGGTCTGTCACGTGGTCCACAGGTGAGACTGAGGTGTCCTGGTGGTCAAACATCATGCTTGTTCTATCAGTTATGTCCGCCACTGACAGACTTGGTGTAGACAACTGTGTAATCCATGCTATGGTTCTCCTCTCAGTCAACAGGCTCCGGATCAGTCAAGGGGCCCTGTCCCTCTCCCACAGACAAAGGTGAGTTTCTGTCATCTTCAGTATTAAGGCTTCCACTAGCTACACAAAGATCCTCGCTCTTTCCAGACAAGGTCTCTCCTGTCTCTCCCACATCATCAGTTCTTGGAGCTGGGATTCTGTAACAGGCATGGATGAGGTAAGGTCATACATTTCACATGTGTACCCCACAGGAAGGAAATTGGCCAGCATCAGCGGGTTCCTGTGGCTCACCTTCTCCTGTCCAGTGATTATGTCTCGGATCCTGTATTTGTGCATCTCTGTGTTCATGTCCACCACAGTGTAGATGGTTGATTCCCACCAATCAGCAAGCTTCTTTTTACCTCTTTCCTTCCTGTCACCGATTTCAATTTTGGATCCCTTTACCTTCCTGTTGTACAGCTGGGCATGTCTATTCTGCTCTTTTGCAGCATGGTCCTGGGCAATCACCATCGCTTCTTTCAGATCATTGGAAAGACATGCCACATACTTATCATAGCTCGTCACAGCAGAGTCATGAAAGAAAGTACGAAAGAGGATATCAACAGGTAGGCGAGGGACCCAGCCTAATATGAGGTAAAAGGGGGGATAGTCCGTTGTCTCATGGGTTGTACAGTTGTACATGAACGCCACAGTCTGCAAGCATCACGGCTAGTTAACTTTCTCTTGAGGGGACAACGCACGGATCATGCCACCCAATGTCCGATTGAATCATTCCACAATCCCATTTCCCATTGGATGGTAGGGGATTGTTTGTGATTTCCTGACACATGAGACCCTGAGGAGTTCACGTATCAGCCGACTCTCAAAGTTCATGCCTTGGTCATGATGGATCTTTTTTGGGAACCCAAAGACACAGAAGTACCGATCCCAGAGAACCCTTGCCACCTGTTTAGCTGTCTGGTCCTTACTTGGAAACGCCTGAGCCATCCTCGTGAAATGGTCAGTTATCACCAAGACATCGACAGACTTGTTTCTGGAATCTTCGGCCGACCAAAAGTCAATACAGACCAGTTCCAGTGGCCTGGTTGACGTTACGCTCTCCATAGGAGCCCTTCCCTCAGGCTCGACTGTCTTGCTGACGACACATCGCTGACAATGATGAACATAGTCTCATGTTTTGGCCAGAAAAACCTCTGTCTCGTCAAACTGAGGCTCCTGAACTGAGCTTGGTGTCCAACTCAGTCGTGAACTCCTTGCAGAACCTGTCTTAAGTGAGTCAGGTGCTCACGGTGAGCCTATCCCAGTGCTTCAAGTATCGTGTGACAGAGACAGACTCTTTAAGTGTCTCTCTCCGAGAAGGCCTCCGATGTCTCTCAACATAGGATAGGATAGGATAGGATAGGATAGGATAGGATAGGATACAAGAGAGGGTTCTATCCTCCAGCTGCTTATCACGGAGGTCCCTTTTAGTGTAGGCTGGTAGAGTGTCCTGACCAGCTGGAACCAACTGAGGTAGGTACTGCAACACTTCAGCAGCACCAGAGAAACCTTCAGGTTTTCAAAAGCCTTTACCCACTCTTGTGTCCAGTCATTCAGATGCACACAACTTCCTGCTTGACAGTTTGTTTTTCTGTTGTTTGCCTTTTTTTCTCTCACCCTTTAACAGATCAAAGAGTGGCTTGGCGGTGGCAGAGTATCCAGGCACGAAGTGTTGATAGTAATTTATCATCCCTAGGAGGGATCTTATTCACTTATGGGATGGTCACACCATCTGTCACGTATCAGGAAAGAACCCAAAAGCAGACGGGACAAGCAGGTAAGGGAAGAATCAAGTCTTTATTGAAGTAACCGATCTCAGGGGTAGAGCAGGAGTCGGCTCAGTGGCAGGTAGGCAGGCAGGCAGGCAGAAGTCCATGAAAGGCGACGTTCCAGCGAAGACTGGTCCATAGTGGAGGCCTTTTAAGGGTGAGGGTGATTGCCGGGGTGAAGCAGGTGTCAGCTGGTGTAGCAGGTGTCAGCTGGTGTAGCAGGTGTCAAGGGCGATCGCTTTGATGTCAAGGGCGAGAGGCTGTGACAGTACCCCCCCTCCGAGGGGCGCCACCGGGCGACCTACCAGGCCCGTCAGGGTACGTCCTGTGGAAGTCCCAGATGAGGTTCGCGTCCAGGACAAGGCGACGAGGGACCCAACACCTCTCCTCCGGGCCATATCCCTCCCAGTCCACAAGATACTGCAGGCCGCGACCGCGGCGACGAGAGTCCAGGAGACGACGAACGGTGTAAGCCGGATGATCGTTGATAATATGAGGAGGTGGGGGCGGGGGGGGCGGAGGAACTAGAGGGCTGGTAGAGACAGGTTTGAGGCAGGACACATGGAAGGAAGGGTGAACCCGGAGAGTGCAGGGCAGCTTCAGACGGACCACAGAGGGGTTAATGACTTTGACAATGGGAAAGGGATCAATATACCTGGGGGACAGTTTTTTAGCGTCAGATCTCAAGGGTAGATCCTTGGTAGAGATCCATACCTGGTCACCGGGGGAGTAGTCCGGAGCAGGGGTGCGATGACGATCTGCCAAGCGCTGGTAACGGCCGGAGGTCCTGAGCAGTGCAGCACGGGCTCGCCGCCAGGTCCGACGGCACCAACGGACATGGGCCTGGACAGACGGAACCGGAATGTCTAACTCTTGAGAAGGAAAAAGGGGGGCTGATAGCCGTAAAGGCATTGAAAAGGAGACAACCCAGTAGCAGACGATGGCAGGGTGTTATG
Organism: Lampris incognitus; assembly: GCF_029633865.1. NCBI lineage: Eukaryota > Metazoa > Chordata > Actinopteri > Lampriformes > Lampridae > Lampris > Lampris incognitus. The sequence goes on along the minus strand of NW_026611077.1, from coordinate 1,146,604 downwards.
GGCATATTCTACCCAGGGGAGTTGTGAGGACCAAGAGGATGGGTTGGCAGACACCAGACAGGGGAGAACCGTCTCCAGTGCCTGGTTGGCCCTCTCGGCCTGGCCGTTGGTCTGAGGATGGAAACCCGATGACAGGCTGACGGTGGCACCAATGGCAGAGCAGAAAGCCTTCCAGACAGCAGAAGTGAACTGGGGGCCACGGTCAGACACTATATCACGGGGAAGACCGTGGACCTGGAAAACCTCCCTGACCAGCAGATCCGCAGTCTCTCGGGCCGAAGGCAGTTTAGACAAGGGCAAAAAGTGAACAAATTTACTGAAGCGATCAACAACAGTCAGTACAACGGTGTTACCATCGGAGGCGGGCAGACCAGAGACGAATTCCAAGGACAGATGCGACCAGGGACGGTGTGGAACAGGCAGGGGGCGCAGCAGACCGGCACTGGCCCGAGTGGAGGGCTTATTCTGGGCACAAACAGGACAGGCAGAAACAAAAGACCCAGTATCCGCCGTCATGGAAGGCCACCAGAACCGCCTACGGAGGAAGGCTAGGGTACGGGTTACTCCAGGATGGCAGGTAAGTTTGGAAGAGTGAGCCCACTGCAACACGCTAGATCTAACAGCGTCTGGAACAAACAAGCACCCGGGGGGACCGTTACCTGGGTCAAGCTGAGTCTGTTGTGCTGCCATGACCTCCCTTTCAATGTTCCAGGTGACAGCTGCAGCCGCAACCACACAGGTAGAGGGAACGATGGTGTCAGGTTGGAGCCTGGGCTCAGACTCCTTCCCATGCACATGAGACAGAGCATCGGGCTTGGCATTCCTGGAGCCAGGGCTTGACACCCGACAGGGGACAGACTGAGGCAGAGCAGACTGGAGGCATAAGGCATGACAGACGGGACTCCAACTTAAAATTCGGGCCGATGACCAATCAATATGGGGACTATGCTTAACCAACCAAGGATGACCAAGTATAATGGGAGCAAATGGAGAATTGATAACAAAAAAACTTAACTCCTCTTGATGGTTTCCCGACAACAGGAGGCGCACAGGCTCGGTCTTAGAGGTTATCCGGGCCAGGAGACGTCCATTCAGGGCATTAGCTTCAAGAGGCTGGTCCAGACTCACAGTGGCAAGACCTAACTGCTTCACAACACTTGCATCCAAAAAGCTTTCATCAGCTCCAGAGTCAATTAAAGCCAAAAGTTTAGTGGACTGACCTTTAAAACTGATGGTAGCTTGCAACTGGGTACGTGGACGAGGAGACAGAGGGCAGACAGTTGGGCTCACGAGGATCCTCCCCCTCCCTCGTGAGCCTGCTAGTTTTGACGGACGGTGAGGGCAGGAGGCGAGAAAGTGACCAGGCTGACCACAATACAAGCAGCTGTTCTCGGTGATGCGGTGTTGACGCTCCTCCGGGTTGAGCCGGAAGCGGCCGAGTTGCATCGGCTCCGAAGCTGGGGAAGAGTCACGCCTCGGGCTTTCTCGGAGGACGTCAGCCTCAGGCGAGCGAGCTTGGCCTCCAGAGTTTGGAGGTGTGGCCTGTGGTAAGTGGTTGTGACCAGGAAAGCGGCGCATCCTCTCTCGCCTCCGCTCCCGGAGACGGTTGTCCACACGAATGGCCAGGGTAACCAATTCCTCCAACCCTCCAGGCTCGGGGTAGGAAACCAATTCGTCCTTTATGGATTCGCTGAGACCGTTGGAAAAGCCGGCCTGGAGGGACTCGTTGTTCCATCCGCTCTCCGCTGATAGCGTACGAAACTCAACTGAGTAGTCAGCGACGCTGCGGGAACCCTGGCGAAGAGAGATCAGTCTTTTTGACGCATCCTTTCCCCGCACGGGATGATCAAAAACCTGGCGAAAGGCAGTGGTGAACTCAGTGTAGGATGAGGAAGTGGAGGCCCGCATCTCCCACACCGCTGTAGCCCAATCCAGGGCGCTTCCCCGGAGAAGACCCATGATGTAAGCGACTTTGGCTCCATCCGTGGAATATGACTGGGGTTGCTGGTTAAACACAATCTCACACTGTATCAAAAAAAGGCGACAAAGTCCAAAATCTCCATCATACTTATCGGGCGGGGCAACCCATGGTTCCTCAGCCGAAGTTGATGGCACTGGGGGTGGCGGAGCTGGAGGGGCGGGTCCCGGGCTAGCAGAGGAACCAAGTTGGGTCTGGATTCCGGAGATCTTTGAGCCGAGCTCACGGAGGGTGTCAGCCATCTCCTGTAGCACCTGGCTGTGCTGGCCGAGGACCGATTCCTGGTTGGCTACAGCCTGGCAGACCGTGGCCAGGTCTGTGGTGGAATGGTCTGCTGGGTCCATAGTGGCTGGAACGTACTGTCACGTATCAGGAAAGAACCCAAAAGCAGACGGGACAACCAGGTAAGGGAAGAATCAAGTCTTTGTTGAAGTAACCGATCTCAGGGGTAGAGCAGGAGTCGGCTCAGTGGCAGGTAGGCAGGCAGGCAGGCAGAAGTCCATGAAAGGCGACGTTCCAGCGAAGACTGGTCCATAGTGGAGGCCTTTTAAGGGTGAGGGCGATTGCTGGGGTGAAGCAGGTGTCAGCTGGTGTAGCAGGTGTCAGCTGGCGTAGCAGGTGTCAGCTGGTGTAGCAGGTGTCAGCTGGCGTAGCAGGTGTCACCTTACTGGGATCTGTCGAAACACCACTCTCATCTCTTATGTGGCCAAGAAACCTGACAGACCTCCTGAGGAAGAAGCACTTTTTGGGGGCCAACTTCAAGTTGTGGCCACACAGCCTGTCAAACACCATCTCCAGGCGCTGCAAGGCAGTCTCTTCATCAGGCACAAACACGCAACAGATCATCCAGGTAGCACAGCAAACTCAGATAGTTTTGGTCCCCAAATATACTGGTAATCATACGCATAAAGCTCCCAGGGCTGTTGCAGAGGCCTTGGGGCAGACGGTTATACTCATACAGGCCCATGGGAGTGGAAAAGGCAGAATACTTCCTGTCATCCTCATGGAGTGGCATATTATAATAACCAGAGGTCAAATCCATCATGCTGAAAAGGCAGTTGCTTCTCAGCACTGACAAGCAGTCTGCCTGGTGGGGAAGAGGGTGAGCATCCTTCAGAGTCCTTTTGTTCAACCAGCAAAAGTCTGTACAGATGCGGAGAGCTCCGTTTTTTGTTTTTTTTTCCCACACAAGCACCAATGGAGATGCATATTCACTTGTCGAATTTCAAATGATCTCCTTTTCCTCCATCACATTCAGTACTTGGAGCAGTTTTTGGTACTGGCCAGGGGGCACTCTGCTGATGTCTGTTGTCCGACAGGTGTATGCGGTGTACAAAGCCCTTTGTCTCCCCACAGTCAAGATAGTGGCATGAAAAGACAGCCTCGTACTGCAAAACAAGGTCAGCCAATCTCCTCTTACAGTTCTCTGACACTTCACATGAGTCAGTGTCAACAGTACTGAGCCCAACTGACATAAACTGATCTTTGATGGAGTTTACATCAGTAATAGATGGCACAGCAGATTGGGTATAACTTGCCAGGGGAACATCTGGGCTGTCAGCAACATCCATGTCCTCAAGCGCTACACAGGAGTAGACATCAGCCAGCTTTGCATTGCACCTCAACAGCACAGGCCTGTCAGATGTATTGATGAGCTTCAGTGGGAACCACCTGTCTCCCCACATTGATGTCACAAGCTTTTCAACCAAAACACCTCCAGGAGCTGTGCGGGATGATGTGGGCTCTGTCATAGCGGTGCTGCCTGGGGAAATGGCAGTGTTTTTGGGCAGTTTACCCTGGATGAGATACTCACAACCAGGCTCGAAACAGGTAGCTGAGTCACACCTGACTGTAATGACCTTATCAGGAACATCTTCACCTCTCCAGGGGTTCAGCCCAGAGAGCATGGACAGGACGCGTTCAGTGTCTGGGTCATTGGTTTAACAGGAGCCCGACAATGTCTTCCAATAGGACTAACGAAGCTTGGACTGACAAAGGATGTGTTTTATAACATTGGTCCCCACGATCAACTCATCATGCTGTCCTGGAACAACAAGTGTGGGAATCAGCATCTTGCGGCCATACACCTCCATCTCCACATCAAAAGCACATCTGAGTTTTACACATAGCCTACCACATCCAACTAGGATCACATTTACATCAATTCGTTTCTGGTCAGGTATCACTCCAGCCTCTCTCAATTTCATTTCGGCTTTTTCACTTATACATGCCATTGAACCACTGTCCAGCATGCCATACATTGTCACTGTCCCACCCATCACCACAGGTGTGAAGAAAAGACTCACTGCTGCCAACTCTGTGAATATTCTGATAAACAACTTTAGAGTCAGTACATGAGTCTTTCACAGATGAGTAAACTGATTCAGCATCAGACATCACAACATTTTGGGAGTTTGTGGTGCAACCCGTGCTGCCTCCCTCAAAATACAGGTCAGCTAGTTTCCCTCAGACTAGGGCTGAGTAGAGCTTTTGGCACAACAGCTTTGTCTGGTGTGGCCAGGAGCGAGGCAAGCAAAACACGATCTCTCTGACATGCAGTGTGAAATGGTGGTGTGACTTGAATCATTACACACTTAACAAGCTGCCTCTCTAGGACGTCTTTCCCACCTCAACATGGCTGTATGTTGTATGGATGATACTACGCTGCTGCATTTTCTCCATCATCTCTTGAAACATGTTGATCATATGGGTGAGAAGTTGTTCTCCTGACTGTTGGAGATTTTGTGCTACAACTAGTACAGAGACATGACTTGCAGCGTGGTGTGACACACATTAAACTGGGACAAATGCTGGAGAGGGGCGAAGAGGATGACACACATGACATTGAGCTTGGAGAGAAAGAGGTAAGGGACTGGGAGTGTGGCACAGCTCAGACTCTGCCAGGCTTGTTGACGGTGGATTGGGCTGCTCAGGAGTGATGGTGGCAATGTGGCTCTTTAACTGTACACACAAGTGGCTCTGCCATTAGCCCACAACTCTCTCTGATAATCATCAATCCTCAGCTGAACATCATGTGAGGTCCACTCATGAATTGGCTTGCACTTCAGGGTGCATGATAGCTCTGGGTCAGGGCAGTGTTTGACAAACATGAGAGCCACTTCATTGTTCATGTCCTCTGTCCACTTACCTTGTCTGTGCAGGCCCTCAAGAGCCAAGTCCGCTGCTTTATTCAATCTTATCCAGTGATCAACTGGGTTCTCCATGTGTTTGGGCAGAGTGGCATAAAAGTCTGCAAGGGAGAGACATGACAGAGTTTCACTGAAATAGTGGAGGAGCAGATTGTATATCAGTTCAGGTTTCTGTTTAACGTCAAGTGCAGGATCACTGCGTAAGGCAATTTTCACCACGTCTCTGGCCTTGCCCATTAAATGGCTCATAATCTCTTCTGCTTGATCATACACAGGGATCTCTTGCTTTCTGAGGTAAGTTTTAACCATTTCAATCCACCGGTAATGATGGCTGAGGAGTAGGTGCGCTTCACTCTCCCTCCCAAACGCATTTCGAATTATTACATCTTAAACTGCGCTAGCTTGCTAAAAACATGAGCCAATCGAAGCCTGAAGGTAAACCAGTAAATAAGAAGTCAGAGAGGAACAAAAAAGACCCTGCCATCATGTCTAAAGTTGAAGCTGTCATCGACCAGACTACTAGCATGGCTAATGGCGCTGTGAGCATGGCTGCCATTGTCAGCCTACTTGAAACCCACAAGGAAGCTCTCTCTGCTGAATTCAAGATGGCCGCCATCTCCCCCACTGGAAAGCAAACTCGACATGATACAGCTAACGGTAACCGATCAGAGGCAGCGGATCACCTCTCTGTAAACAAGCGCTGTATCTACCGACGATCGCCTGAAGGCACTGGAAACTAAGTGCAATGAACTGATGACCAGTAACGCGAAATTAAAAGCTAAAACCGCAGATCTCGAATCCCGGAGCAGACGCAGCAACATCCGCATCGTTGGGCTCCCAGAATCGGTCGAGGGTCCACAACCAACCGCTCTTTTCTCCGAATTCCTGCACCAGCTCCTGGGGACTGACATCTTACCCAACCCCCCCGAACTTGACAGGGCCCACAGGCCGCCGACAGCGAAACCAGGACCGGGCGAAAGACCGGGGCCTGTCATTATTCGGTTCCACAACTTCCAAACGAAAGAGAAAGTGCTCCGCGAGGCCCGGAGAAGACGAGCAGAGCCAGGGTCAGAGCTACGCTATCAGAACAAGCCGATCACCTTCTACGAAGACTACAGCCCTGATGTGCAGGAACAGCGGGCTCCCTACCGTGAAGTGATGGAGCAACTCTACCAGCGTGGTCTCAAGCCCAGCCTCCAGTACCCAGCCAGGTAAATGATTACGACGGAGAACGGGGACAGGGTGCGGCTTTCGTCCGTGGATGCAGCTAAGAAATATCTTTTGAGTAGTCACTCGTAAATCAGCTCCATAAACCAGACACTCCACGTCGCTCCGATACGGTATGTAGCTAATGGTAACGCGGTAGCTAAACGGCTAATTGGCTGACTCGCTAGCTTTGACATGCTAACATAGCTAACGTTGGCTGGCTCGGGCAAGTCTTGGGCTAACGCTAGCGTTAGCATTGGCGTTGGCTGGCGTGCTACTAGCTAGCTAACGTTGGCTAGCCAACAGAACACAGCCAGACGCTATCGTCACCACAGACTACAGATCGGTTCTTACCCACGCTACTGCGCATACACTTTTGATGGAGATGTAGTGGTTATGGGGCTACATAATTCCCCTTATTGAGCTAGTAGGAACGTTAGTTTACAGCTGCTGTTTCCTCGGTTCGGGTTTACAGTGACACACTTCCGCTGCGCGGGTTTCTTATGGTGGTTGTAATGGTGGAAGGAATAAATGGTGCACGTTGTGTAGCCGAAAGAGAAAGTTGTCACGACTCCTGCTTGAGCTCCTCTACACTGGTGACCCCGACGTTTGTCTCTTGGTAGTTATCAGAGACAATCTTTCGAACGAACATGGTTGACGAAATCAGCGCGGTTTCTCTCAAATTGCCAGAGTTCTGGGAGTCATCGGCAACGACATGGTTCGCCCATGATGATGCTACTAAATACTACTACGTGGTATCGGCGCTCGGATGTTCGACTGCAACTAGAGTGGTGAGTCTCCTTACAAATCCTCCGGCGGCAGACAAATACAAGGGGCTCAAAGACCACCTCTTGAAGATTTTTGAACTTTCCGACGCCGAGAGGGCCCACCGTCTCTTTTCGCAAGGCTTGGGTGACAGCAAGCCATCCGAGCTCATGGACAAAATGCTGAATCTGCTGGGACCGGCGCACACACCCGATTTCCTCTTTATACAACTGTTTCTGCGACAACTGCCTGCTCAGGTGCGGACCGCTTTGGCTAACACCAGCATTACCGATTGCCGCAAGCTAGCTGAAGAAGCTGACAAGTTCTTCCTGGCCAGCCAACAGCAGCACTGCGCGTCCGCGCTCACCCCTGCCCACCCCCACACGCCGCCACCTGGTGACTCCATGGTGGTCGCCGCGGCAACCCCCGGTCGGCGACAGGAGCCCGGCCTGTGCTTTTACCATGCAAAGTTCGGGGCCAAGGCGAAAAAGTGCACCTCCCCGTGCAATCTCAGCTCGTCGGGAAACGCCAAGGCCGGCGCTCACTAGTGGCCATGGGCGTCGGCGTGGAGGACAACAGGCTACTTTTCCTGCGAGACTCCATCTCGGGGCGGCGTTTCCTATGCGATACTGGGGCGCAGAGGAGTGTCGTACCTGCATGGAGTGTGGACGCCCTGTCGGGCGCTCACGGCCCTCCCATGGAAGCTGCTAACGGCAGCTCTATCCGTACGTACGGCACGAGGCACATTGACATGTGTTTTAACGGACAGCGGTTCAGCTGGGATTTTGTCACCGCCGACGTGGCATTTCCCCTCCTCTTTGCAGATTTTCTTTGTGCTCATGGGCTGCTGGTGGACGTCAGGAATCAACGCCTGATTGACGCCGTCACCTTCGCTTCACACGCGTGTGCACTCAGCGATACAGGCTCCGTCAGGCTGTCCAGCATGCTCTCCAATGAGGACGTGTTTCTCCATCTTCTCTCCGAGTTCCCTGACCTCACTCAGCCCACATTCTCGTCATCTACGACCAAACATGGGGTTGAACACCACATCGTCACCACCGGCCCGCCGGTGAACGCCCGAGCTCGGCGCCTCGACCCGACCAAGCTCTCTGTCGCCAAGGCGGAGTTTGAGAACATGGAGCGCCTCGGCATCATCCGTCGCTCCAGCAGCCCGTGGGCTTCACCCCTCCACATAGTGCCTAAGCCTGGCGGTGGGTGGCGTCCATGTGGTGACTACCGTCGGCTCAATGACGCAACAACACCGGTCCGCTACCCGGTCCCTCACATCCAAGATTTCTCCGCCCACCTGGCTGGGAAAGTGATCTTTTCCAAGGTGGACTTCGTCCGTGGATACCACCAGGTGCCCGTCCATCCCGCTGATGTCCCCAAAACGGCTGTGACAACTCCGTTCGGACTGTTCGAGTTCCTGCGCATGCCGTTTGGGCTTAAGAACGCCGCGCAGTCCTTCCAACGCCTCATGGACTCAGTGTTGCGGGACCTGCCTTTCCTCTTTGTGTACCTGGATGACATCCTGGTCGCTAGTACCTCCGTGTCCGAGCACTTGTCCCACCTCAGAAGCCCTTTTCGAGAGACTCAGTCTGCACGGGTTGATAGTTAACCCGGCCAAATGCCAGTTTGGTCTGAGCACCATCGACTTCCTGGGCCACCGGGTCACCAAGGACGGGGCGGCCCCCCTTCCATCTAAGGTGGAGGCCGTCGCAGACTTTCCTCGCCCACACACGGCCCAGTCCCTCCGGGAGTTCATTGGCATGGTGTCCTTCTGCCACTGGTTTATCCCCCGGGCTGCCGATCTCCTCCGCCCCCTTTATGAGGCTCTGAAGGGCACAGCCCCCAAACACGCTGTGGACTGGTCTGCAGAGAGGGACACGGCTTTTAAGGATGTGAAGGCCGCCCTGGCTGACGCGGCGATGCTGGCACACCCTGTGTCTGTAGCGCCCATTGCCATCACGACGGATGCTTCGGACTACGCTGTCGGCGCGGTTTACGAGCAGTGGGTCAGCGGTGCGTGGCAGCCGCTTGCCGCCTTCAGCCGGCCGTTGAACCTGAGAGAGCGCAAATACAGCACCTTTGATCGTGAGCTGCTTGGCCTTTTCCTCGCTGTTAGGCACTTTCGTTTCCTACTAGAGGGCCGTCAGTTCACGGCTTTCGTTGATCATAAACCGCTGGTGTTCGCGATGGCCACGGTGGCAGAGTCGTGGTCAGCCCGCCAGCAGCGACAGTTGGCCTACATCTCAGAGTTTACCACCAACGTGAGGCATGTCGCTGGGAAGTCCAACCCGGTCGCTGACTGTCTCTCCCGGGCCATCGCTGGTGCCGCCCATTTGGGACTCGACTACAGCCAGATGGCGGCTGACCAGGCCGCCGACCCAGGAGTGCAGGCATGCAGGACCGCCGACACAGGGCTGCAGTTGGAGGATGTGGCTTTCGACGACGCCGGCGCCACCCTCCTGTGCGACGTCTCTACGGGTCAGCCCCGACCAGTCGTTCCGACTGCTTGGAGGCGACGGGTCTTCGACGCAGTCCATGGGCTGTCTCACCCTGGCCAACAGAGTCTCACACGTTTTCGTTAAATACATACGAATTTAATCAAATACATTTCGTGACTATATACGAAAAGAACGTATCAATATAACGGGCGTCGACTTCCTGGTTCCCGGTTTACGTTGTCTGGCTATAGTTTTCCGGTGGAAACAACCACATGTTTTATTTGGAGGAAATAAAATAAAATAGATGGATGGATTACGTTTATTTGGTCCAACCGAGTAACGTTACGGAGAAACGGTAGTTAATGGTAGCCGTCAGTACGTGAATGTCGTTATTTCGCGAATAGTGGGGACGAGCGGGCGGTCTGTGTATTATTGATATAATGTGAATTCTTACTTAATGTCGTAAACTGTCTATTTATTTAATTTGCCTCGGCGAAGTTAACATAGCAGCCATGTATGTGGCAACACAGGTTGAATTGCTGGTAGCCCACATTTTACATAGTAGTTAAAAGGTACCGTATAGACTTGTGTGCGCGCATCTACTGCATTCTAGAACGGCAACACAAAACGTGCACTGTAATAATAATAATAATAATAATAATAATAATAAGCAGTATCTTTAGGAAGGGATCGAGCGACCAAGGGAACAACGAAGGAAGGACACGTTGTTATTGGAACTACACCTTCGCGCGCCAATCTCAATGTCCCATGCGCACAACGGCGCTGCGCTCATTGCGACGTCGACTCTGGTAAGTTGAAGACGTGTCCATCAGGCTTTATCTTACGCATATAGTAGCATGTGCAGTTCTGTTTGAGAGCGTTTTGGCTACAATACACACGTTTCTGCCATGTTACTCATTTGTTTGTCAAAGTATGGCCTAAACGTTTGGTCCAAATAGTTAATGAGAGTGGAATTAGATCGCTAATAATGTCAGCTAGCTAGCATGCTAGCAAGCATGTTAGCTAGCTAGCATAGTCCGCAGAGCTAATGCGTTGCAAAGTGGGGAAGGGGGTTGCTATTTTTTGGAGAATGGAGAGCCTCACAAATGACTTTTTCTGGCTAACACAACAATTTCGTGTAACTGACTTGCTAACCTAGTTGACTAACAGTCCTTATAGCTTGTACATAGCAATAGCATGACATGAGCCCATGTTTCGCCACGAGTTGCTAGCTCATAGCTGCATTAGCCAACTCGGATCACCGGTATACTGTAGCTCGAGCGGTCGGAGAAGATGAGGGTTTCTCTAACCTCATCAACATTGGATGAGTATTACTGTATGTGGCAATATAGTATTCAGCCCTCTTTTCCTTGTCATTGCAGCTCCAGTCAGTCATTGTTTTTGCCCCACCCTTGGATCACTCAATATTATTAAACCCAAAGGCTCTTTTAAGAGCCAACCTCTGTCATTCTGTCTGTCTGTCCTTCCGCCCACCCATCCATCCATCCATCTCTCTGTCACTCTTTTGTCTATCCGTCCCTCTCTCACACTCTTGTATTTCCAACATCTGTCCATCTGTTCGTCTCTACCCTGTCTGTCTGTCTGTGTCCGTCTATCCATCTGTCTGTTTGTCTGTCTGCCTCCCTCTCTCGTTCTCTCACTCTTAGTTGGTCTGTCAAAAATGAGTGTTCCCACAAAAAAAGCTTCCAACAAAAAGACTTGCACTTTCTGCAAGGGTGTCTTGTTTTGTGCAGCAAAAGTGTGTTGCCACTGCAAGAGGGACCAGCCTAAAAAGCAGTGGCTGCAGAAAAAGCTACAGAATTTTGATGCCAAGCGGGAGGACTGGCTAAGTCGCCTACAGAAAAATCACAATACCGCATCCTTAAAGGATGAAGCCATGTTGTTGGTATGTAGGTTATTTGGATAAATATTTCATTGAGTTGAACTTAATCTGACAAAGGATGGACACTGCATCATTCTCATAATTTTCCAAATCTGCACAGCCCTTTAGAACCTTTGTATGAGCTATTGCAGTATAAATGACTTGCAACCTAAACATACACAGCCTCAGCGTTGTGGCTGTCAATGAGAGAGACAAATATTATTGAAAGAAGGGCTGATAGTCAGTGATTATTTTGGATGATCATATTTTAGATGTAGTTCTGCTACTACATGTCCTGCAACCTTGACAGTAGAAGTAGCCTAAAAGGCCTTCTGGTATTCAATTAATTCAATAATACAATTTACATTTCCCTCTGTCCAGCTACATTTTAGTTTTGTTTTGACTATTGTGCCTATGATCGCGGCACAGCCATTCTGATATTCATCTTATCATAGAATGGCTTCGAGTGTTGCTATTGCATATTGTATTGACTATATTAACCTTCATACTGGATCCTTAATGTCATTCCAGCTTGAGAAACTCCAGGCTGTGGGGTACAGACCCACTCTTCTCCTCGGCAAGCCAAGCAAAAAGAAGCTTTTTGACTGTGAGATCCTACTTCCCCGTTCCAGGCTCACAATCATGCTCAAGCAATGGTCAAAAAATTTGAGGGGATGTATGACATGGTCTGTGAAGGTAAGATCAATTTATTTTGAAGTCATAATTCAAAAATAATGTATCATTTTTCTGTGACTAATACGAATACTTGTTCACCTTCTTTTTGCACAGGCTGGGTCCCTGGTTGCAGTGATGAACATAGCTTAATTGAGGAGGTCTGTTTGGATATTCTGTTTGCATTGTATATATAGCCTTGGGGGTGGCTGTGGCTCAGGAGGTAGAGCAGGTTGTCCAATGATTGGAGGGTTGGGTTTGGATAAAAGTGCTATATAAGCGCTATTTATCATATATATTGAATTCCAAACATCACTGTACATACATTTGCACTGTATCGCTGTAATTTTCACTGTTATGACACGTCAATGTATTATTTTCTGAATGCACTAATTGACCAAGTAAATTCCTCTTAGGTGAAAGCCTACGTGGCAACAATAAAACTCATTCTGATTTTCACAGACATCAGACCTTGTGACCCTGAATCTGACAGCTGTAGACCCGGAGGAACCCATGGTCCACGCCACACCCATGGAGGCACTTGAGGATCCCATGGTCCACGCCACACCCACGGAGGCACTTGAGGATCCCATGGTCCACGCCACACCAACGGATACACTAAAACCTGTTGAATCGGGAGAAGAAGGTACCAGAGAGTGTTGACATTTCTATAATGCCTATGAATACCTACAGGATGTTTTTGTTTACAACCTCATCATCTCTTTTTTTTATTCAGTCGTCACAAACTCACTGGGAGACCTCACTGATCACTACAGTAATTATTTGTCTCACTTTGCCTTCATTTTACCTGGAATCTAGAGAGGCCAGGCTGAGGCCAGGCTGATTAGGAGTGAAGCATGTGAGCTTCCAAGAGTATGCTGGTTTAATGGGGTACACAGCTAAACTTCACAGGAACCGTCCAGCTGTGATGACCAGTTTAATATAATAAATTAAATATTAAGAGCACTTTATCTTTCTCAAACCCACAGCTATCTCCACCAGATCCTCCTCAGCCTCAAGGAGGGGGGAGAAAAGGACAGGTATGTACAGAATGTTAAGACTGTGAGTAGATATTTCTCTGTGAAATCTGAGAAAATGTGTACATTCTCTAGTCAAGGCCAATCCCCAGGGCACCTGGAGTGACATAAGAACTGATCTCAGTGTACCATAGAAGAATTATGAGTTTCCTAGGACACCGAAGTGAGAAATTAAGTCTTGGAAATCTGTGTCCGTATGCCTTATAGAGCCTGTAGTTTCAGAGTGAAGAGGTTGCCATCTAATAATTGCAAATCTGATTGAAATTTGAATGCTTGTGCCATTTTAAAAATATTGAAGCATCTCCTGTAAATACAAAATCTCACCCACAGTTGTCTGTAGGCCAAGGGAGGCTAAAAAGCCAACAAATGTTAGGTTTTCACTATGTCTACTGCATAATCATCGCTCAAGGTATTACCAGATTTTTCAGCCTTTGATCATAACTCTTACGTTTTTCGTTGACCTCTCACCTACTGTATAGTCTGTTTGCCTAGTTGCAATCAACATGAGTTTATTCTGCTGATTCCTATAGACCCTTTTCCTAGTATCCATTTAAACATGTCATACCAGGGTAAACACAAATGGCCCTGTTCTATTTAGGGTAATTCATACAATCATTCTGAATCCTAAGACTTGAGAGTGTCACCTTTCAAATGAGCCCAACATCATGACTGTAGCCTAAAAGTATGAGGTATTATGGGTATGTCATTTCAGGAAAAAACATTAGAAAGGGGTGATTGTTAATCAGTTACACCTACCCTACTATCACACGTCAAAATGGCTGCTGGGGAAAGGGGTCATTGTCGTTCAATAGGGTTGGTTGTCTTAATAAGCATCCACAATAATCTGAGTAAAAATAAACATTCAGAACTATTAGAAAACCCAGTTCAAAAACGTCTCATTTTGCTGTTCAGACAATTTCTCAAGACTAGGTGGGCGTGGGCATGGCCGATTACATTTTGATTGACAGCTCCCTGTTCCAATGGTTACGTACAACAATGGCAGCAGCTACTTTTCATGTTGTCCAGCCCTATAGAGACAGAGCGCATTGAAGTCCTGCTCCCACCGTAGGGTAAAACAGTATTATCGTTCCATTGATTCTGTATTGCGTGAGGTGCCTCCCTTCGCTTCCATCTGCTAGAAAGCAACATCACATTGTCTAAAAGGTTATGTGTATATAAACTAGCCTACACCAAGAGGGTAACGAACCCGCCACTAAGTTTGTATAATCCGCCAAACCGAAAAACTGCCTTTCAAAAAGACAAAAGTGGATCCACCACCAGGCACAGTGCAATGCTGAGGAACAACGGCTTTGCCAATCGTGTAGCCTAAATGTGTTGTCAAAACGCGTAGCCTAAATGTGTTGTCAAAACGTGTAGCCTAAATGTGTTGTCAAAACGTGTAGCCTAAATGTGTTGTTGAAATGTGCGCTGCATATGCGGCTGCTGTTCCTGACAACAACACCGCGGCTCCCCAGACACGTGGTCCACTGTTTCTCCACCAGTTAGGGAATAAAAGAATGACACGTTGTCACCGATAGATGTGCACCCGGGGACAGCACAGAGAGGCATGACGGGGAGCGGGAGATAGATAGAAAAGGTTAGAAAGACTCAGACTCATCACTGTTTTTCAAGCAACAAGCAAGACAGTGTTGGGGGTGGGACAACTGTCGTGAATTTGTTCATGATTGGTTGGATTTATGACGCCATAAACTGTGACCATAACCCCGCCCATTTCAACCCTACTGAAACAAACACTACAAAATAAAAAATGACAATATTACGGATTCGGATTTAAACGAATTTCTAATACTTCGAGATGCTTATTATTATGTACATAGGACCCTCAATTACGTAATTAGAAGGACATTGTGGATCTGGGTTGCCAGGGGCTTTAAATTCTAGAAGACCACATTCTGTTAACAAAACCATTTGGCATCTCTTTCACCCATTGGCCGAGCTACCGCTTCATTTTTCAATGAAATCTTTCTTAATTAATCACTAAAAGCTTCAGCACTTCACTTCGAAGTGGCCAGAGACCACACAGGAGTACAAGCGGACCAGTGTGTGGTTGTTTGTTGCATAGTCTGGTATGATTGAGGTGTTCTCATCTCTCAAAACATACCATGGTGATGTTGAATGCCATCCAGTGTTCAAACAGACTAAATGTGAAAGCTGTTGGACATTTGTAATTTCACCTCTCCATTTGGTCATCACAACTCCACGCTTTACTAATGTATGCTTTTGCTTTTTTCAGAGTGCTCCTATCACAGTGGGCTGGAGGTTTTCCCTATCTGGAGTGTGAACACTACCAGAGTGAGAAAGGTTAGAAAGACATAAGATAAGATGCAAGACCTTTCAATTATATTATCCTCGCTGTGACACTACGTAGCATTGTTAATGCAAACTATTAGGCTTTTTAAGCATAGACATAGCATTTTTTGTATCAATTCTGGAAATAATTAATCATACACCAACGTTGCACCAATGTTCCTTACTCAATTGGTAACTCATTCTTTATTTTTCTCTCTCCCCTCAATAGGGCAAAGCAGAGATTTTTGTGGACTGGCAGCCCTGCCCAGTATGGTATGTACCCAGTATTTTTTTTTGAAACCGTTATCACCTGGACTTATCAGAGTAGGAGGAAGGAATGCAGCACTCAACTTAAACATCACACTCAGACTCAGGGCTGTACAAAGATGTTCCACCAAGTCTGTGGTGGTGCCAACAAGAGTGGGAATTAGCCTGTTAAGTTACAAAACAAGCAGGACAGTACTGAATTTGGCACAACACACAAATGATACCACATTGATATTATCTGTTGTTATTATTATTATTATTGATATTATTTTGTTTGTTTTCAGTGGAGAGGAATGGCCCCCTTCCTGGCAGCCGAAAGAGAACATCGAGATGACTCGAATAAATTAATGAAAATGAGACATTGGACTTTGAGTTCCTCCTTGCTTTCGCTATTATGAATAGTGTGTTTGTTGTGGATAGGTGGTATTTTTTCAACATGGTAACTGGTGCCATCAAGAGAAGGCGGACAAAATGCAACAATTGAATCTGAAAAGCTATATATTTATTCTGTCAGTGTACATTGCACATAAACAGATGTCGAAGGGATAGATAGGTAGAATGACCCAAAAAACATCATTTAGTAAAGCCTATATGTCAGTACAGGGATTGTGTTCTACACAATACCTGCACTCTTCATATGTCAACAAAGGTGAGGAAACTATTTGTAACCGGTAGTAGATCTGATCAAATAAAACAAATAGTGTTGCCTGAGCCAATATGACCAAGCAAAGAATGTAAATTTTGTTGGTCAATTTCAAATTTCGCAGTAACTATAATGGTGATAAGTAACTATAATGGTTTCAAGAGACACTATTTGGAAGTGGAAACAATGAACCATCCCAAGAAGACGGATTGGATGACACGACTACAATGCATGAACAGCGTCGACGAGTTCAGAGAAGGCGGAAGTATTATCTGACAACTGGACGAAACATCACATTTGCAGAGGCCTATCATTTCCAAATCATTGACCACTTGACTTTTTCAATAATTGTAATACACAATTTCAAGCGACAACATTATATTTTAAATTATAACAATAATTAATATTTAGAAAGAACTTACAGGACCATGGAGAGACTATCAAGGTACAGCCCCGACACATATGGAGGTAAATGTGCCATCACATGCAGTTGTGCAGTGATCTGCCCTTGAAAGGGATGAGTTGCTTAGCCGAAGGTTTACCTGCGTTCTACCAAAGCCACGTGACCGGAAGTTGCTTTCAACTTCGCTAACTCAGCTAAGGTGCCCAAATCCCACTCTCCGCCAGAATCTTACTCCCCCTCACGGAAGTGGTTGTAGCTACGGCTGTGGGGGTGCTGAAGACATGAGCCAATATACTTCTATATACGCCAGAGTCTCCTGAACACGGAGAGACCAACCCCAAGTCGATCGGCGCTTTCTCGGCCGAGCTATAGCTTCTTTTCCGCACCTACTCCCACACCGGCAAATGCCTCCATTTTGCGTCTTGCCAACCCAGGCTAGGTGGTTAGGGGTAGGTGCAGAAAAGTGACCATAACTCGGTCGATAAAGCTCCGACCGACTTAGGGTTGGTTTCTATGTGTTCAGGGGACTCGTGCGTATAAAAACGTGCCGGACTCATGTCTCTATCACCCCCACAACCGGAGCTACAACCGCTTATGTGAAGGGGAGTGAGATTCTGTCGGGGAGTGGGATTTGGGCACAACACCGGCGCTCAGGGCGTAGGCTACCCGGGCATGAGCACCCTTCTCCGGTTACAGAGGGCGCCGATGATCGGTACCTCTCGCGGCACCTTACCGCCGTGGGCTGCATAGCTACATGTCAAATTGTCGCTGGTGACACACATTACATAGATAGATTGACAGACAGCTATATTGATAGACAGCTAAATAGATATTTTAATGACCCCCGCTATAGCAAAGAACAGTGAAGATCCGCAGCAGCCTGCCAGCCCGTTGAAGCTCGATGTAGCCTATCTTATAAGGCATGCTTCGTCAAGAGACTTCAGTGTGTTTCTGTCATTAGGATACTGTATGTCACAATGACATGCATATAATCAAAATATTGAGTAAGCAACCTCAAAGAGGTTCTTTCATTAGAGACCAAACATATGTTTGTACGTGAAGAGGTTATAAGTTATAAGCCTTCTATCTTCAGTATGCTGGTGTCCAAGTGTTCCTCCATCCATCCGTCCATCCATCCATCCTTCCACTCATCCAACCATCCATCCACTCATCCATCCATCCACTCATCCATCCATCCATCCATCCATCCTCTATGGGGTTTTCATTGTTTACTTCACCTTTTGACCCCAGCAAGATAAGGGTTGTGGCTATGGCTTAGTTGTGTCTGTGTGGGTGACAGGACAGTGGAGGGTCTGGGTGGAAGTTTTGCTATCAATCAATAGGCAAGAACTGACGAGACTTCCACTGAGAACACCACTGAGTTGTAATGCAGCAAATGGTTATTATCGATAGATTAGTGACAATGTGTTTCCAGGGAAGGAGACTCTGAGGCCATATCTCTGGAAGGCAGCCTGTTAGACACATAAGCCCAGACTCAAGATAAGCAGAATCGCTGGCTCCATTGAATATGTTATTTGTAGTATTTCATGCAAGATTACATACACTGTACTCCAATAACACCATGTGAGAGGCAAATTAACATTGAAGTCTATGGGGGGGGGGTATAACGTCAAAACACTATTTCTCTGAAATACAGCACACTCCAGAACTAAGTCTAACATATATGTTTAGATATATGTTAGATCTTTCCAAAAATGTGTTTGGTTGTGTTCTACAACAAAACATTCCAACCCTGTGACTTGACAGTTCAACTTGCCATGGAACTTGTGGTCTTATAGACCATGCATGGTTTTTGGCTAGGGTTGGGAAATTGAGCTTCCTTTATGCTAGAGCCAAACCAAAGATATTTTCAGAAAGGCCTTTGCTTCCAGAAGAAAGCTTGCAAATATGAAAGATTGGAGTTGACCCTAGGCTCAGATATTGACCTTTGAACACTGACCAGAGGTCACATTTGAAAACGCATAGCTCTGTAATTAAAATAGCCATCAAAATAAAGTAAACTCTTTTGGACAGCTCCGGACATGTACTTTCAGAGGGGTGGAAGTGGGGAACTGCAAAAATAATTTTAGCTACTTAAAATGGCCTAAAATCAAATTCTGGGCTTTGCAAGTGATGTAAACTCACACAGCGCAATTATGTTGTATATATTGGTAGAAAGAACATATCTTGAGATTCCCACCTAAAAAGATTTATAACTTAGAAGATAATGCTATGTTTGATTAATAAACTACATCACCCATAAGAATTTCAATACAAACATGCAACATGGCGCCCATATTTGTAGTTCAGTGAGATGCTGAGCAGGGTTATGGTATATTAGGGTTACAATCTGAATGAATTATCATTTCACTCTATACGTTTCTAAGATCAGAAGATGCATTACTGTCCACAGAATGTGGGACAGGCGCTGTTTCAACATTAGAAGCCCTCTGAGTGACGTTAAAAGCATAAAACATGCAGAACTATGTGAACAATTCTGGCCAATTGGCTTTCCTCCACGTGGGGTGCCAGAACGCCGCGAACAATCTCAGCCAATCAGTAGTGTTGACCTTCCAAGCCTCGTGCGTGTTGCTAAGCAACATCGTTCTGCGTAATGCGGGATTGTCTATTGATTCATATCTTCTCCGTAGGCCCACTCAACATTCTTTGTCACCTACGTCATTTCATGTTTTTAAGTAGCCTACACAGGAATGGAAACGCTCATTCACGCTGTCAAAGGCAAGGTCTTCATAATAATATCTAAGTACACATTATGCACTGAACAGCGTATTATAATTATAATATCTTCATTTCGTTAACTACATTTCCAAATGACTGGGAGGTGTAACTTATGCATCCTCCAGCTAGCTTATATCACAGCCTTAACTTTAATCAATGTTATCCCCTAATAAATCGTAAAAACTGTTCCACTGCTAAAATCATATTTATATGTATATGGTGTGGTGACCCACATCTATATAACTAGAGACATTCACCTAAGAGAGAATGCACTTCCGCTTCCGGTCCAGAGAGTTCAGTGTCGTTGTCGAATATATGACATGTAAAGTTGGAGCTAGTAAACTACCTGGACTACGTCTACTCTCACGTCTCCTGTCTCGTTGTTTTCTAACTCCACAATGGGATATATAGCCTATATCCCATCCCTTGGTCCTTTCTGTGTGGAGTTTGCAGGTTTTCCCCGTGCTTGTGTGGGTTTCCGCCGGGTTCTCCGGTTTTCTCCTGCCATTAAAGACATGCATGCTAGGGTGCAATTCAGCATGCAACACATCACAGAATTTCTCCAAGAGGATTAATAAAGGGTTCTTCTTCTATTTTCAAACTTAATGTTGCCAATTACATATATCACATATATCAGTGACAATCAAACAAGGAAATGATAACAATTGGTAGGACCTGAGTAAGAAACAAGTAAGGTAAGCATGGTAAGCTCTACACCCTTTAAATTGATTTTCTCTGTTTATAACCACAGGGCACAATATTGTAGGAAAAAAATCAAATAAAAAAGTGATCACAGTATTTTCAATATCTTTATTTCACAATTAACAGGCACATACAGGTGTTACCAGCTCACTCTGCGTGGTGTTATGGTCATTGAGCAGTCTGGAGACCGATGTACTGCATCCAACATTTATTGAGCCCATCTGCGTAGAGTAATCATAGAGCAAAAAGATTTGATCGCAGGGCTCTTTCCCAGCTTAGCATTATTGGCCAGCTAGCTTCAGCTTCAACAACATAAATCATCGTCGTCACTCTCATTGCTTAAACTATTCGTAAAAAAATGACATTTTCACTACACAATCATACCTATAATACACATGACAATTTAGAGATATTTAAATCAAACATTATGGACATTCAAACATTCTAGCTTCTCATAAAAAGGATGTACATAGAGCTCCTGGGATTACTAACCTCTGCCCACAACAGCTAGACCTGGGAAAGAGACAGAGACCTAAGAGTTCACGACCCCGCCAATGTCCCAGCTCATAGCCCATCAGTAATCAGGATATTAAATGTGGCCAATCAATAATCAGGATATTAAAATAAAGTAAATAAATCAATAAAATGAAAAATTAAACAAGACAGGCGATCACAGAAACAGAAAAACAAATAAACAATAGCAAATTAGACATAAAAATCTAGTGAAACATACAAACAAAATGAATCCTGTTACACAGGCAAACAACCATGCATACCCCAGGAGGATACCTAATAATAATATTAATAACTCAAGATTTCTATAGCGCCTTTCAAAAAACCGAAGGTCAGGTAAGGGGTCGGGAAGGGCAGTGGGGGGCAGCAGCAAAAAAGGGGAAAATTAACCTAACTAAACTAAACTAACTAATGGGGAAAAGCCTTGGTAAAAAGGTGTGTTTTGAGGGCTGTTTTAAAAGTGTCCAGGGTTGGGGCGCCATGGATGTAAGGAGGGAGAGAGTTCCAGAGGGTAGGGGCCGCCACACTGAAGGCTCTGTCACCAAAAGTCTGCAGCTTAGTATGGGTGTGGAGAACAGACCCAGGTCAGAGGACCGTAGGTTCTGGGATGGAGTGTACTGGTGGAGGAGCTCAGACAAGTATTGGGGGGCGAGGGCATGGAGGGATTTGTAGGTGAGGAGGAGGAGTTTGTAGGAGATACGGCTCTTGACTGGGAGCCAGTGGAGATGGATGAGGGTGGGGGATGATGTGCTGCCAGGGCTACCTAGGTTGCCTCCTCTTCAGCCTCCTCCTCACTCTCTTCCGAACTGCTAGGTTCACTTTCCTCTTCATCATCCAAGCCTCCAAGGAGAGATGCATGTGGCCCCAAAGCAGCCTGGTAGTGGTGTAGGACCAACCGCAAACTACCTTCCACTTCCGAAAGTCTTCGAATAAGAAGACATCGTAGTCCTTCACTTCCCTCTGCTGACATTCAAAACAAGACAATACACAAACCAATAGTAAGGATTCTGATAGTATGTAACATCTAATCAAATGCCTGCTGATTTTGTGTTGCAAAATTTTTTTGGTGGGATGGCAGTAACATGAATGGAAAACAAAGTTGTTGTTTTTTTTAACATACCCTCACTTATAATTTTGGTCCTGAGAGCCGAGGCCAGGTTTCGCAACGAAGTGCAGTGTTGGGCCATCTCCAAAACCAGGATGCTCCTCTCCTCTTGCAGGCGTGTGGTCAGCATCTGCTGGTCATGCACTCGTCTCTTGGTGCTGATGTTCACTGATGATCCTGTAAGTTATACAAAAGATCCCCTATTGACTTGCTAAATGTCACTTTATGATGCATGATCAGGGCATAGTTCCGTAACTTATATTCTATATAATTATACCCTGGGTCTCAAAACACACACATTTGAGCATCTCAAAAGGCACGTACCACTGCTGTACACCTCCCATGGCCATATGTGTGACACAGTGTGTCCAGCCAGCGACCTCTCGACCACTGCCACATTGATCTGCATCTCTGACACCAGCCTGTTGTATTCGGCAATCTGTTCGAAGAGACGCCGCTTGTCTTTCGCCAAATTTTTGCGCAGGCGGTGACGAAGCTTGTTGCTGTCTAACAAGACAAAAGTAGCACAAAAACAACTGACAATGTAGTGAATGGGTAAGTGATCATGTACATGTTTACATATGATACAAATAAATACTTAAAATTTTACCATACCATTTTGACGGTAGAGGCTCTGTTTTCTGTGGTGAAGGCTCAGATGAAGCCCCTCAATGGACTGTTGTTGCAGGGATCGTTGATCACTGGCGGCATCTGTTGTCTCTACAGAATTGGGAAATAGTAAAGGAATACCAGATATAGATATTTAATCTAACAAAATCATTTAATCGCACACCTACTTCACAGTTTGTATATGTGTTGCACTACTTTTTCAGCATTCAATAACAGCTACTTCTGAAAGTACAGATATAAATGCAAAAAAAGGACAAAAAGAGATGGGAGAGATATGATTTCCTGTCATCCTTACCCCCAGCCCATTCCTGAACATCCATAACCCACTGCAGTGCCATCTCCTCTGAGCAATGGACCTCTTCTCTGAGCTCTAGAAGTCTTGCTGTCTCCTCCACAGCTCTTTGACAAGTCTGAAAGACAGAAATATTTTCAGCATCAATTTCAAGTCAGGTACAGTCACCCAAATCTGCTTCACGCATGTGGGTTTAACCAGATACACAAACACATAATGATACAACAAACATGAATACAGGACATACCTTCACATATCTTGTGGAGAGGGCCTTGTGGAGATTGTCTCCCTTGTGCCTGTTCCATTCCATTGCATGGACAGTCAGCATGTCCACACGGGCTGTTGGAAGTAGAGGATGTCATTATGGACCGCAAATTATAGAACAATGTGAGAAGATGACACACTTCAGGATAGATACAATGCCACTTTTTAAAAAGAAAATTAGAAAACGAAGTGAGAGTGAGTACAGTAAGGTACAGTTGAAGAGAGTAGAGTTGAGATGAGTAGGGATTGGGTGCTGGAAAAGTGCTGAAAGTGACCAACCTGCTTTAGACATATATTTTGTTGTCAGAGCACAACGGGAGAGGTAGCTGTTCACCTGCTCAACCTCTTCACCAGCCGTTGTGCCCGCTCCCTCCTGATTCCTGCCACTCCATTTAAGCTGTTAAAGGAGACAATGAATGTAGTCAGGAAGCTGGATTGATCAAAAGTACCAGTGGCCCTGCCTTTGATCACGAAACACCCGGAGAACCCTGCCCCTGCCACTGACAATGGACTGAACACTGATATTAGCAGCAGTGCATGAAAATTGACATGGAATCTTGAGCTGAATCTCAATATTGTTTCTTTATAAAACAATACATAATAAATTGAAAAAATGAAAATATACCTCACACTTTGTGGCATGAGCCCTGGCATGCATGATGCTGAGGAATGGCCTCATCTGCAAGAGCCCCTGGAGTGGTGGAAGGGCAGCCACTACCTTTTGGAGGTATGGCCAGTACTTGCAGGTGACATCCATGGCAAAGAATTTGACATTTGCTGTGGCCTGAATTTCTCTCTGGAGATACAGAGGGTAGGCAAACATTTCACCCCGGTACATATTTAGGCCTTTCAAGAGGTAGCCATGGCGACACACGGCTACCTCAACGCCCTCCTCATCGAGTTTACTGGCCCTCCGTGAGGTTTCCCTGGCTGCTGCCCACTGCGAAGCACCGCATGTTGCTTTGCCTTGCGTCTGTGAGAACAGTGCATTAACAGAAACATTTGAAACACAGGTACTACAGCATCATTAACATTCCTTTCACTTAATACCCATTGGTATCGGGAGTAGCTGAATAGCCCACTAGTATGTGGTGAGTACATACAGTAACAACATGATTAATGTATACTTGGCTGGTGTAAGACTTACGCTTTTCACTGCAGTCCTAATGGTGTCAACAAAAGCTGACACCTTACTGTCCTTGGCAAGAAACAGCCCTTCAAAAAATGCAGTGTTTTCGAAGCTAATGAAAAAAAAACAACAACCATAACATCAGTAAACCATTCCCGTTGTCCTAAAGACCAAATTCAACAAAAAGACCACAACCAAAAGACACACCCGCTGGATCGTTTAAAGCGGTAAAGCTTCCGGTTTCCATCAGCTGCTACAGCCACCATTTCTGGGGTACAGGCGGGGCAGGTGAACGGGGTCGCACAGCAGAGCTGGTCCTCCTCAAACGAGCAATAGCTGAACTCCAGGAAGCTCCGCTGAAGTGCATCCCCATTGATTTGCCCTGACTGAAGTGTACATAATTATGAACATATGGGTATTGTCTATTTAACAATATAATAATAATTATGAAGACATTTGTTCTATTACACTTAACTCTTCCAGCACGCCGAGTGCGATGTTCCAGCAACTTTGCAAAAGCTTGCCTGGAAAAGCCAGGTGAAATGACCTTCAGGTCTTGGAATGAGTGGAAGAGGTCAATAGTGTACAGGGTCTGGGAATGTGAAGAGGCTGGCCAGTAACCACTCTTGATTAGATCTTTAAGATCCGGGGTCCAGTGTTGCAGGCAGATATTGCACACATGAACAGGCATGTGCAAGTCGAACCGTCCTGGTGATATATTTAAACAATTTAGACAATGACATGTCATTATGCTAACAGATATGAAGTATAAAAGGACAACTCTTTACCGTTTATGGTGATAAGGATGACTTCTCTGCCTGGAGACATAGTGACGTCAGCAACTTCACATGAGCATAGCTGTGGTGCGCGCACTGTGGGTAAAATGGAAGCTGACAGAAAATAAAATAGAAACATGTTATTTGCATAACAGACAGAATAGAAACATGTATATTTTAATGTCATACACTCTCACAGAAATAACTACCAATCAAAAATTTGAGAACATAAAATAATGCCTTAATAGTGAGTGAGTAAAAACACATAGAATATGTACCTTGCTTGTGTGAGATGTAGTGTCCAGTTTCCCCTTTAGTATAGCATGTGGATGGTGGGATGGCCTTGAGGAAGCCATCCACCACGCTGTCTCTGTTGTGGAGTGGCCATCTTTTATGGTGCAACACATCACAGGCCTCACACAACCACTCCTCGGGAAGGCAGTCTCTGCACCTATGCAAAGAAAAACAGATAATTATTTCATAAGCAAATAAGACATGCCATATATTTTCAACTTTGCATTTGGTTGGAATAATTGGAGTAAGATTGAGCCATGTCCTTTTGTTAGGACATATCCTTCCGTATTTATTCAGCCTATGATAACAGTGTGTAAACTAAACTATTTACAAAAACTGAAGAGAGCTGCAGACATCTGACTCCAACCTTATAACAGCAGCCTGATGGCAGATAGAGCACAACTCCTGGCCAACAGCCTCAGTTGCCAGTAGATATTGCAGGTGGTCTGGCCGAGCTTCCTTCCACTGTTCTTGGGCTGTCAGCTGACGCAAGGACCAAGACGAGGAGCTTTGCAGAGGCACAGCAGGCACATCAGTATGGAATGACCCAGAAGTCATTGACAGCCTCTCCATGTTTCGGTCTATGAAGGAAATGCAAAAGCATGTTGAATATGTTAAAGGTGCAATAGAGAACTTGTAATCTCTACTTCCATTTGAGTGCTCAAAAGCCATAAAGGGTCGTTGAAAATCTAACAGTACCATGCCTGTATATGAATAATCACGTCTGATCAGTTGCAAATTACTAAACATCTAAACTAAGGATTACTTGGATCAACAGGGTGAATGACAAAAATTTTATCTGTAGATGCAGTATTACAGACCAAGTGAAACATGTCTATGGTGCAATGAATGAATGGTGGCAGGGTGCTTTAATGAGATATAACCCCAAATAGTATAGCGTCCTATACCATGGCCAATTGATACCCTGTGTGGCATCTTTAAGATTTCAGGATGATGCGATCTATGTGTACAATCTTACCAAATTCTTCTTGAGCAAACACTCTTGGCTGGGAATTCCCTGCAGTAGTCGTGGCCTGGGAGTCCTCCGTACCAGGGCATGTGACTGTAAAACAAGACATGCAAGAATAGAAAGAGATTAGGAGAACCCTAACATGTTTTGAAGGTTAAGGCAAAATAGCAACAATCTATTCACATGTTCATTACACTACAAATGACGACGCTCAACAACAGCTTGACAACACTGTTAGTCCCATCCTTGGCGTTGATTGGCTAATCATTAGAACCCGCAGGATTTCCCACACATAGTAAATACTTTGCAGGCCGCCCAAGTATATTCATGGCTGCCAACGTATTGAAAAGTATCAAATCTAGCAATAGCAGAGTCTGATCATACCCCACCCCTGCTACCACCACAAGTATATTTCAATCATGAGGGAAACGCTGATCCTGTGATCACTTTGTAGTCAGAGAAACAGTGACATGAATGATTAGTTACATAGTAAATCAATGAGACTTAATGAATTTCAAATTTGTTTAGGAGTTACCAGCAGTTGAGGCTCGACGCCGTCCTCCACATCTCCCTCTTGGCTTGCCTCGTCCTGCATGGTTCCTTTTTATCGGCTGAGGGACCTTTCTTTGCGCATTCTGTGTGTGACAATTCTTGTAAGACTGACATTTAAAAATAATGATGAAGGCACTGTTTTGAAACTGAAAATGTAAATCCACACAAATTGCTATTAAAACACTAACCCTGGCTTCAGTTGGGACAGCATCGTGCTTCACATGGAGTGCTATGACCCTCCCCTCCTGGTAGGCCTCGTCCAGTAAGTGCTCGTCCACGTCTTCAGCATAATCAATTTCATGCCTCAGAGCAAGTGCAATGCGCCTCCCCTCCTGATAGGCCTGGTCCAACATGTCTCCAGTCAAGACAGCTTCATTGTTGAAAGCATGTCCAATGCGCATTCCATAAGTGTGGTCGCGGATGTGGTCCATGTTGGAAGCCATGGATGAAATAGACAAGAGCGTGAGAGATGGATAGCAAGAGTGTGAGAGACTGACAGACAGACAAGAGAGTGAGAGACTGACAGAAAACGAGAGTGAGAGGCTGACAAATAGGCAGGAGTATGAAAGAGAAGGATGGATGGGTGGGCGGAAGGATGGACAGACAGAATGACAGACAGAGGTTGGCTCTTAAAAGAGCCTTTGGGTTTAATAATATTGAGTGATCCAAGGGTGGGCAAAAACAATGACTGGAGCTGCAATGACAAGGAAAAGAGGGCTGAATACTATATTGCCACATACAGTAATACTCATCCAATGTTGTCTTTTTTTGGAGGTTAGAGAAACCCTCATCTTCTCCGACCGGTTGAGCTACAGTATAGCGGTGATCCGAGTTGGCTAATGCAGCTATGAGCTAGCAACTCGTGGCGAAACATGGGCTCATGTCATGCTATTGCTATGTACAAGCTATAAGGACTGTTAGTCAACTAGGTTAGCAAGTCAGTTACACGAAATTGTTGTGTTAGCCAGAAAAAGTCATTTGTGAGGCTCTCCATTCTCCAAAAAATAGCAACCCCCTTCCCCAATTTGCAACGCATTAGCTCTGCGGACTATGCTAGCTAGCAAACATGCTTGCTAGCATGCTAGCTAGCTGACATTATTAGCGATCTAATTCCACTCTCATTAACTATTTGGACCAAACGTTTAGGCCATACTTTGACAAACAAATGAGTAACATGGCAGAAACGTGTGTATTGTAGCCAAAACGCTCTCAAACAGAACTGCACATGCTACTATATGCGTAAGATAAAGCCTGATGGACACGTCTTCAACTTACCAGAGTCGACGTCGC
Organism: Lampris incognitus; assembly: GCF_029633865.1. Classification (NCBI taxonomy): domain Eukaryota; kingdom Metazoa; phylum Chordata; class Actinopteri; order Lampriformes; family Lampridae; genus Lampris; species Lampris incognitus. The sequence continues at coordinate 1,118,589 of NW_026611077.1, read as the reverse complement.
AATGAGCGCAGCGCCGTTGTGCGCGTGGGACATTGTGGTTGGCGCGCGAAGGCGTAGTTCCAATAACAACGTGTCCTTCCTTCGTTGTTCCCTTGGTCGCTCGATCCCTTCCTAGAGATACTGCTTATTATTATTATTATTATTATTATTATTATTATTATTATTAAAGTGCACGTTTTGTGTTGCCGTTCTAGAATGCAGTAGATGCGCGCACACAAGTCTATACGGTACCTTTTAACTACTATGTAAAATGTGGGCTACCAGCAATTCAACCTGTGTTGCCACATACATGGCTGCTATGTTAAGTTCGCCGAGGCAAATTAAATAAATAGACAGTTTACGACATTAAGTAAGAATTCACATTATATCAATAATACACAGACCGCCCGCTCGTCCCCACTATTCGCGAAATAACGTCATTCACGTACTGACGGCTACCATTAACCACCGTTTCTCCATAACGTTACTCGGTTGGACCAAATAAACGTAAAAAGTTTTGCTCTATTTTATTTTATTTCCTCCAAATAAAACATGTGGTTGTTTCCACCGGAAAACTATAGCCGGACAACGTAAACCGGGAACCAGGAAGTCGACGGCCGTTATATTGATACGTTCTTTTCGTGTATAGTCACGAAATGTATTTGATTAGATTCGTATGTATTTAACGAAAACTGGTGAGACTCGGTTGAAGCCTGCTCACCTGGACTTAGACCGCCCTGTTGGTCTTACCCTGCCCCCACGGCGGGGGCGCCCCCCGGCTCTGCCCCCCTCCCCCGGCGAGCCGCCCCCTGCTTCCCCAGCCCCTCCCTTTCCCCGGTCCAGCTGTGAGGACTCCGCTGCTTTGCCTGCGGTTAACCAGCCCCCAGCTCCTGTTCAGCGGAGCCGTTGGGGCAGAGAGATCCGCCCCCCTCGCCACACTGACTTTTCGTATTAAGGCGAATTATGGGGGGACGTGTGTAGTGGTTATGGGGCTACATAATTCCCCTTATTGAGCTAGTAGGACCGTTAGTTTAAGTTTACAGCTGCTGTTTCCTCGGTTCGGGTTTACAGTGACACACTTCCGCTGCGCGGGTTTTTTGTGGTGGTTGTAATGGTGGAAGGAATAAATGGTGCACGTTGTGTAGCCGAAAGAGAAAGTTGTCACGACTCCTGCTTGAGCTCCTCTACAGAGACTTCGTTGTTGTGTTTGGTAACAGCGTTTTTTTTCTCAAATCCAAATGTTTCATGTTTTTTTACATCATATTTGGGACTTGAGCTCACTTATATGCGGGTTTGGCCGCTTCCAGTTCCAATCAGAATCGCGACCGCACTGGACTCTGAACAATGCGCACCTGACACCGCTGGACTTATTATGTCAGTAACGTTACTTTCTCCTGCCTCTTGTTTATTTTACCAACGTTACAGGTTACTTAACGTTAACATGTTATTACTGACTGCGCTTAAAGGTTCCATGCTGGTTCATATGTTGCTTTTATTTTTCTTTCATTTCTGATCACTGTTGGGCTACGTTACTTGTAAGTACACAAATGGGTGCTTCCATGCCTGATGTTAATGCTACACCCAGCACAGTTGACTGGCCATATTTAGTTTAATATTTGAGAAAGGTATGTTTGAGAAGGGATGTCAGAACCGACCATTACAGTCTTTTTTTCCACTTTCCCTCTCTTTATACACAATGTTCTATGTTTTACATTTCTCTATACAAAGGTTTAAGATGGGAATTGTTTTATTTCATTGGGGAGGGAGATTAACCTGGGAAGGATATGTTTATCCAGGAAGGATTGTATCCAGGGAGATACGTAAGCTTGCAGTTTCCTGCGGGACTGGGGTCCCCCTGGGGTGAGTATGTGTGTGTGTGTGATGCGTGTTGGTCCCCCTTTTGCCCCCCCTTTTTTGCCCCCCCTCTCATCTCAATTTCAGGTACAGGTACGACTTAGGGAACCATGTCAGTGAGTGGTAGAAACATCCGCTTCATCTCTTGGAATGTTAAAGGGATGAATACTGCCATCAAAGCTAACAAGGTGACCAATCACTTGCAGCATCTTAAAGGTGACCGTTGTTTTTTACAGGAGACACATATCCGCACCTCAGACATTTCTCGAATCAAAAGATCATGGATGGGACACCTGTTCCACTCAGATTTCTCTGAGAGCTAGAGGTGCCGCAATTATTATAAACAAGAATGTGGCTTTTGAACCAGTCACCACCATAGCCGACACCAATGGTCGTCATGTTATAGTGACAGGTAGATTACAGAATACTCCCGTGGTCCTGGCCTCACTGTATGCTCCAACCTGGGATGACGACAAATTCATGTCTAATTTTTTCTCCTCCTTACCTAATATCAATGATCACTATATTATTATTGGTGGGGACTTCAATCAAGTTCAGGATACAGTACTAGACAGGTCATCCTCCAGACTCTCAACAACGTCAAAGTTCGCCAACATTTTAAAATATCATGCTGAGCAACAGGGCTTAATAGACCCTTGGAGAACTAAATTCCCCTCCAACAAGGTTTACTCATTCTTCTCACATGTTCACCACACTTATTCATGGATAGATTTCTTTTTACTTGATAATAATCTAACTCACAATGTTCGCTCCTGTGACTATCACAGCATAGTTATCTCTGACCACGCCCCCACATCTGTAGAAGTTAACTTCCCTCATGGCAGACCACCTTCCAAACCATGGACATTTAATACACATTTATTAGCTGAGCCGGATTTTAAAAGCTTTCTTGCTACACAAATTCAGGTCTTCTTTGACATAAATGACACATCAGATGTTAGTGGTGGCACACTTTGGGAGTCCTTTAAGGCGTGCCTCCGCGGACATATAATTTCATTTGTCTCCCCTTTCAAGAAGCAAGAACGTTCAAAATTGATAGAAATTTCAGATGCAATACGAGAACTGGATAGACAATACTCACAGAACCTCTCTCCAGCTCTATATACAAAACGGCTTCAACTTCAATCGCAGTACGATTTACTATCAACCGGTCAAGTTGAGAGACTCTTCCTACGTACCAGACAGCGCTTTTTCGAACAGGGAGATAAGCCAGGAAAACTTCTTGCATACCAAGCACGTGCGGAAAGTACATCCCGGCTGATACCTAAAATACATTCACACACTGGCGAGGTCACAACAGACCCAATAAAAATTAGTAACGTCTTCTCTGAATACTACTCTAAATTATACTCATCCGAGTCATCACTGTTTGACTGGGACAACTTGAATCCTCTAGATCTATTGACTCTTCGCCAGGTGGATGACTAGCGAGCTGGGCGCTCCCATAACAATTCTAGAAGTTAAGGATGCAATAAAGTCACTACAAAGCAGTAAGGCACCTGGGCCTGATGGCTACACCACTGAGTTCTATAAAACCTTTTCAAAAGTACTCGCCCCAATCTTAGTGAGGGTCTACAATGATGCCTTCTTAGTAGGCTGTTTGCCCTCTACTTTATCAGAGGCTTCAATTGCACTGCTGCTCAAAAAGTCTAAGGACCCACCCCTCTGTGGGCAGTTACAGGCCGATCTCTCTTCTTAATGTTGACTTAAAAATACTGGCCAAGGTTTTGTCGTGTCATCTCCAAAAAGTCGTGCCGGCTCTGATTCACCCCGATCAGATGGGTTTCATTCACGGAAGACAATCCTTTTTTAATACTAGAGGGTTGTTTAATATATACTCTTTTCCTCCGCCACCGACTCACCTGAAATAGTGCTCTCCTTAGATGCGGAAAAGGCGTTTGACAGGGTGGAGTGGGGGTACTTGTTTTACATACTTGAGAAATTTGGTCTAGGTGCCAATTTTGTCTCTTGGATAAAAGTCCTGTACTCCTCCCCTGTAGCGTCGGTCTATATTAATGGCACTAGATCAAGCCAGTTCTCACTCTACCGCGGCACCCGCCAAGGTTGTCCATTATCCCCATTATTGTTCGCCTTGGCCGTGGAACCACTAGCCATTTGGCTCCGTGGAGAGGACAGATTTAAGGGCATTACACGGTTTGGGGTGTCTCATAAACTGTCCTTATACGCTGACGATTTGCTGCTCTACGTTACTCTACCCACTGTCTTCCATTCCCGTAATCCTGAACATTCTGGAACAATTCAAAAAGATTTCTGGATACAAACTTAACCTCCAGAAAAGTGAATATCTACCTATTAACCCTCCCGCGGAGAGACTCCCCCAGGCTCCATTTCCCTTTAGACGAGTCACCAAGGGATTCAAATACTTAGGAGTCTTCTTCACCAAATCTTTTACTGAGCTATTCGCAAAAAATGTCCAACCCCTGTTAGATCGTCTTAGGTCTGACCTGTCTAGGTGGTCCTCCCTCCCTCTATCACTTTCAGGACGCGCAAATCTGATTAAAATGACAGTTGCTCCTCGTTTTCTTTATGTGTTCCTCCACATCCCGATTTTCATCAAGAAATCTTTTTTCTACACTCAATCAGATGATTAACTCATTTCTGTGGGGCCTTGCCAAATATCCGCTACTATTACTGGGCGTGTAATATCGGTAAGATTCTCTTCTGGAAAACCACGGCGGCACAGGATAACCTGCCTCTCTGGGCACAGATGGAGCTGGCCTCTGCACGTCTCTCACTCTGGTCGGTGGTCTGCTCGCAGTTACCCCCCTCAGCTAGAAAAATATCACAGAACCCAGTAGTCACAAACACTTTAAGGATCTGGAACCAGTTTAGGAAGCAGTTTGGCCTGCACTCTCCAACGGGTCTAGCCCCAGTATATAGAAACCACCTCTTCTTACCATCATGCTCTGATCCAGTGTTCCAAATTTGGTCAGAAAAAGGACTATTAACCATCTACAATCTGTACGCTAATGGTGTTTTCTCCTCCTTTGCAGAGCTGTCAACAAAATGCACCTTCCACACACCCACCTGTTCCACTTCTTCCAAATCAGGCACTTTGTTAAAAACCAGTTCCCACAGTTCCCTGGTCGCCCACCAGAAACACAGTTAGACTTGTTTCTGTGTCCAGACGCTAGTCGTAAGGGTCTCATCTCAATCCTATACAATAACATACTCAGACTAAACCCAACTCACCTAGACTCCCTGAGAGCCGCTTGGGACCAGGACCTCGGGACCACTATGACAGATGAGCAATGGTGGCAGGCACTAGACCTTGTACACACTTCTTCTATATGTGCAAGACACAGTTTATTGCAGTGTAAGGTTTTACATAGAGTCCACTATACCAACGCTAGACTAGCTAGGATTTATCCAGACAGAACAGACTCATGTAACAGATGTAAACAGTCTCCAGCTGATTACATACATATGTTCTGGTCATGTCCGCGGCTTGCTGAGTTCTGGACAACATTTTTTGATATATTAAGTACCGTCTCGGAGACAGTGATAGACCCTGTCCCTCTCACTGCCCTCCTTGGAGTTGCCGAATCCCAACTTATGTTTCCTAAGGCCACAAACCAAGTTATTGCATTTACTACTCTACTTGCCCGAAGGCTCATACTTCTTAAATGGACCCACTCTTCCCCTCCCACTCACAATAGCTGGATTCAGCGGATACTACACTGCATCAAACTTGAGAAAATTAGACACGCATTAAAGGGTTCTCTACAGACATTCCGTAAAACTTGGCAACCCCTCTTAGAACACATTGACACCTTAACTATCAATGAAGAAACTGACTGATCAGAGCTGACCCCAACCCCCCCTCTTTTTTATTATTCATTATTCATTCTTTTCATGTTATCCTTATTTTATTCCTTTTAGTTTACCATCTCTCTTCGTTTACCATGTTTTCTCTCAACTCTCTGTAGTTGGCCCTACTTTTTTTCTTTTTTTTTCTCCTCCTTCCCCTCTCCCTTGAAATGAATGTGTGTGTATGAATGTGACCCCAGGGGAACGGGCGGGATAGTGGGCGGGGGGGGGGACTAGAGTGGAGGGTGGGGAAGGGGGTTCATGGGATGGGTGGTGGGGAGGAGGGTTCATGGGATGGGTGGTGGGGAGGGGGGTTCGAGAATTGGGTGGGCTTGCTTTGAGGGATGGGTTTTTGTATCACTAGCAGGACAATTATAACACTGTTGTCTTTATTGTTCCACTGCTAACACAATCATTCTTAATTCTACTGTATAACTGTATACATGCACTTGCCTCCCTGTGTGAAAAGCAATAAAATTATTTAAAAAAAAAACATTTCAATCCAGTCTTGGCCTGAGTGTTTGTCTGTGTTGTCACCTCTGAATGTCTGGAGTACTTTATCAGACTTAGCATGGACAGTCACATGTGGAACGGCATGTCTGTTAACATCACAGTGTGTGTTTTGGGTTGTGGTAGTAGTCTGGTCGCCACTATTCATATTTACAACACCAGATGATATTAACTTTGCTACAATGGATTCACCAATTTGAGCGCCTAACCTCCCGACCATGTCTGTAAAATGGCGGATGGAATCGACATCACTACCAGGCGTAGAAGAGTGGGGACCCTCCCTCATGAACTCACTAACAGGAGTACAACCTGCGTTCTCACTTGTATCTGCACAGTTATCATTCATGAACCTTGAATGTCCCACATCCCTACTGTTGGCAATATGACCAAGCCAAGCACCCATACCTTTTGGCAAAGTGGGAGTAGCAAACTCATTCGTTTCCATTTTAGCATTAGTTTTAAACCATTAAATGTACTTGCGTTGTGTAATAATATTTTTCCCACAGAATCAACGTGAAGTAAAAAAAAAAAATCAAGTCAGAACATCTATGAAAAAAGCACATTAGTTAACAGTTATAGTTTCACTGAGGAAAAGCTAGTATGTAAACACTATACCCTAATCCACAGTCTTTCTTAATTTTTTTCTTTTACTTTTACTTTTACTTTTATTTTTCTTCTAACCAGTCAATTCTGCTGAAATGGAGATCAGGACGGCAGCACAGCATCCACGGCGACGAGGATCAAGCTGGTCTGAAGATCCCGAGGGTCACGGCACCAATGTAAGGGATGCGGCTAGGGCATAGAAGGAGGCAACTCTCAACGACAGTTTTTCGGCAGTTATTGGCTCTGCAGAAGACAAACTCTTTATGGACATGACGACTAATGCGGTTTCTCTCAAGCTGCCGGAGTTCCGGGAGTCGTCCGCCTCGGCTTGGTTGGCCCAGACAGAAGCGCAGTTCGAATTGCGGGAAATCACCGCGGACGCCACAAAATACTATGATGTGGTGTCGGCTCTCGGCAGTTCAACAGTAGCATAAATACCAAACACTCAAGGCTCAGCTGTTGAAAGATTTTGAACTTTCTGACGCTGAACGGGCCAGCCGGCTCTTATCTCTACAAGGCTCTCCCGAGAGAGCAAAGCCCGACTTCCTCTTTGTCGAACTGTTTTTGCGACACCTGCCTTGTCAAGTACGGGCTGCTTTAGTCAGAAACGCCATCACTGGCTGTCGTGCTCTGGCCGAGGAGGGTGATAGTTTTTCCTGGCTGGTCAACAGCACTGCGCCGCCGCGTTTTGTTTTTGTTTTTTCCCTGCCCAAACATTTTCAGCTCCTCAACGGAGCAGGACCACGGCCTGTGTTTTTACCACGCAAAGTTTGGACCCATGGCCAAGCGGTGCCGATCTCCATGAGGTTTCAGCGCGGCGGGAAACGCCGGGGCCGGCGCTCAGTAGTGGCCATGTGCATCGGCCGAACTGGCAGGCTGCTCTTCATCAAAGATACCATTTCTGGATATGCCCCCCCCCACGGAAGCCCCTAACGGCAGCCCCATCCGCACTTATGGCACTAGGTACGTGGAGCTGTGTTTCGGATTCTCACTCCCAACTCGTCACATATGGACGCTTGTTGAGGACGACCTCTTCGTCACTGTTCAACGCTCTAGGTACCCCTTTAACATCAACTTTCAACGTTGAGGGTAGTTGTAGGCACAACCCCCCCCAAAAAAACATAAACATTCGAGATTATCCCTACTGATTTTTTATAGAAGTATCTGTGTGCATTCATCAACATAATCTCACAGAAATACGTGAAATGACCACGACCTCTTAACACTTGCAGTATGTGGTTGTGGCACGTAATGTTTTGTGTTAAAATTACGTGCCGGCACCAAGGACGATTTTTTGTTCTCTAAAAACACTGATTTGTGTGTGATATAACTCATTTTGATGTAATGATGTTAGGGTTAGTGTTACGGTCGTCAAGAAAGTGGCGAGGCGTCTCCTTCGAGACTGCCGGCCGGAGAGATGCAGTTGGCGAACGCATGCAGTACGGGGGTGGGTGTTTGAACTAAAATGGGGATCGATTGGCCACTAAATTGGGAGAAAAAGGGAAAAATCAGAAACATATTTACAAAAAAAAGAATAAAATGTCGACCTTCTGAAAAGTATGTTCATTTATGCACTCAGTACTTGGCCGGGGCTCCTTTTGCATGAATTACTGCACGAATTACTGCATCAAAAATTACTGGCATGGAGGCAGTCAGCCTGTGGCACTGCTGAGGTGTTATGGAAGCCCAGGTTGCTTTGATAGCGGCCTTCAGCTCGTCTGCATTGTTGGGTCTGGTGTCTTGATATATGAATGATATATGAATCTTGATACATGAATCTTGATGTATGAATAATGAACTTTTCCACAATATTCTAATTTTTCTAGATGCACCTGTAGGTTCAGTCTGTTGGGAGGCCGTATCTGATGGCCATATCGAGAGAGAGCAGGAGAATGGGGTGACGATTGGACAGCAGAGGTGTCCAAAGTCTGTGGTGTCTGTGGTGGTTCTGGAGCCCATGGACTGCTATAGAGCCTGCTGGGAGAGGGTTGAGGAGAGAACGTGCATGCCCTCTCACCCTCCGTCTTTTCACTCTGTGGCTGAGACCCACTGCATTCAGATGAAGGCCCCTCTGCGCCAGCCCTAGGGTTTTGTGATGGCTTTGGCTCTGCCATACGTAGATCAACACGACTGCGATGATACAAGGTGCCCCTGACATCTACCAGACATGATCGTGGGGCCACTTTCTGCAGACACACTCCCCGTCGCCAGATGCCAGTCCTGTCCCCTGGTAGTGGTTTCATCTGAACTGCTTCTCCCACCACGAGCTCAGGTAAATCCTTATCAGTCCTGTGAGTTTCCTGTGTCGCAGCTTGTCTACAACATCCGTAATGACGCATGGCTCAAGAAGTGCATCGCCCACTGGCAGAGCTGACTTCAAACGCCGTGACATCAGTTGTTGGGCAGGACTGCTGTCCATACCCTCTGTCGGGGTGTTTCTTCATTGTAAGATTGCCTTCCAGGCATCCTCGCCATCACGTAGTGCTTTCTTGCACAGGTTCTTTGCAAATTTCGACCGCTGCTTGCGCCTTCCCGTTGGCCTTAGGATGCCTTGGTGAGGAGGTGTTATGGTCAAACCCCCACTCCACAGCGAATTGCCAGAACTGAGTACAGGCGAACTGGGGCCCGTATTCGAAAATGACCCTGTCAGCAATTGAGCCTTGCATCATTTTATTATTGTCTCCGCGCTAAGGTCTGGCAGAACATCAATCTCCCAGAAATCTGAGTAGTGATCAACTACCATCAGAAATTCAGAACCAGACTTATGATTTGCCAGGGGTGTGTGGGCAGTTCATGGCTCAGCATTGTCTCCTCTTGCTATTCAATTGCATACTCATTGCATGTAGAGCATCTACTGACATAATCCTTGATTTCGTTCTGCATTCCAGGCCAGTATATGGTCTCCCGTGCTTGTCTGTAGCAGGCCTCACCACCGATGTGACTGCCATGTACTCTGGCAAGCATCTCAGGACGCAATGATTTTGGGATCACCACTCTTCTCCCCTTAAACAAGACTCCGTTCAGGACACTTAGCTCCTCTTTGATAGGCCAGAACTCTCTGACTGCCCCGCTCTGTTTCATCCTTATCAGCGGGCCAACCCTTCAGGATACTAGACTTCACGACTTGCAGCTGTCTGTCGTTGTCTGTGCGTTGCTGTATCTGTAGCAGCCTCTTGTCTGTGACATTCAGATAGTCGGCCATATTTATGTGCTCAATTGCCAGCTGCTTGTCCACCATACTGCAGACTGTGTGCTCTGCATGCATAGAGCCAGGGTGTGTTTTGGAAGTGACAGCCCTGCTTAATATGTCACTCACAAACATGTCCGGTCCTGGTTTGTAAATCACCCTCAGGTTGTAATTCTGAAGAGCCAGTAGCATGCTCTGCAAGTGCTTGGGAGCATTGAGGAGAGGCTTGCTGAAGATTGCTACGAGGGGCTTGTGATCTGTCTCCGCTGTGATATTGTCTCGACCATACAGATAATGATGGAAACGCTGGCAGGCAAATACTATGCTGAGGTATTCCTTCTCTATCTGTGCATAGTTTTGCTCTGTAGGCGTGCGTGCCCTCGACGCGAAGGCAATAGGCTGTCCCTCCTGCATCAGGATGGACAACAACCGGTGGTTGGTTGGAGAGTTTTTGACGTCACTCTCTGTCCACCACATCCTTAAAGGATACTTCTAGAGTCGGTCTTCTTGTGTGTAGTCCCTTGACACCAGATGAATCATAGCTATAGTTTGCGAACATGTGTATAATTTTGTCCAGAATTCAGTGGGGGTGGGTGTAACAGAGTTGAAAATGACCTCACTCAGATAAAGTGAATTCTCCCAAAATTTGTATTTTAACATGTTATTGTAATCCAATGCTTTTTGATGGTTTGTGTAAACCCCAGATGTTGTACCGCATTCACTAAGGTTAAATATGAGGCTGCGCGACTGTTTGTCTATTTACTTTCGCTTTGACACATTTTGGGCATTTGCGCTACCCGTGCCTTAGAGCTAGACCATCTCCGCTGGAGGTAAGCAGGCTTTGGGAGCGCTCTGTGAATAATTTGATATTTTAATAAATGAACATGTTTTCTTTGCAAACTATGGGTTGGATATAAATGTATATAAGTTGTACTAACTAATGCTCTCGAAAAGTAACGATAGAAAGTGATTTGTAAGTGTTTTAACCGAGTTAAAGTATAATTTTGGCGGCAACCACGCTGCGCTGTGCGTCATGGAGAGCATTGTTCTTATTTTGGTTTTTATGCTATTTTAGACTTGTATGCAGTCGCGTTGCAGCAGAAACCTCATGGATTGTTGTTTTATTTGTGAATGCAGGTACGTGGTTTATGTATAATGTAAATGTGTAAGAACTTGGTTATGAATATTGCAAGAGTCAAGAATTTCTATGTTAAAACTATACGATCACTCAGTGCGCTATGCCAGTGCTGTCTGTCCTTTTGTTTGGTTTGTTTTGTACTTTTGTTTACACGAAGATTAATGAGTTGTGCATTTTGATTTCCATGTAAGTTTAGTATGCTATGCAACGCATGAGGTTAGCCAGGAGAAACATTGTTTGCTAGCTCATGCACGAGAGAGCTAGACCATCTCCGCTGGAGACTTGTATGCAGTCGCGTTGCAGCAGAAACCTCATGGATTGTTGTTTTATTTGTGAATGCAGGCAATAAAAACCACTGTTAGGAACCCCTGGTCTGAATCTCTATCACGAACACCTGCACAAGTGAGGGTCGTTACACTGGTGCCGTGACTTCTTCTGGATCAATTGGATCAGCTCCGCAAGATCGCCGAGGGGGCTGCGCTGCGCTGTCTTCCTGGAATGTGCAACGTGATTTTTCTGGTGATTCCGTATATGACCGCTAGGGGACACTCTAACACTGCATTTAAGATATATCCATGGTAGTTTTGATACGAGGAAGTGTAACTACACTGTACATTGTCTAGCCATTTCTCTTTAATTTCAGTGTACTATATTGCTATATTTAGAAATATTTTTCTCAAATCACACTACAGTTTAGCGTCCAGTATTTTTCAGGTGGTGTGACAGCAATTTTCTGCATTTGTCATTTCTAGTTTTATTATTATTTCTTTTTCTAATTTTATGTTTCTAAAGGTATCATGGCTGAGGGAAATAACAGTCAGGTCAATGGGTTTAAAGGCTTCTCTGTGAATAGGGGCAGGGGTGCTCATTTTAATGGTCTGAATGCTAACACATTGTCTAGTGGGTATGGAAGTGAGAGTGCAGGTGGTCTTCAAGAACATGTTAGTGTTGTTTGGGACTGGGGGCATAGTGTGAGCCCGGGCTGGTCTCCTAGTGAACAGTTTTTGAGGGTGGATGCACAGACTTCTACTCCGGTGAATGATAGCATTGCCATGCAACGCCTGACTGATATGGTAGGCCAACTGGGAGAGCAAATAGGTAACTCCATTGCAGCTAGACTTTTCTCTTCTGGACTTACTGATCGTACTAATACACATGATACACCTTTGACTGACAAACCAGCGACTGTTCTGACTTCAGGCCCTACACAACATAACACAACGCCAGTAGTAGTTCATGTCAAGACTGAACGTGAACCTGTGACTTTTAGGGGAAATAGTTCTGACAAGTACTCTGTTCAGGAATGGATAGCCATGACGAAAGCTCACCTTAGGAAACAGTCTTACACAACAGCTGAACAGGAGGATGAGATACAAGGAAGGCTTTTAGGAAAGGCAAGAGACGTGGTCAAAGTAGCTCTGAGGAGTGATGACACACTTGATGTGAAGCAGAACCCAGATCTCATGTATGACATTCTAAAGCGATATTTCAGTCAGTCTTCATCATCACTTCCGTTGCAAGATTTTTACACCACACTGCCCAATCCAAAAGAAAATCCAGTCGACTACTGGATCAGACTAAACAAAGCAGCAGACACAGCTGATGAGGGACTGCACCGTCAGGGTAGGAGAATGGAGAACATAAGTGGAGAGGTGGCACAAATGTTTGCGAAGCACTGCCCTGATCCGCAGCTTTCCTCAATTTTGAAATGCAAGCCTGTCAGTGAGTGGACCTCTAAAGACATCCAGCTCAGGATAGATGAATATCAAAGGGAATGGGGTGCGTCTGCAACATCTTACAGTGTCCCACAGCTGAAAAGTCACCCTGAAGCTGTGTTCAACAATGATTCAAACACCTGCGCTCACTCTGATTCTCATCGGATGGACTCCCAGTCAACTTGTCCACCATGTTCTCATGCCACGTCTTTGTTTCAGACTCCCAGCTCATGCTCCGACTCTGCATGTGTCCAGCAGAACGTCCAGCGACCACAGCACGTGCCGTCGCCACAGAGTGATCAGCAGCCTGATGATGGAGTCCTCGGCCGCATGATGAGCATGCTTGAGAGAGTCTTGGCCAGGGTGGAGCCGCGCAATCCTGAGCGTAGCCAGAAACGCCCCAGCCCTTTCAGCGCACCGCCATGTAGAGTTTGTGGAGATGTTAATCACTCCACCTTGTTTCACTGCAAATCTGACCATCTCTGTTTCAAGTGTCTGGCCCCTGGTCACTCAAGGCAGCACTGTCCAACCCCAACTCAGCCCGGCTTCGGGAAACTAGCTGAACTGTATTCAGAGGGAGGCAATACAGGTCATAAAGAATCCTCCCACTCGCTAGACACCGATATTTTCCATTCAACTTTTAATTTTGTCAATTTTTCTCAATTTCAGTCAACAAACATTGTGTATCAAAACACTCAGACTGTGGGTGGCAGTGACAGCTTATTTTACGTACCAGTGAAGGTGGGCGGCAAAGTGACTCTTGGGGGTATGCTAGATAGTGGCTCAATGGCATGTACAGTCAGTGATACTGCTATGTGTAACCTGCTCTCTGTTTGGGCAGTGTGTGAAGCAGAGAGATTCTCCACCAATGTGACTCTCATTGGTGTTGGTGGTCGACGAGTGCACCCGAAGTCAGCCTTTTACATTAACATGGAAGTTAATGACTGCAAAATGATTGTGCCGACGATTGTAGTTGAAGGACAACATGATGACCTAATTATCGGAACCAATGTGATCAAACACATACTGTGTGAGTCAAAGAAGTTGTAGTACGTACTGGACAGCAGTTTCTGCACCGTCCTCTACCGACACTGAAACTGAACATTTTCTCTCCATGCTAGCTGGCTTGCATAGATGGGGCGCTGGTGAAATGCCTGACAAGATAGGCACAGTACGTTGCAACTCGGCCACTTGCCTTCAACCCGGCTGTGAATACCTTCTGTGGGGAAAGCTGCCAAAACTCACACATGTTTCACCTGGTAGTGCGGTGATGACAGAGCCTACGTCAGTACGGTCTGCACCCAAAGGACTGATGGTCGCCAGAGTTGTCACACCCCTGTGGGCAGATGGATGGGTTCCCTTGAAAGTGATGAATGTCTCTGAAAAGCCTTTGTTTTTGAGACGTAACGCTAAGCTTGCTGACCTGGTACCCTGTGTCGCTTTGGAAGATTTAGACCTAGTCAGTGGTCATCAGAGCGCTTCCACCGTGCCTGCTACTCCTGTCTGTCCTGATGCAAGATGTGCTGGGGAGAATCTAGAGTCCATTGGCCTGAGTGAACTGGACATCAGCCTGTGTGATGCGTCATCGGACTGTAAAGACAAGTTGTCCAAACTTATTGTTCACTACCAGGATGTCTTCTCACGCAACCACCTTGACTGCGGAAAAGCAGAAGAGTTTGTCCACAGAATCCACTTGATTGACCAAAAGCCATTCAGACTTCCTTTCAGATGTGTGCCACCGAGCCAGTATCAAAAACTACATCAGGTCTTAAGTGAAATGGAAGAAAAAGAGATCATTCGAAAGTCAACAAGCGAGTATGCCTCACCATTAGTCCTTATCTGGAAGAAGAATGGTGATTTGCGTGTGTGTACTGACTTCAGGTGGCTGAACAAGAGGACTTTGAAGGACGCTCAACCTCTGCCACATCAGGCTGATTGCTTGGCAGCACTTGGTGGCAATTCATTGTTCAGCACAATGGACTTGACTTCAGGATTTTATAACATGCCCTTACATGAGGATGACAGGAAGTATTCAGCGTTCACTACACCTATGGGGCTTTACGAATACAACAGGCTGCCACAGGGGCTCTGTAACAGTCCAGGGAGTTTCATGAGAATGATGACTTCCATTTTTGGTGATCAAAATTATCTAAGTCTGTTATGCTATTTAGATGATATTTTGATTTTTGCTCCTGATGAAAGTTCTGCCCTTGCACGTCTTGAAATGGTGTTCAAAAGACTCCGTGCCCACAACTTGAAATTGGCACCTAAGAAATGCTACTTTTTGAGGAAGTCTGTCAAATTCCTTGGCCATATTGTTGACGAGCATGGAGTTTCGACTGACCCAGGCAAAGTTGAGAGCATAAGCAGTATGACTGTGACTGACTTGATGGACGCGGATGGAGTGACACCATCTGAGAAACGTGTGCGATCTTTTCTTGGCATGCTAAATTTTTATCAGCACTTCATCCCAGGATACTCAGCCCTTGCGAAGCCTCTGTTCTCACTGCTGGTTGGTCAGAAACAGAAGAAAGGCCGAAAACCTAGGTGTGCTGTAGTGAGCCGCAAACTAAAATCAACCGACTGGACTACTGACCATGATAGGGCATTTGCTGAACTCAAACAGGCCCTCATAGATTCCGTTGTTTTGGCCCACCCAGACTTTAGTCAACCGTTTTTGCTGTCTACGGATGCCTCGTTGGATGGCCTTGGGGCCGTTTTATCTCAAGTGCGTGAAGGTGACTCAGTGGCTAGACCAATTGCATTTGCTAGCAAGTCCTTAACTCGGTCACAGAAGAACTATCCAGTCCATCGATTAGAGTTTCTTGCACTGAAGTGGTCAGTTTGTGACAAGTTTAGCCACTGGTTGAAAGGCCACGACTTTACTGTGTGGACTGACAATAATCCATTGACTCATATTATGACTAAACCTAAACTTGACTGTTGTGAGCAGCGATGGGTGTCAAAATTAGCCAGTTACAATTTTGACATCAAATATGTGCCAGGCCCAAGACATATTGTTGCTGACGCTCTCAGCCATGTCCCTTTTTGCAAAAGTGTCGGTCGCAGACTGGTCAGTGAACCACTTCATGACCTCACCAGCGAAGCTGCTGTTTTGTCTGACACAGCTATTCAACAGACCTTCAGAGAGTCAATCAACCAGTCTGTAATGGCAGAGAAGCAAACACGTCTTGTAGCCACAAATACCCAGTCCCTTCCTATGTCAGCTCAGTCTTTATCCACACAGGAAGTCTCCGCTGTTATCCAGTCACACACTGAATGGACCTCTGGAGCAAAGACGCGTGCGACAGCCCTTGTGCGTCACCTACCCCAGCTCATTCCTGACGGTTTGCCCAGCCTGCCTGCCTTTACTGCTGGAGATCTCCGTGATGCACTATCTAGAGATGGTTCGTTGTCTCGCATTCGTTTTTTTGTTGAGAGGTCTCGGAGACCATCCAGACGGGAAAGAGCACAGGAGTCGAGTCAAGTCCTGAGGCTGCTGAAACACTGGGAAAAGTTTGTTCTGAGTGATGACGTCTTGTACAGAGTGTCACGCGATCAAATCTCGAAGACAAGACGCCATCAGTTTGTTGTTCCTGATTGTCTGAAGACTAAAGTCTTGAAAGGAGTGCATGACAGTGCAGGTCATCAAGGTCAGTCAAGAACCCTGAGCATTGCCAGACAGAGATTTTTTTGGCTGCACATGGACAGAGATGTGCGAGAATACGTTCGTCATTGTCAGCGTTGTATAGTGAGCAAAATGGCCGAGCCTGTAGGAAGAGCTCCTCTTGAAAGTATTGTCACTTCCAGACCACTGCAACTTGTATGCATTGATTTCTGGTCAGCTGAAGATTCGCACAACAAATCTGTGGATGTTTTAGTAATGACCGACCATTTTACCAGACTGGCTCAGGCCTTTGCCTGCAGGGATCAATCAGCCAAACAAGTAGCGGAAGTCCTCTGGGAGAAGTATTTCTGCGTCTATGGATTCCCTGAGAGGATCCACAGTGACCAGGGTCCAAGCTTTGAAAGCGAGTTGATCGCTGAACTTCTACAGTTATCTGGTGTGCGAAAGTCCCATACTACTCCATACCACCCGATGGGAAATGGCAGCGTCGAACGTTTTAATCGAACACTGGGCATTATGATCAGAGCTCTTCCCTCAGAATCAAAGCAAGACTGGCCCAGATGTTTACAAACTCTCATATTCATGTACAATTGCACTGCCCATGAGACAACAGGATATGCACCATTTTACCTGATGTTTGGAAGGGTGCCCCGTCTTCCAGTAGATATCCTGTTTGGAAACATCTTGACTGACCCTGATGTGACCGACTTTGGCAAGTATGTCACGAAGCTGTCTGAGGACCTTAAGGAAGCCATGCTAATTGCTCAAGAGCATGTGACAAAGGAACAGAATAGACAGGCAAGACTGTATAACAGGAAAGCGAAAGGACCGACAATTGAAATTGGAGACCGAGTGCTTGTGGCTAATAAGAAAGAGAGAGGAAAGAGAAAAGTTGCTGACCGATGGGAGTCTATTGTTTACACTGTGACTGAGCTGAATCCCCAAACGCACACATATAAGATAAAGGACACTGTCACAGGGCGTGAGCGGACTGTCCATCGTAATCTACTTATGCTGGTGAATTTTCTTCCTATTCAAGATGTGCCACAGTCTTCTCAGTCTGGTCTCTCAATGTCCTCCATCCAGGCCTCTGTATCTGTCCATTCCATGGCCTCAGGTCAAGCTACGTCAGAGCACACTCAGACTCAAGTGTCCGTTCAGCAGGATGAGACTCAATGTGGAGTTGATGATGTGCACAGTCTTGTGAGCTTCCCTGAACCTGAAAATTACTCAGATATCCTGCCTGCGTCTGAGGAGAGAACCAGAGAATGGGTCAGTCAACTGAACAACACCCCAAGTCAACAGTCTCCTAAAGGAGGTGCTAGGGAGCCTTCTACTGACTTTACTAACGACGTGTTGACTGACAAGGTCCCAGACTCACACTCTGAACTCTCTCACGCCTCACTCACTAATGACACTGTTGATAGGGATGACACCTCGACTGTTAGTGGCCATCACACAGTTTTGTCTACAGTTACTTCTGACTCTGTAAGTGACGCTGCACATACTGTTGCACCCACTGAACTGCCTGAGTCTGCACCACACCGCACTACACGTCTGGGTCGTGTCGTTCGACCAGTTAACAGGCTCCTTTACACGATAGCTGGATGAGATGTCACTAGACGACTGCGGCAGAATGTTCAGACTGTATGCAGCGCTGTAGTTCAAGCTCTTAGGGCATAAGTCTCTTTGTTTTTTTCTTTTTTTGCAGATCTTTCTAATGTCCTTAGAAGTGCGGTACTAGGTGAACACTTATACCTACTTCTATGTGTATTGACAGTTTTAGGCAAGTGTAGAATGTATAAGGCATTCTATAACCGGTGGTTGGTTGGAGAGTTTCTGACGTCACTCTCTGTCCACCACATCCTTAAAGGATACTTCTAGAGTCGGTCTTCTTGTGTGTAGTCCCTTGACACCAGATGAATCATAGCTATAGTTTGCGAACATGTGTATAATTTTGTCCAGAATTCAGTGGGGGTGGGTGTAACAGAGTTGAAAATGACCTCACTCAGATAAAGTGAATTCTCCCAAAATTTGTATTTTAACATGTTATTGTAATCCAATGCTTTTTGATGGTTTGTGTAAACCCCAGATGTTGTACCGCATTCACTAAGGTTAAATATGAGGCTGCGCGACTGTTTGTCTATTTACTTTCGCTTTGACACATTTTGGGCATTTGCGCTACCCGTGCCTTAGAGCTAGACCATCTCCGCTGGAGGTAAGCAGGCTTTGGGAGCGCTCTGTGAATAATTTGATATTTTAATTAATGAACATGTTTTCTTTGCAAACTATGGGTTGGATATAAATGTATATAAGTTGTACTAACTAATGCTCTCGAAAAGTAACGATAGAAAGTGATGTGTAAGTGTTTTAACCGAGTTAAAGTATAATTTTGGCGGCAACCACGCTGCGCTGTGCGTCATGGAGAGCATTGTTCTTATTTTGGTTTTTATGCTATTTTAGACTTGTATGCAGTCGCGTTGCAGCAGAAACCTCATGGATTGTTGTTTTATTTGTGAATGCAGGTACGTGGTTTATGTATAATGTAAATGTGTAAGAACTTGGTTATGAATATTGCAAGAGTCAAGAATTTCTATGTTAAAACTATACGATCACTCAGTGCGCTATGCCAGTGCTGTCTGTCCTTTTGTTTGGTTTGTTTTGTACTTTTGTTTACACGAAGATTAATGAGTTGTGCATTTTGATTTCCATGTAAGTTTAGTATGCTATGCAACGCATGAGGTTAGCCAGGAGAAACATTGTTTGCTAGCTCATGCACGAGAGAGCTAGACCATCTCCGCTGGAGACTTGTATGCAGTCGCGTTGCAGCAGAAACCTCATGGATTGTTGTTTTATTTGTGAATGCAGGCAATAAAAGCCACTGTTAGGAACCCCTGGTCTGAATCTCTATCACGAACACCTGCACAAGTGAGGGTCGTTACACTAGCCATGTGCAGCCATGATAGTAATTGTCGTTCTGTTGTTGTTCTTGACTTTAGTTTTCACGGTGTCTGAGGAGGCGAATGGGAGAGTAATAAACACTGGACATCAGTATGAATCGTGGCCTTTTATTAAAGTAAATTGGACCTGTGTAGCTACAGTGAAAACGTAACGCCGATGCTGCCAAGAAGAGAAAAGTGAAAGTAATCGCTAACGCGGCCGAGAGAGGCAGAGCTAGCCAGCGAGGGCGAGAGCTAGCAGTGACATAGCTAGCCAGCTAAACCACCGCCAAGGCGCACGAGAGGAAAACGGAGCAGGAGCAACGTGAGCTGAAGAATTCCATTGAGAGAAAGTCTGCAGGCGAAGATGTGTAGAGCCGCGGTTTTACCACAAGGGGAAAGCGGTGGACAGTAAACAGTTCTGCATACTGCAAAGAGCAACCATCGGTGTGGGACTGTCATTGTCGCTAAGAGGAGCCTGTGGATTGCATCATCCAAGAACCAGCGTCAGGTTTGAGTGATAACCCTGCAACGTTATAAACGTCTGAAAAGGTACTATAGGAAAAGAGACATTGATTAATCAACATCAAAACCTATTGGCTTATTCTTGAATGCTACTGCTGCATTGTTGTGAATGTTCTAATGTGTGCTTGAAAAATAATGTTGATTTAATAGAAATCCAACTATAGTAGAAAAGCTTTGGGTGAAGAGTGTAGGCTTATTTAATTCATTCAAGTTCATAAGGTTTATTTGAATAGCCAAATTCATTACTCCTGAATATCAGTAGCCTACTTGGCTTTTACTCACAAGAAACACACCATTGTGGTAAGCATTTATTTTGCACCTTACAATAACATTGTGATTGATACAACACATTGCACAACATGTCGGAACATAGTGAAACATCACATGGTGGTGAATTAAGGAAACAATTAGATTCTCTCCAACTAGAATTTATCAGATTATGCGAAGAAACTGAAAAACAGGGGGATGATGCTGAAAAAAATAAATCTGAGGTACTCATCAATGAGCTATATACTGAAATAGTAACGCACCAAACAACACTGAAGGAGCAAGAGGCTTCTAAAATGGAAAGATTTAGCATGCAGTACGAAAAGTGGAAAGAGGGAGTTAGAACTGCACGTAATAAACTGAAAGCTGAGTGCTCTGACCCAGAGTTGACCGATATGATGGAAGCCATTGAAGGGCTAGAGACACAAGTGAAGGATGCATATGATCAAATACGAGTCCAGGCTGCACCTTTCCCTGATATCAGAAGAAAGATGGATACCTGCGGAGCATCAACAATGAGGATGATGGATCTATTGAAGGTACGCATGAGTGAAACAGGACCAGGCGAGTTTGATGCTGAAGCAGAAAATGCAAGACTGCATAATGTGCTGAATGTCAAGTATGCCCGGTCCATATTTGGGGGCACAGTCTCTAGGCCTGTCCCTAGCCACCACACAGGCCTATCAGCAGGGCAACATAGCCTCACAGTACAAAGAGTAGAGTGCGCCGCCGCACTTGCTGCAAAGAAGGCAGAAATAGAGATGACAGATGTGATTGCAGCACAAACACTAGAGCTTAGAAGGTTAGAAAATCAGAGAACAGATGAGATTGCAGCACAACAACTAGAGCTTAGACGGCTAGAAAACCACAGAGATCTAAAAGTAATAGCTGCCAAACTTAAGGCATACTCTGAAGCTGATTTAGGTGAGAAATATGATGAAAATAAATCAATAAGTGGTGAGGTAGATGTCCCTCACCCGGTACCTGAAAAGGAAGTTAAGAAAGAGGACATGTGTAGGCCTAAGAGCAAAGATAATAAACAAGCAAACAGTACTACTAACAATGAAACAACATTTGTACAAGCCCTACATGATGCAATGATACTTACCAGACTTCCCACACCCGAGCCCTCCGTCTTCTCAGGAGATGCGCTGAGCTTCCTAGAGTGGAGCACAAGTTTCAAAGCACTGATTTGAACGTCGCTGCACAAATCCAGCTGACAGATTATTTTACCTACAGAAATACATCAGTGGAGAGGCACAATCTGTATTGGAAGGAAGCTTCTTTAGAAATGATGATGAAGCCTACGACCAAGCATGGGCGGCACTGAACACTCGGTATGGCCACCCCTTTGTGATCCAGCGTGCCTTTAGAGACAAACTAAATAACTGGCCCAGGATAGGTTCGAGGGAGTCCATTAAATTAAGACAGTACAGTGACTTTCTCAAAGCTTGCAGCAATGCTATGCCACACGTGAAAGGGCTAAAAGTGTTAGATGACTGCGAAGAGAATAAAAAGATGCTTCAAAAACTGCCGGACTGGGTGACCTCGCGCTGGAATCGTCAGGTCACAAAGCAACTGCAACAAACAGAGGACTACCCAAGTTTCAAGGAGTTTGCTGATTTTCTTGCACAAGAAGCTGAAGCCGCATGCAATCCTGTGACATCCCTCCACGCGCTGAAGCCTCCTGAAGAAAGGCAATCCAGAGATATTAAGCGCCCAACTGGCCAATGCATTCCTAACAAATGCATCACCAGAGAAGTCAACGACAGACAACACAAAGGAGTCTTCTGAAGACAAGGAACAATCCTTATCGTCGAACCCAGTAAAATGCATGTACTGTGAAGAGAGCCACTCCGTTCACAAATGCCAGAAGCTCCTTTGTCAACCTGTGGAAGAAAAGAAAAAGTTTGTAAGATACAACAACCTGTGCTTCGGGTGTCTCAGAAAAGGACACAACTCAAAAGACTGTAAGAGAAAGGCTACTTGTGGCATATGCAAGAAACAACATCCAACTCCACTTCATGAGGACAGATCTCCCGCAGACAAAACATCTGCGCATGCCATGCAAGCAGCAGAAGAAACCACATCTTCTCAGTCTTGCTATGTAAACAGAGGCGATGAAGGAAGCACATCCATGATAGTGCCGGTATGGATGTCTTCGGACACCACCAAAACAGAGACCTTAGTATATGCCCTACTAGATACTCAGAGTAGCAACACGTTTGTAGACAGGGATGTATGTGAGAAGATGGGGGCAGTTTTAGAACCAGTCAAGTTGAAACTTTCCACTATGATGGGAAAAGACTCTGTAGTTCAGAGTGAAAGAGTAAGTGGGCTTAGAGTTAGAGGGTTCACATCACAAATCACTATCAACTTGCCACCCGCATACACCAGGGATTTCATTCCATTAGAACGATCCCACATATCTACCCCAAACACTGCCAAAAAGTGGAAACATTTGAATAACATAGCACAAGAAATACCAGAAAGAATTAATTGCGAGGTTGGACTCCTAATAGGCTACGACTGCTCCAGAGCATGAGCTCCACGACATGTCATCACTGGAGATGACTACGATCCCTACGCCATCAAGACAGATCTGGGCTGGAGCATCGTCGGCGGTTCACTGCGGGTCATAAGGTCAACAGACGTGACAGGTCTGTGCCAAGGACAATGTTCTGTCAAGATTCGAGAGGTTCTCAAAATGGCAGACAGCACTGAATGTTGTTGCTCGAATCCAACATCTAGCAAAAAGACAAAACAGCAGAGCCCATACAAGTGGAAGACAGAAGAAAGGCAAGTCTTTTGCTCGTCAAGTTGGCACAAAAGCATGCCTTCAAAGAAGAAATGAAAGCTCTGAGTCAAGGCGAACTGTCACAAAACCACCAGTTATACCAGCTCGATCCAATCCTGCAAGATGGTGTTCTCAGGGTGGGAGAGCGCCTAAAAAAGGCTTCCTTACCTCTCGACTTGAAGCACCCAGTAATCCTGCCGAGGGATGGTGTGATTACACGTCTGATTCTGGACTACTGCCATACAAAAAACTCAACACCAAGGCTGAGGAATGACCCTCAATGAACTGAGAGAAAATGGATATTGGATTGTCAGTGGGAGCGGCAGATTAGGACAGTAAGGAGTGTGCTAAACTCGGTCCTCTCACAGAGCGCATGTTACATTTTTAAGAATGACGCGATGGCCGGTTCTTGTATAGCACATTAATTTTTATTTTTATTCCTGTTGGAACATAAACAAACACAACATCAGTCCTGGCGTCTGTGTATTATTCGTGCGTCTGACGACTCATTCTACTAGTGACAGGCGTCAATCACCGATACCTTACACCTACAGCGCCCCCTGCTGACCATGTGTTCCAACCATTTAAGACAGAACCAGAAATACTAGAAAATAATAGAAATCACATGAACAACATTGAAGCAGTAATTTTAACATATTTTAAAGTCTTTCGCTTTTTTTATAAGGAGTTTTAATTTTAAATGGGGGGCAAGATATTTTAATCTTGTTCATGCCAATGTCTATGAAAACACTCAGCGCCACACGCAGATAGATTAGATGATGCTTCGTTGAGAACGTTTTTCTATGAAGCCATGTCAATCGTGAATAGCTGCCTACTCACAGTCAACAGTATCAATGACCCCAAAAGCATAGAGCCACTTACACCGAACCATTTGATCACCATGAAGTCCTCTGTTCCATTGCCTCTGCCGGGAAAGTTTGGAGTGGAAGATCTGTATGCCAGGAAAAGGTGGCGCAGAGTACAGTATCTAACGGAGCAATTCTGGAGCAGATGGAGGAAGGAATATCTTGCAAATATAACTCTCAGACAGCGGCGGCACTCTCCAAGACGGAATCTGAAGATAGGAGATGTTGTCATTGTCAAAGAAAAGGAGACCCACCGTAATGACTGGAAACTCGGAAGAGTGCTTAATGTTCACAGAGATGATGATGGACTGGTACGGAAAGCCAAAATCCAAATAGGAGATAGAAATCGAGGGAAAGAAGGTCAAAGGCTCATAAGTCCCTCCACTCTTGAGCGTCCCATACACAAGTTAGTGGTACTTGTAGAAACCAACTAAATACTACCTGTGAATAGATCTTACCTGTTAAAGAGAGTAAAGTACAGTTAATATCTTGAGAAGAGTTGTTTAAAACATCCAGTTGGTTGTTGAAATTACCAGATTTGCTCAATACTTACATCCCAAATCGCAGTAATTTGGTGGGAGTGTAGCTGTCTCAAAAGTAGAGACTTGGTTTGTTATAGTTTCATTATGATTTCATAAATAATTTCATGTGACAAATATGTGATTAAGAATATAAATACAGGTTAAAATGTTATAGTTAAAACAAGTGACTTTTACTTTGAAAGTTTGTTATGATCACATGATTGCTGTACGTAGTTGCACCTACAACTACTGCATTATGGAAAAGAGAAATCTACCGCTGTGCTGAGACGCCATGCAAAGTTCCAAATATTCATTCTACACATGGTCTGAGAGGCGCACACGGTAACTATTTCACAGTCTGTATTATTTTATGTATCCTGTCATATCTTTATGTTTGTTGATCTTGTGTGTAATTGATTGTCTATATCGTTGTTATGTTACATTGTACAATGATGGAACCTAGCCATGTGCAGCCATGAAGTAATTGTCGTTCTGTTGTTGTTCTTGACTTTAGTTATCACGGTGTCTGAGGAGGCGAATGGGAGAGTAATAAACACTGGACATCAGTATGAATCGTGGCCTTTTATTAAAGTAAATTGGACCTGTGTAGCTACACATCTGTTCCGGCCCCAAGGGTCCAAAAGGTGGTCATGAGGCTGCGAGCCTCATCCAGTTTACACTGAAGAAAAGCATCTCTTGAATCGACCAGTGCGAAGACCTTGGCTTTAGTCAGTTTATAGAGCACATCCTCCAGTGTGGGCATGAGGTAATGCGAGCGCCTGAGTGCCTGGTTGAGATGGTGCGGCTGTAAACATATACGCAGCTTTTCTGGTCTTTTGACTATGACCATGTTGCTGATCCTATACGTGGGCTCACAGACTGATGTGATATGACCCACTCTTTCGTATCGATTGAGCTGAGCCTTCACAGCTTCCTTCATAGCCACCAAAACATTGTGTGGTGCAATCTACACCGGCTGAACCGCTGGATCCCAGTCGAAATTAACCTCTCCAGGGAGTGCCTCCACAGAACCAGTGAAGACATCCTGATATGCTCTGATGACTGTACTTCTGGTGAGAGGCATGGTGGGGCTGTCGTCCACTGCGTTGAGCCCTTCTACTCAGAGCTCTTCTGCGATGGTGGAAGTGTATGAGCCCCATCTCCTCTGACGTGGACCCTGACAGCAGCGGCAACTGTCCCGTATTTACGACCTCAAAATCCAGCTTGTATTTGCTGCCCCGTACAACACACTCAGTGGTAAGGACCCCCAATGATGGCAGATCTTGTTCTGAGTACATTTTCAGTGTGGTGCTACTATGCTTTAGTTTCTCTCTGGGAGCTAGCCTCTTCTTGTCCCTGAGACTCATTACATTGCACGTAGCTCCTGAGTCCAGTTGGCATCTCTGTAGTTTGCCATTCAGGCAAAGATTGGCAAACAATTTCTTGCCTTTTATTCCCACTGCACCAATGCTTTCTGTTGCATACACATCATTTGTGTCCATGACTGTGTTGTCTTTATCCATGTTCAGTCCCTCAACTGCGTGGAGTTTACCATCTTTTTTCTTATTTTTATTACAAACTCTCGCAAAGTGATTGGCTGTGCCACAAGCATTGCAGGTCTTGCCATATGCTGGACAGTGTTCTCTTCCCCACTCATGTGCTGTGCCACAGTATTTGCATGCAGAGAGGCCCCCACCTTGTGAGCTGGGGTGCCCACTCATTTTCTTTGTAGTACTGCCTGATCTTTTGAATGTTTCCCTACAACATTGACATTGTCCACGAGTGAGCTCTCCTGCTCTATGGATCTCAACTGCAAATCACTCAGCTCTGCTGCTCTGCACGCTTCAATAGCACTGGCTAGAGTCAAGTCCTTTTCCCTTAACAACCGTCTGCGTGTACCCTCCTTTAAATTTATTTCTGATTTTTCCCTTTTTCTCCCAATTTAGTGGCCAATCGATCCCCATTTTAGTTCAAACACCCACCCTCGTACTGCATGCGTTCGCCAACTGCATCTCTCCGGCCGGCAGTCTCGAAGGAGACGCCTCGCCACTTCCGTGACAAGGCAAGTCCAGGCCGAACCACTGCTTTTTCCGACACACACAGATACGCATTCATGTGACGAACACAAGCCGACTCCGCCCCCTCCCGAAGACAGCGCTGCCAATTATTGCTGCTTCATCGAGTCCGACCATAGTCGGATCTGACGACACCGGGGCGCGGACACCGGGGCGCGAACCCCGGTCCCCAGTGGGCAACTGCATCGACACAAAGCCGATGCTTAGACCGCTACACCACCGCGGACTAGACTGCGTGTACCCTTAATGCCGATGACTATTCTGTCCCTGATTAAGTCATCTCTTAGGGCTCCATATTTGCATGTGGAAGCTTTCTCTCTGAGCCGTGTCACAAAGTCTATTGTTTCACCTTTCTCTTGTTTACAACAGCCAAAACCTTAGCGCTCATGAATCACATGTTTAGCAGGTTTGAAAAAGCAATGAGTCCAGTATGACGGTCGCGTCGACCACGCTCCTGGATAACGTCAGCGCTTTCGCATCGGTCCACAGTCTCACATCCCCGGAAGTCTGCGGTCGGCGGAATACGTTTTCATCTGCCACGACGCCCACCGTGGACCCCTGCAGTCTCCCTACGACGGGCCGTTCCGCGTCCTGAAGACCGGGAACAAGCACTTTGTGGTGGAAGTCGGCAACAAGCCAGAGCGTATTTCAGTGGATCGCCTCAAACCAGCTCAGTTGGACTTGGACCGACCTGTCGGACTTGCCCAGCCTCCACGACGGGGGCGCCCTCCTACCCTGCCCCCACCCCCCAACAAGGCCCCGAAGGTTCCTCCACCCCCCACCCTACCCCCACACCGCCGCAGGGTCCCTAAAGCCTCTCTTATGGGCTCCCGGCCCTCCGCACCTGTTCGGCGAAGTCACTGCGGCCGGGCCATCCGTCCCCCTCCACGTTGACTCTCTCTATTATGGTGAATTCTTGGACGACGTATGTAGTGGACTATATGGACATAATTCACCATAATAGGTTCTGGTCGCTTAAGAAAAAGTGTTTCCCGGTTGACAGGGAGAGCTACGGCGATGATTGATTGGAGCAGCGCCATGTTGCTCGGACTATTGGTGGGTAGAAGGAATAAAAGACACACGCGTTCATGTAGTCAATGAGAGAAATTGTCCGTCTCTACTTTCCTCCAATTTTCACAAGCACAGTGTCGGCGCCAGAACAAATCTGACGGCCGGGCCTACGGTTTTCACGGGGGGGGGGGGGGCATGAGCAGTAGGGCTGTTAAATTTACATTCTATATTTGAATATTCTTCGATTGTGACATTTTTTTATTAATTATTAATTATTTGCTAAATTAACTGTTGTGGTTACACCGCCCCGAGCTGCCTCCCCGGCACGTTCAAGCCACTCCCCCAGCTCGGACGTGCCGGAAACATCCGAGCGCTCGGCTCGCGCTCTGAGACGAGCGCTGCACTGCACCAGGTGTTTGCCATCATCCATCAGGCACACCTGTGGCAATCAGGCAGCCTTCTACAAAAAGCCTCCCAGAACGTCTCTCAGTGCTTCGACGTACTGAACCCTGCGGTGAAGTTCTGATAAGCCCTCCAGCGTTCCTTGCTTTCTGTTTATTCCCCAGTGTCTATCTTCGTGTCTCTGTTTCCTCCCAAGACTCTCCCTCCGCGATTTCCACGGCTCCCCGCGTCTCCCTCGTCCCCAGCGACCTTCACGTTTCTCCCCGGACCTCTCCTGCGATCTCCCCCCTTGTCCCTCTACCTGGACCCCTCCTTTCGGACTCGACTTCCCGGATCTCGGACCTGGATTTTCTCGGACAACCCCTCTTGGATCACGGACTGGACTTTCTCGCCAGGTGCACGCACATTTCTTAAACACCTCCTGGTCATTTACATACCGCACCACACATTGGCTAAAAACACTCACACATAGTTATACACGCAAACCACGGGACACCACACATAGTTTATTCACACATCCCACTAACGGAACGCCTTTTTTCACCATACATTTCCCTCCCACAATAAAACCCCCCTTTGTAGACTTAAAAGTCATCTCGTGTTTGTCTGTCTTGGGTTTCGCCACACGGGTCAGGTTCTGGTGCGCGAGCATAACAGAACGTCGAAGCCATTATGCACCCAGGCAAACCCAAGGAGCGGACGGTCCCTGTGACGCCCCTGAGCCCCGTCCCCCTAGAGGCAGTAGTAAGAAGTCACAGTTGCCAACTTGCCTCTCTCTGCTCAGAGCTTACTACTGCCTTCACCCGTGTCACCGGAGAGATCAGCGATCTTCAGTCCGGCTCCCAGGCCGCGACGAGCACGTTAGATGCCCTCACCGAGCAGATCGATGCACTCTCCACAGCGTCTCCAGGATGAGCGACCACCCTGCCCTGGCCTCGGTCTCTGCCCCCAGCTCGGCCTCCGGTTTCCCCGTTCCTGGTCCCGACGTTCCCCCTCCGAGTCAACCCCCACTGGACCCCCGGTGCGAGCCTAACCTCCCCTGCCCCAAGGCCTTCGGTGGGGAGTTCGAGCTGTGCAGGGGTTTCCTTGGTCAGTGTGAGCTCCTGTTCAAACACCAGCCAGCTAGGTATAGGACAGGAGAGACCAAGGTAGCCCTTGTCATGTCCCTCCTCACCGGCAAAGCCCTCAGCTGGGCCATAGCGGCGGTAGGCCATACCGAGCAGCTCGCCTCGGACTATGGTGCCTTCCGCCGCGAGTTCAATCTGGTGTTCGACCACCCAGCTGACGGGCAGGACGCTGCCGGCCGCCTCCATTCCATCCAACAGGGAGCCAGGTCGGTGGCAGAGTATTCCCTGGAGGTAAGGATACTCGCGGCAGACAGTGGGTGGGATGACACTGCACTAAGAGCGCGTAAAGGAGGGGGCTGAGCGAGCCCATCAAAGATCTTATCGTTCGGGACCGCCCTGCCTCCTTCAACGAGCTCGTCACCCTCGCCCTCCAGATGGACGAACGGCTGCGGGAGCGGCGGCAGGAACGCGCCCCGCGCGCTGGCCCCTCCCATAGACCAACCCCCGTCCGTCCTACCGGTGCCTTCCCTGGGTCAGCGTCCCGTGGGCTCTCTCCACCCTCACACTCCACCTCGCAACCCTGGGTGGCTTCTGGATCCAGGCCGGAGGAGGAGCCCATGCAGTTGGGTCGGTCACGGCTCCCGCTGGAAGTTAGGGAGCAGAGGATGCATGGCCACCTCTGCCTCTACTGCGGGAGGTCGGGCCACTATATCAAGGCCTGCCCGACTCGCCCAAAAAGACCCGGCTCACTAGTGAGGGGTGTCCTAGTGAGTCTGACGACCCTTCCTCAGCCCCAGCCCAAGAAGGAGCACAACCACCTCTTTCTGGTCACTCTCACCTGGGGTAACCGCTCACTGTCTGTTGGTGCACTCCTGGATTCGGGGGGGCGGACGAGTGTTTGATGGACACCTCGCTGGCCCGGCAGGCGGGCATTCCACTCGTCCCCCTAGACACACCCCTCACAGCCCAAGCCCTAGATGGACGTTCACTAGGTAAAATCACACACAGCACTGCTTCCCTCACTCTTTCGGGTAATCACGTGGAAGCTATCCGTTTCTTGGTTTTGCGCGCCCCTGGTGTTAGGAAGACCGTGGTTGGAACGGCACGATCCCTACATCTCTTGGTCTACTGGGCGGATTTTGGGTTGGAGCGTTGCGTGTCATGCCAACTGCCTTCGCTCCGCCCACTCCCCGTCCAGCGGCCTCAGACCCGTGCCTCCTCCCACGGATCTCACTGGTGTTCCTTCCATTTATCACGATTTAGCCCCTGTATTTAGTAAAGAAAGTGCTCTTTCCCGGGGCCGCCCTTCCCACCGGTCGGTTGTATAACCTCTCCGTCCCAGAGAAGGAGGCTATGCGCAATTATATCAGAGTCCCTGGCCTCAGGAATCATAAGGCCCTCGTCTTCCCCGGTGGCGGCGGGCTTCTTTTTTGTGGCAAAGAAGGAGGGCAGTCTGAGGCCTTGCATAGATTATCGAATGTTAAATAATATCACGGTGAAAAATAAATACCCACTCCCCCTTATGAGTTCCACGTTCGAGCCACTCACTCACGCCACGGTGTTCACGAAGCTGGACCTGCGCAGCGCGTACCACCTGGTGCGCATCCGGGAAGGGGATGAATGGAAGACGGCCTTCAACACCCACCTAGGGCATTTCGAGTACCTCGTTATGCCCTTCGGCCTCACCAACGCCCCGGCCGTCTTCCAGGCATTGGTCAACGACGTGCTCCGGGACATGCTGAACACGTTCGCGGTGGTGTACCTGGATGACATACTCGTGTTCTCCAGGACTGAGGAGGAACACCACCAGCATGTCCGCCTGGTCCTCCAACGGCTGCTGGAGAACAGGCTCTTCGTGAAAGCCGAGAAGTGCGTGTTCCACTCCGCCTCCGTGGAGTTCCTTGGCCACATCGTGGAGAAGGGGCTCGTCCGCACTGACCCCAGGAAGACCCGAGCGGTGGAGGAGTGGGCACGGCCCACCAACAGGACGCAACTCCAGCGCTTCCTGGGGTTTGCAAACTTCTACCGGCGCTTCATCAGGGGGTTCAGCCGTGTGGCCGCCCCTCTCACTGCACTCACCTCCAACCTCCGCCCCTTCTCCTGGACCTCGGAGGCGGAAGCCGCCTTCTTGGCCCTGAAGAGGCTGTTCACAACGGCTCCGGTGCTCGCCCACCCGGACCCGTGCAGACAGTTCATCGTGGAGGTGGACGCATCGGACACGGGCATCGGAGCCGTCCTCTCCCAGCGGTCGGAGGAGGACCAGAAGATCCACCCGTGCGCCTTCTTCTCCCGGCGTTTCAGTCCTGCGGAGAAGAATTATGACATCGGCAACAGGGAGTTGCTGGCCGTCCACGCCGCCCTAGAGGAGTGGAGACACTGGCTGGAGGGAGCAGGGCAGCCGTTCATCGTATGGTCCGATCACAAAAACCTGACCTACGTACGGACGGCTAAGAGGCTCAACCCCAGGCAGGCGCGCTGGGCTCTCTTCTTCAGCCGGTTCGACTTCACCCTGACCTACCGCCCGGGCACCAAGAACGTCAGGGCAGACGCCCTCTCCCGTCTGTTTCCCGAGGGGTCCCCTGACGCCCCAGACACCATCCTTCCCCCGGCCCGGGTGGTGGGCGCCGTCACCTGGGCCATCGAATCAGTGGTGAGAAGGGCCCAGCGCGCCCATCCCGACCCAGGCAATGGACCCCGGAACCGGCTATTTGTGCCTCCCTCTGTCCGGCCCAAGGTGCTGGAGTGGGGCCACTCCAGCCATCTTGCCTGCCACCCCGGTGTCTACCGAACGGCGGCCTTCATCCGCAGGGGTTTCTGGTGGCCCACCATGGAGGCAGACACCAGAGAGTTCGTGGCAGCCTGCGCCCGCAGCAAGGCTCTCCATCGCCCTCCAGCAGGTCTCCTGCGCCTCCTTGTCCCCGGCCGACCTTGGTCCCACATTGCCTTGGACTTTGTAACTGGCCTTCCCGTGTCCCAAGGCAATGACAACATCCTGACCATTGTCGACCGGTTTTCCAAGGCCGTCCATTTTGTTGCCCTCACCAAACTCCCCTCTGCAGCCGAGACGGCGGACCTTCTCGTCTCCCACGTCGTCCGACCTCATGGGATTCCCCTGGACATTGTCTCTGACCGTGGTCCCCAGTTCACTTCGAAGGTATGGC
This sequence comes from Lampris incognitus, assembly GCF_029633865.1. Lineage (NCBI taxonomy): Eukaryota > Metazoa > Chordata > Actinopteri > Lampriformes > Lampridae > Lampris > Lampris incognitus. Next base: position 1,086,492 of record NW_026611077.1, on the reverse strand, counting down.
AGGCCTTCTGTAAGGGGATTGGGGCCACGGTCAGCCTCTCCTCCGGGTATCACCCCCAGACCAATGGGCAGGCAGAGCGGGCCAATCAAGCCCTGGAGGCGGCTTTGCGTTGCGTTACCACCAGCAACCCCGCCTCCTGGAGCAAGTACCTGCCCTGGGTGGAGTACTCGCTTAACTCCATGGAGTGTTCGGCTACCGGTTTGTCCCCCTTCGAGTGTTCCCTGGGCTATCAACCCCCTCTGTTCCCCCATCAGGAGTTGGAGGTAGCGGTCCCGTCCACGAGGGCCCATCTCCGCCGATGCCGGCGCGTTTGGAAGACCGCCCGGGCCGCTATGTTGCAAGCTACAGAGCGGGCCCGGCGCAGCGCCAACCGGCGGAGAGTGCCGGCCCCAGCTTATCGACCTGGCCAGAGGGTATGGCTCCTGGCCCGGGACCTGCCCCTCCCTACCCTCAACCGGAAGCTGGCTCCCCGCTACGTCGGTCCCTACACCATCGACCGCATCGTCAACCCTTCGGCGGTGCGTCTCCATCTCCCTACCTCACTCAAGATCCATCCCGTCTTCCATGTCTCGCTCCTCCACCCCCCAGGGTCCTCGACGGTGGTGAGATGGTCTGGGATGTCGACCAGCTGCTCGCCGTACGCCGCCGGGGGCGTGGGTACCAATACCTGGTGGACTGGGTTGGCTATGGGCCCGAGGACCGCAGCTGGGTTCCGCGGTCCTACCTGGCCGACCCCGCACTCCTGGAGGAGTACTATCGGGCCCACCCCAACGCCATCGGATGGTCGCCCGGTGTCTCCCGTAGGAGGGGGGGTCCTGTTGTGGTTACACCGCCCCGAGCTGCCTCCCCGGCACGTTCAAGCCACTCCCCCAGCTCGGACGTGCCGGAAACATCCGAGCGCTCTGCTCGCGCTCTGAGACGAGCGCTGCACCAGGTGTTTGCCATCATCCATCAGGCACACCTGTGGCAATCAGGCAGCCTTCTACAAGAAGCCTCCCAGAACGTCTCTCAGTGCTTCGACGTACTGAACCCTGCGGTGAAGTTCTGATAAGCCCTCCAGCGTTCCTTGCTTTCTGTTTATTCCCCAGTGTCTTATCTTCGTGTCTCTGTTTCCTCCCAAGACTCTCCCTCCGCGATTTCCACGGCTCCCTCGTCCCCAGCGACCTTCACGTTTCTCCCCGGACCTCTCCTGCGATCTCCCCCCTTGTCCCTCTACCTGGACCCCTCCTTTCGGACTCGACTTCTCGGACCTGGATTTTCTCGGACAACCCCTCTTGGATCACGGAATGGACTTTCTCGCCAGGTGCACGCACATTTCTTCAACACCTCCTGGTCATTTACATACCGCACCACACATTGGCTAAAAACACTCACACATAGTTATACACGCAAACCACGGGACACCACACATAGTTTATTCACACATCCCACTAACAGAACGCCTTTTCCCCCCCTACATTTCCCTCCCACAATAAAACCCCCCTTTGTAGACTTAGAAGTCATCTCGTGTCTGTCTGTCTTGGGTTTCGCCACACGGGTCAGGTTCTGGTGCGCGAGCATAACATTAACCTTCGAATGTGCGCTTAGAATCCTTACTTGTGCTCTGCTCTTTCCCCCCGTTTTCCATTCGCGCACAGACGCTACAAGCAGTTCGCGTGAGCTTACTCGCAGCAAACAGCCCACTACAACAACGCACTGATATGCTAGCTGCACTAGCAATGCACAATGATTCTGTTCTGGACTTTGTTAGTCATTGTTTAAGTTGAGACCTTTATTCTGTCGACAGACTTTTATTTTGAAGTACTTCATTCGCGACCGGCAAATTGTAAGCAGGAAGTGTTATACCGTCTTACCAGTGCATCGTGTGTGCCGCAAAAGGTTACCCGCCATCATTGATTCTTACATTTTGATACACGAAATGTTTTTTCACCTTTTGGAAAGTAAACATCATGAGCTTCACTCCGCCTCCTGAAATGATTGATTGCCAAAGAGTTTAGCTGACTGGATAGTTGGGTTATTGCTCAGATCCTCCGAGACCAGTACAGTGAAAAAAAATATCAAGCCGTAAGAAGGGAGCAGCTGGATAAGGGACTGAAGGACCGTCACACAGGCTTTGAGCAAGCCTCCACGACACCCTCCCTTGATGTTCTCACGTCAGTGAGCCCACAAATCTTCTCTCACCATGGCAGAAGGAGGTGCACATGCTAAAGTTCTAGAAGGATGTGCCACAGAAGAGGACCTCCCCTCATTACGTTCTCGTAGTTCCAAATCATCACTCACCATCGTCAAAGTACGAGCCAAAGCTGAGGGAGGTATCTCCAAGATGGCCTATGCTCAGAGGAAGAAGGAACTTAAACTACAGAAGGCCCATCTGGAAGCTGACCTAGCAGTAGAAAAGATCAGCATAGAAGCCACCCTAGAGGCTCTTCAAGTAGAAAAGGAAACGGATGCTGCACGGATTGAAGCAGACATACTGGAGTCAGGTTTGGTGGACCAAGACCATCAGTCACGTAGCAGTAGCGCCTCTAATCATCTCTCACCCCAGACACGACTTCAGTATAGAACACTATGTACTGGACCAAGCCAGCCTGCAGTCCAACCCATTCAGCTCACATGCCTCACCTTATCCTGAGCTCCAAGTCACAAGCCACATCCAGCAGCCTTCTACATCCATCCCACTCTACAGACCCCTTCCCATGAAAATGGAGCCGCTCTGGTAGAACAATGGAGGAGTGGACAAGAGGGATCAACAACGACCCCTCAGTGATCGTAATAATAACCAAAACAGAGCCGTCAGCCAAGGTACCCCTGACACCTCCACCACTAATGACCTCGTCAGGTTTCTTGCACGGAGCCAGTTGGTGATTTCAGGGTTGACCAATTTCGATGATAAGACAGATAATTACTGGGTGTGGAAGTCCAGCTTCAACGGAGCCATCACAGGCCTGTGCCTGTCAGCGGGAGAAGAACTTGATCTTCTCATCAAATGGCTTGGCAAGGAGTCTTCGGAACAGGCATGGTGGCTCAAAGCAGTCAACATTAGGCACCCTCAGGTCTGATTGATAATGGCTTGGCAGAGACTGGAAGAATACTACGGCTCACTCGAGGCAATCGAAAGGGCTCTCTTCAATAAACTTGAAAACTTTCCGGAGGTGATGCAGAAAGACCCGTACAAGCTCCACGACCTGGGTGACCTGCTCCTAGAAGTGGAAGCTGCAAAGAGGGATGGCTACTTAACCGGCATGTCTTACTTGGACACCTCTAGAGGAGTGGCTCCCATCATCAAACAAACTTCCATACAATCTTCAGGATAAATGGGCATCATTTGGATCCACGTACAAGCAACAAAACAATGTGGCCTTCCCTCCATTCACTGTGTTTGCTGACTTTATCCGCAGGGAAACCAGAGTAAAAACAGATCCCAGCTTCAACCTCCCACCATACCACACAGCACCTGAAAGGAATGAGAGGTCAGACAGACATGGGAAGACAACTATATCAGTACACAAGACGCAAGTGTCTTGTACAGAGAAAACTGAAAATCAAAAGAAAGATTTTGGCCCTGGAAAGCACTGCCCCATCCACGACAAGTCCCACCCACTGCGGAAATGTAGAGGCTTCAGGGAGAAGACTCTAGAAGAGCAAAAACAGTTCCTCAAAGACCATCACATATGCTTCCAGTGCTGCTCCTTCACAACCCATCTTGCTAGAGACTGCGACATAGACGTGGACTGCAACGAATGTGGCAGCGACCATCACACCTCAGTTCTCCACGCGTGTCTGGCTCCCTGGAAGTCCAAGTTGTCTACTCACGCTTCAGAGAACGGACGGGAGGGACAAAAGCGGACAACCAGGAAGTCCCCTCCAACTGCACTGAAGTATGTGGAGAAGGAATACGTCTTAGGGCATGTTCGAAGATCTGCCTAGTCCACGTTTATCCTGAAGGACGCCGGGGGGGGGGGGGTCCAGAAGGATGTATGCCATTCTGGACGAGCAGAGTAACCGTTCCTTGGCAACACCGGAGTTCTTCAGTATCTTCAAGGTAACGAGTAGTCCATCACTGTACACACTCAAGACATGTGCAGGACTCAAGGAGACAGCTGGCAGAAACGCCTGGGGCTACATTGTGGAGTCAGCAGACGAGAAGGTCAGTTTCCCTCTCCCCACACTACTCGAATGCGATCAGGTACCAAACAACCAGTCGGAGATCCCAAAAGTTGATTCCAACTGAAACGACATGCAAGCTCTGTTCAGGCAATCCCAAACTGGAGGAAATCCCGCACATCACAGACAAAGCCAGAATCCATTTGTTGTCCAACCGGCATATGACAATTGGGCACCATGGATTGGGAGGGAGACGAGGAAAAGCAGCAAAGTACTCAACACGGAGTATGAAAAGGTCCCATTGCAGACATCGAACTAGAATAGGGTCTAATTGGTTTTTCAGATTTCATCTTTTCATCTTTTAAAGGCATGGCAAGGTTTTTGCCCACTGGACAGAGCAGTCCAAAGCTCTACTGAGAGGTGACCTGCCTCTTGTCTTCAGGCTCCCAAGACTCCGGAAACGGACGTTTTCGGAAGTCGTCCAGGTCAGATTGAAATTCAATTTAACTACCGGTATAATCAGAACCATTAATAACTAATACATTCAGGTGCTTCAAACACTTTATTAACTAATGTTGAAAAGTGCATCTACTCATTTATTTTCGTAATTTGTGTGTGTGTGTGTGTGTGTGTGTGTGTGTTAGTTAGTGTAGATAGCAGGACCGAAAACTAAAGCATTTATGATCCTAATTCTTTTTGGAGGTGGTAGGTATTGTCTCGGAGAGTAAGGGAAAAATCCCAGAAAATTAAAATTATGCATAATTATGCATACATATGCAAAATATGCATTTTTTCTAAAAATGGCTAAAAACCACTTTTCTCGGCATTTCAGATGATTCTGAGCATCTTTGATTTTTTTCACCTATATAAAAAAAAATTTCTAGGACATGTTTTGGCATTATGCAAAATATGCATTTTTGCAAAAATGCACTTATGATCCTAATTTTTTTTGGAGGTGGTAGGTATTGTTCCAGAGAGGAACAGAAACATAGCAGAAAATTTAAATAATTATAATAATTATGCATAATTATGCAAAATACGCATTTTCTAAAAATGGCTAAAAACCACTTTTCTCGGCATTTCAGATGATTCTGAGCATTTGGGGGAGGGAGTTGGAGTGGGGGGGGTTTAGGGGCAGGGGGAAGGCGGTTAGCTGGCAGGATGAAGAGGAGGGAGATTTAGACGGGTGGATAACCAAACCGCTACATTGTAGCGGGGTTCTCCTAGTTGTTAAATAAATATATTTTTCAGTCATCATCTGTCTTGTTGCTCTCTTACATTACAGGAACATAACGAGGGCTTAGAACCAGAGGGGGGTAAGTGACATTTGACAAACTTTACAGGACAGCCACAACAAAAAATGACCATACATTGTCATTGCGTGTTGTGTTTTTACGATATTTGATGAATTACTCTGGATTGGTTTAGAATTCACAAGTTGTCCTTTGCCACACATCCCTAGAGGTTCCTTTACATTACTTGATGACCACTACACCCACTACAGCAAAGATGGCAAAACGTGCAAGAGAAGCTCGCAGGTCTGCCCATGAAAGATTGGTGGACTTCATCACGAAGCTGAAGGGGTCGGACAAACGGCTACTGGTATGATACTAATAATAATAATGCTTATACATAAAAACATTTCTAATAGCAAAAAAATATGATCAAAGCCTGATCTCCTGCAGTGCATTTATTTGACATGGTCTTTGTTTCTATACGAAATAATCACAGGTGAAGGCAGCTCCAAGTGGCTGGTGAATTTCAGGTCTGCGAAACCAGACAGGGTCTTCACCTACCTGGAAGAAGACGACCAAATTGATGAAGTTTTTAAGCACATCAACTTGGTCCTCAAAGGAGCCACAAAATGTGCACCTTATGTCCCAACGACAGAGTTCCAGAGAGTCAGCTTCGTGTTGGATGTGCTGATGCCTGAGGTAAGGTTTAACTCAACCATCTAATCTTAGTTACATTGATTTCAATAATTGTCTGTTTATCCAGTCATCAAAGCCTGTATTATAACTGTTAAAAGGGCATTCCACGATTTAGTGAATGGGTTACGGTCGCCCCTCCACTAATTTGTAGTGTGTTGTAAATATGGGACCCCTTTTAACTGGAGGTTACCTATTTCTACCAGGCCATTGTCCACGCTCTTGTGGCAGTGGACAACCTCTCTCTAGCTGAGGCAAAGAGAAGATTTAACGCGGGACCATTGTATGATGAAAGGTACAAATGTCTGAAATCAGTCTACCACTTTGTGCCTAACATCCCCTAGCTGTGTTAATATTCATGATACACCATGAGTTCTCATGTCCGATCGATTGTATTTCTTATCTCTCCTTTTCTCTGTCTCTTTTCTTTTCCCAAGGTATTCTTTAGTGAAGTGCAAGAATTTAATGATATTATCAAGATGCAGAAGAGGCAGTAGATCGAGGCCGAGCATTACTATTTTTATTTCTATTTTATTTTATTTGTACTTTATTTTATTTATTTTGTTTTTGTTTTGATGTTTTTGTTTATTATTATTATTATTATTATTATTATTATTATGTAAAACCCCAACCACATTCTTTAAAATGCTGAACCCGATGATAACACTGAAAAATGATAAAATAAATTACTTTAAAAAAAAAAGAAAGAAATGTGCGTCTGCCTTGGGGGCCCTCCACCCCGGGGACCTCCACCAAGCCCCTGGTCACAGATGTTTACCATGTGAAGATGTCAAATGTTGCGCACAATGTCACATTAATAAAGATTGTTGTTATATTTAACCCAATTTATTCTGTTTGTACATGCATATTAACCCTCAATAGAGTGGGATATCCCACTGTTATTATGGCTAAGACAAATAGTCTCCTTGTCATATGTATCTTAGACTGTGTGCACAACTGCACTGGTAATTGTAAGATTTGACTGTATGAGAGGAAATGCCAAATTTCTCAATTGAGTACACATCACATTAGGGATCGGCTTGATAGGTTTTGAAGATATTTTACGTTTAGACATTGAATACTAAAAGCCTATGTTGACTTAACTACTATTTCACCTGGGCCCTATACTACAAAGTGAGTTTGTGTGTGTTTGTAAGTTTCGGTAGATAGCCCCTTCAGTCTCATTTGTCCCAGTAGTAGATAATGGAAGGTTTTATGGGTGTGTTTAAACTGTGGTTGGATAAGGCACCATGTTATCAGAGCCTGTGTATTGTGCTCACAGTGTTTGCTCAAAGGGGCATCTGTTTGCCATTGAGTCTAGGTTATTTTGCCCTCGGTGGGCTTCTGTAAATCTTGCCATAATTGTTACACACTCAGGCAGTGACTTTCTGTATCCGATAATAACTGATTAATGAGGGTCGAGTCGTTAGGAAAATAGCCCACATTCTAACCATCCATAGCAAACGTTAGCTGGCATTCGCTAGTGTTGTTAGACATGTAGCTAACGTAACGCAATTGCTAACATTGTTGGCTAACGTTATCTAGCTAACGTATCGCTATTGTTGTGCCTCCTGCGCATGCTCCTTTCAAGTGTATCTTGCGCATGCTCCGGTCAACTGCGGAGATGCCTCTTGCGCATGCTCCTGGCAACTGCGGAGGTCACGTGACGGTCCTGTCAACTGCGGAGGTGCCTCTTGCGGAGGTCCGCCATTTTGTCTGCAGCCAGCTACTCTTGGAGATTAACCAGTTGACTAAAGGATCCGACCCGTTAGCTAAGGGCCAACGTGTCTCCTTATCCATGCACGTTACACTACCCACCTCCTTCGGGAAGCGCTTCAGCATATCAGCTCCCTCACGCCTCTGGGCGCACGCGCTTTCGATCACCTCACGGTCTCACCATTCCACTTCTGACACTAATGTAGCAAATTCGGGGGGCAGTCTGGGAAACTGTCGCCACAGCCGGGACGCGAACCCGTGTTTCCCACTCCGCAAGCGACAACGTTAACCAGTCCACTAAAGGGTCCGAACCGTTGGCTAAGGGCCAACGTGTCTACTTATCGGTGCACGTTACACTAATGTAGCGAATTCAGGGGTGCAGCTCGGGAAGCCGCATCCGGGACGCGAACCCGTGGCTCCCACACCTCAAGTCATTACGTTAACCAGTCCACTAGTCGAGCGGTCAGCGATGCCGCCCGCGGTGTGGGCGAAACGGGTTCGCGTTCCGGCCGCAGCGGTTCCTGTGGTTGCCCCTCCAAACTCGCTAAAAGATTAATAATTTTGGATTAACAATGCTTTTTGTGATAATTTCATTTGCTAAGGTTAAAAATGGTAAACTAAGCTAAATGTAGCTTCCTGTCGTAGCATGTGCATTTAGGCTATTTGTAAGTAATGGGAATTAATTTGTGCTGTACTTTGAGAACAGTTTGGAACCAAAGCATTGTAACTTTGCATTTATTTCAGTTTTACAACAACAAAAAGGAAGAAAAGAAAAGAAATGAGGACTCAGTAAAACACCTTAACTTCACTCCCGTATTCGACTTTTCTCTGAATCCTGTTTGTTTGCTATCTGTCAGTTTTTGCGTTGATGAAACATGCATCAGGGACAGAATAGTAAAAAAAGCAACCTCACATTGGGTACAACAATTCAAGGAAAGAAAGCTTCACTTTAAGCATCCCTCACTCATTATCACGATTCATACGCCTGGACGGCATCAGCATTACATGATGGCAGAGGAAACACTTGACATTGAAGATGCAATAGAGCAAAGCCAAGCATTGGAGACGAGATCCTTCGCCTCCATTTCAACAAATGGATGAAGGAGCTCATCAGCTAGTATAGCCGCTGCCAAGGCTCGTGCGAAGCTGGAGGCCGCCCAAGCCAGGGCTGAATGCCACAAGAAGGAATCTGGAGTTTTGATTGAAAAGGCTCAATTAAAAGTAACAGAGGCTCATATGGAAGCGACTCTAGCAACCCTGAAGCATGAAAGTGAGGTAGCTGCAGCCATTGCCGAGACAAAAGTGCTGTAGGCAGCAGTAGAAGGTGAGCGTGGAGAAAATAATTCAGATGTAAGAGAGGTCTCTGAACACACTCGCGACTACATACTGTGTCAGTCCCAGCTAGGTTCAACAACTCCTTTAAGGGTTGACCCATATCAACCACCTCTAGAGCCCATCATCCACGTGTTCAGACCTGAAACACGATTGAGGTAGCATCATTGTACAGCTCAAAATGTTAGAGCTACTTGCAAAAAGCTTGATAATGATGATGCAACACAGCAGCCTCAGAGGCCAACACCAGTGATTCATCACAACTCTCCAGCACCGCCATTCACTACCTCACCTATTAGGACTATACCACAGCCATCACTCAACAAAGACATGGAACGTAAGTGATGTCGCTAGGTACTTTGTACGCCATGAGCTTGTTAACTCAGGACTCACAAAGTTTGATGATCATCCCGAAAACTATTGGGTGTGGAAGTCATCTTTCACAATTGCCATAGAAGGGTAGCACCTATCAGCTAGTGAGTAACTAGACCTTCCACCAAAATGGCTGGGAGAACAGTCCGCGCATCATGTGAGGAGAATTTGAGCCGTGCATGCAGGTAATCTTATTATGGGCCTAAGAAAGACTTGAGAGCACCTGGAAGACTGTTATGGCTCCCCGGAGGTTATTGAAAAGTCTCTCTTCGACAAGATTGACAACTTTCCAAAGGTCAGTAATAAAGACACTGTAAAACTTAGGGAGCTTGGAAATCTCCTACAGGAGGTGGAGTCTAATAAATATGAAGGCTACTTACCTGGACCTACCTATCTTGACACCTCCCGTGGTGTAGCACCCATTGTAGACAAGTTACCTTGTAGTCTTCAACAGAAGTGGATGGCTCAACGTTCCCAGTACAAAGCTATACATCATGTTGCCTTTCCTCTATTCTCGTTCTTCGGTGACTTCATCTGCAGAGAGGCACGGGCACGCAATGATCCAAGCTTTGCTCTTTTCTCAGGAAATCAAAGTTTGTTAAACTGGAGCAGCCAGCACAGAGGCAAGGGAAAAGCTCAGTCTACACCCACAAAACAGAGGTCTTGACAGATACTGTGAGTCAGACAAGCAGGAGCGATTTGGATGATGTTGACAAGAAATGCCCACTTCATAAGAAGCCCCTAGACCAGACTAGCTTGGTCTAATCAGAAAGGCACGAACTGATGAAGCCTCTTGGATGAGAGGCGAAACGTCTTCACGGATATATAACCAAGTCCAGTTGCACTTGATTCAATTCCTTTGGATAACATGGATAGAGAGATGTTCATGGATGACAGCAACAGTTAGGTGGTGCAGCTACCATTCAGAACACCATGCCAGTGGCTTCCCAACAATAGAGACCAGGCATTAATATGCCCTACTTCTCTTCTACGCACACTGGAGAAAGAAGCCTGAGATGAAGACTCACTTCATCACCTTCATGCAGAACATCTTTGATCACGAACATGCTGAGGTAGCCTCTCCCCTGCAAGAAGGCCAGGAGTGTTGGTGCTTACCTATCTACCACCCACAGAAACAAGATCAAATCAGAGTTGTGTTCGACTCCAGTGCACAAAAGCAAGGCATCTCACTCAATGAGGATCTTCTTTCTGGTCTACTTGGAGTTCTACTGGGTTTCAGACGAGAAATAGTAGCTGTGACTGCAGACATTGAGCAGAAGTTCCACAATTTCCTTGTAAGAGAGGACAGCAGAGATGTCCCTCGTTTTCTTTCGTTCAAGGACAATGACACCAGCAAAGAGATCATCAAATACCGCATGAGGGTGCACGTGTTCGGGACCCGACGGGACCCGACGCACAGCTGCCCATGATGAAGAGGAGTATGGTTCAGATGCCAAGCGCTTTGTTGAGAGAGGGTTTTATGTTGATGACGGACTTCTGTCAATGCCAACAACTTCTGTTAGCACGGACACAGGAGATGCTCGTCACCTCAAATCTCAGACTTCACAAGTTTGCCTGTAACAGCAAGGAAATAATGGAAACATTCTCCACCGAAGATCATGCGAAAGGACTCAAGGACCTTGATGTGGAAGTTGACCCTATTCCTATCCAACGCAGCCTTTGACTTTTCTGGGATCTGAAGAAGTGACATATTTACCTTCAGGCACGTAGCCAGGTAGGTGGTTTTCGTGTCTGAACCCCCCCCCCGAAACCCCACGGCCCGTCTGAAATGGCACCAATAATTATTTAGTCATCGTTTTGATTATTTGTCACCGCCCCTCTAGCCTACTCATACACTGCATCTATCGTGACTGACAGGCGTTAAACCTGTCAGTTAATTTGTTTCCAAACATGATGTATCTTATTGGTCTGTTTCGTAAAACAAATAAAATCACACGCTTTTGATTGGCTCAGGGGTCTGACGAGTCAACTAAGCAACCTGCCACTGGTTATGCTAGCTAAATGGTCGATCTATAGTTTGCTTTTCAAAAGCAATGGAGCCGCCGAACGCTACCTGTAAATCAGGCAAGAGCAGTAAAGTTAATATTCGTAAAATCAGTGATTTTTTTTGTTTCAACGTGTCCCGACTCAAAAAAGAAAAAAAAGAACATCACAGATGATCTGGTCACTAACGTTACCGATTTTCCGGAGCAAGTGTTAGCAGACCCACTGCCCTCCTCGGAAACGGAGCCAGAGTTAGCAGACCCGCCGTCCTCTACCTCGGAAACGTTTTCACACGACTTTGTGGATTATATTGGTGGGAAAATATTCAGACGAACAGAGAAGAGAACTATACTCACTGGACTGGACGGCCAATATCGGACAAACATTCCCTACAAAACTAGGAGGTAAACTACGTTTCCAACGTCTTTGGATTGACCAGTTTAGCTGGCTAGTATACTCAACAAGGTCCGACGGTTGTTTTTGTAAGCACTGTGTTGCGTTTGCAGTCGAGCATGTGGGCAAGGGAGGGCACAGAAAAGCTGGCAAGCTAATTAATGTCCACTTCTCAGACTGGAAACATGCTTTAGAGACGTTCAAAGACCATGCACAAAAGGCATATCACAAGGATGCATGTTTGAAAGCGGACAATTTCCAAATGGTTCTCAACAATAAAATGGATGCAATTTCACTGAGGCTAGATTCTGAGAGAAAAAAGCGAGTCCAAGAAAACAGAGAAAAACTCAAAAGCATCATTGCAACGTTGATTTTTTTTGCGGTCGCCAAGAACTCGCCCTGAGAGGTGATATTGATTCAGGACCAGTGACATTGAATGAGCCAACTCACAATGACGGAAATTTCAGGGCTTTACTCAGGTTTAGGGCTACATCTGGCGACACAGTACTGTTACAACACTTGAGTAAATGTGCAGCAAACGCTAGCTACTGCAGTCCTGATGTACAAAATGAAATAATCAGCATAATTGGAGATGTGATAACAAACAAACTGGTGCAGAAAGTAAACTCCGCGCAGTGTTTCACTGTGTTGGCAGATGAAATGAAAGATGTTTCAGGGCAGGAGCAGCTTTCTGTCTGTGTCAGATACGTGAACCAGCATGACAGCCAATATAGCATCAGAGAGGATTTTTTGTCCTTTGTTGATATCGAGAAGGTAACCGGGGAGGCAATCGCCAATTCAATGGAAAGTCAGTTGACAAACGCAGGCGTTGATTTACAGTTTTTACGTGGCCAGGGATACGACGGCGCATCTGCCATGAGTGGCCGTTTAAATGGTGCCCAAGCTAAAATCAAAGAGAAGCACAAGCAAGCAGTTTATGTGCACTGTGCCAGCCACAGTTTGAATTTGGTCCTAAACAAGTGCTGCACTGTACAAATGGTGCAAAATTGCTTTGGAATTGTCTCGGAAATCTGCACTTTTTTCCATGATTCGGCTTTGCGGTCTGCATGCAGTCTGCGGCACGAGACGGAGCGTCTTTTACCCGACTGCAAGAAAACGCGACTGACGAAGTTGTGTGAAACGAGATGGGTCGAACGCCACGACGCAATATTTACATTCAACGAGCTTTTAGACCCTGTGCGATCCAGCCTGCAGAAAATCAGTGAAACCTTCACAGGAGACACATCTGTCAAAGCCACTCAGCTCTTTAATTCAATTGACAATGCAGAATTAATGCTGTCCATGAATGTGAGTGAGAAGATGCTTGCAAAAACCTACCACCTGTCCACCTTCCTTCAGAAGGAAAATTGTGACTTGGTGAGTTGCGTTTCAGCTGCTGATGCTGTTATTAAGCAGGTAGATGAGATGAGGGCTAACTCTGAGATGGAGTTCAGGCAGATTTTCCAAAAGACCTCTTCCCAAGCAGCCAAGTATGGGGTTGAATTTCGACCACGAAGAGGCATGGACTGCAATGAGGATCCATTGAAGGCCTGTGAAAATCACTACCGGCAAAAGCTTTTCATAGTCATGCTTGACTTTTATTCATCACAGATGAAGGAACGCTTCAGCAAACACAGAAATGTCATCTCCAACCTCTGCTCCTTACTGCCATCTAAGGTCAGCATGCTGAACGACAGCTCAGCTCAAGCGCTCTCCAACCTGTATCCTGATGAAGTGTCACCGCATCTGGAAGTTGTAAAGTCAGAAATTGACACCTGGCGGGATAAATGGAAAGATGCAACTTATGTTCCACAAAATGCCATTGAGGCATTAAATGCCTGTAACAGTGAGTTGTTTCCAAGCACCTTCAAGCTTCTCCGCGTTTTGACCACGCTTCCTGTCACCAGTGCCCATGTCGAGAGAAGTTTTTCCCGTCTGGGAAGGATCAAGGACAAAATGCGCAGTACAATGACGGAAAGACGGCTTAATGGACTGACATTGCTCTCGGAGCAGAGACATTGTGGTGACGCCGGAAGAGGTACTGGACATCTTTTGCAGACAAAAAAGACGATTGGACCTGCTTTTATAAGGTAAGACCCACTTTTATTTATCAATGCATTGATGATTATCTATGGGCCATTAATACGTTGACATTTACCGTACGGTTGGGTATTAGGCTATAGTATACAGTGTGGGAATTTTATTTACCGGTAGCTTTCGGCAGTGTTGCCCGACCCCCCCCCAAAAAATATGTTTCTGGCTACGGGCCTGTTTACCTTCCGTGTAGCTGACACCGAGAAGCCTTTTACAGTAGAGGGGTATTCGCTACCATCAATAATCTCTTCAACCCACTCGGGTTTGTCGCACCCATCACATCCAGGGAAAGTTCCTGCTACGGGAATTATTAAGTGAGGCTGACCTCCACAGACAACAATGGAGGCAGGTGCAGCAGCTTGCCAACACCTTCTGGAGCAGATGGAGGCGTGAATACCTGGCAACACTTCAGAGCCGAAGCAAATGGCAAGAGGAGCGACAAAACCTGAATGAAGGCGATGTGGTCCTTCTTAAAGAGGCTCAAACCAAGCACAATGAATGGCCCATGGCTCTTGTGACCAAGGCATTTGCTTGCAGCGATTAAAGAGTCAGAAAGGTTGAGCTCAGGGTCGCAAGACCAATCAAGATGTTCCTCAGACCTGTTCTTTAGCACCCCTTGTGGTAGTTTGTTGTAAAAAACGGTGATAAACGTAAAGTGTTTTCTCAGTGGTCAGTTCAGATCATGTGACTCGTAGGTTAGAGGTCAACCAGGAAACGACGGCAGTTTGTAAGAATTTCTCCATGCGTCTGACAGAAAGTTCCACTCCATTTTTCTTAACGTCTGTGCCCTGGAGAGCCTTTGCTTGTAAGTTTGTAACCTTACCCGTGTTTTGTGCAAATGTGCACATTAATAATTTGGAATTCAAAAGTTTGGATTAACAATGCTATTTGTGATAATTTCATTTGCTAAGGTTAAAAATGGTAAGCTAAGCTAAATGTAGCTTCTTGCTGTAGCATGTGCATTTAGGCTATTTGTAAGCAATGAGGATTCATTTGTGCTGTACTTTGAGAAGAGTTTGTAACCAAAGCATTGCAACTTTGCATTTATTACAGTTTAAAAAAAAGAAAATTAAAAAAAGTAAAAGAAGAGAAACGAGGACTCAGTAAAACATTTTAACGTCACTCCCATGTTCGACTTTTCTCTGAATCCTGTTCGTTAGCCTTCTGTCGGTTTTGCGTAGATGAAACACGCATCAGGGACAGAATAATAGAATATAAGAGATACAAGATATAAGATATAAGCGATATGAGATAAGAGATATAAGATATAAGAGCTGTATAAGAGATACAAGATATAAAATATAAGCGATATAAGATATGTGATGTAAGATATAAGCGATATAAGATTTAAGAGATATGAGAAATAAGATATAAGATATATAAGATATTGTGGCGGACACTAGGGGCTATGCCTCTCACCCAGCAGGACTGTGAGCTGGGGGCGTGGTTTAGGTTCCCGGGCTCGCCGGTGCGCGATATTATGAACCCTACATAGGCCTCGCCAAAATCCCGTTTCTGGCTTTGTCACGTGTGCGCCACCGTAGCAACGCGAAAATATGTTGTTATGGGGTTAGCGCTCATCAAGGAAACGCTGTACACCCACAATTTAACCTGTCTAAGTTATCCACAATCAACATTAACGTTTTTAACTCAATCTTTGCTTGCTCCACGTTTGAGCATAGGATACTTCACCCCTTATCATGACTACAAACAAAACGAGCTCCTATATTGTAGTAATATGACTTTTACAAGTCTTACACATTAGCGCCACCTTCAGCTCTTGCACATTAGCGCCACCCTCAGGAAGATGACATATTTGACTCTGTCGTGATGTAATACTCAATGTAACCTTTTAGCTGGGGTTCATTCTGATTCTTTGTCTCATCAAGCCTCAAATGCATCACAATTATAATACCAATAACGTATCCAAGGAGCAGAGGCAGACCTTGTAACCTAAAATTGTTAGGTTAGTCAACTTAAGGCTATTCTTTCCCTCACAATCATAATTTCAACCCCATGGTTCACTTTTTAGACGATTCATAAGTTATGTAACTTAATATTTTGATTATTTTTAATCAAAACCAAAAATAATCTAGACTTCCTGCTTAATTTCGTTTTCAGGGCAAACACTTAAATCATAAGACAAACATCCTAGTCATGTCTTTCATTTCATTTACCAGAAAGTTTACATTTTCTACTATTAGCCTAGGCCTATAGTGTATAGTGCACAGTGTTGTATAAAGAAGGCCTGCTGAAAAGCTATAGGCTACTTGGGTAAAAGTAATGAAGTATCAGACATCGAAACTACTCAAGTTTCAATGAGCAATGAGGATCATGAACAGAGGAGAGCACATAAGACTGCCATTTTAATTATTATTTTGCCACTAGGGGGAGAAATTTACTAACTTTGGCGACCCCTCACTCTCGACAGGAGCGACTGCAATAATTGAAAATACCACCATTCATTTAGATAAAAGCAGATCTAAAAATAGGGTCCAGGGTCTTAAAAATTGAAATTCCCCTTTAAAGAAGACACGCCATGGATTTCATGAAATTTATTACAATTTTGACTGTATTATTACAATTCTAAAAGGAGAGAGAAAAAAATCATTAGGTTGCTACTGCATTTATAAAGGAGATTGGATGTACAGTATATCACACTATCATGTGCGACTAGTCTGCTGGGATCTCGCAACTTAACACTTTGTTCCCTGATGGAACAGGGAATCTGTCTGGCCAGACAGATAAGCCAGCCCCTTATGTCTTAACATGACTCCTTACGATGGGACTGGACCTCCGCCAATAGGGGCTCAGGGCCCAACAACCGTTTTTGTTCTCAAGCTCTTTTTCAAATAGATGAATTCAAATAACACCGTCACCAACCTAGATTGCCATTCTAATGGCAAGGAGTCCCTGGGGTTCCTCAAGAAACCATAGTTTTGAGCTATAGGACCTGCGCCCAAGCAATGGAGCCCATTTCCTTTTAGGGAGTAGAGGAGCTTCTGCACAAAGCTAAGAACAGGGCTGAGCTGAGCTGAGCCAATATGTGGAAAGCTATAGCTTTTTTTTAACCTTCAACACCCAGGTACCTGACACAAATCAGTTCATGGAGGTCCATTTGTACGTCATTGGTCACTGGAAAGTGCTATTGCTGAATCAATATAGTTACCATATTTTTCGGTGTATAAGTCGCACCTTTTTACATAGTTTGCCAGGCCCTGCGACTTATACACAGGTGCGACTTATATATGAAAATATTTTGGCCTTATACACCGGTGCGACTTACACACCTGAAAATACGGTAGTTATTACTATTATTCATATTAGAAACAAAAGCAAGCACTTTACCAAGTATCACTTGTCCTTTTTAACTGCTAAAAAAAAATCTATTGACAACATGCTCGTGTTATGGGTGTGAGTCTGTCATAGGCTCTAACCTCTATGAGGCATCTACAGTAGTTGGGTATTCCTTATGGGAAATAGTACTAAAATAGTTGGATACTTCTAATGGGATATTAAGCTAAAACATGAACATAAGTGAACAATCTACCAGCAAATTGTGCTCAATTACAATATTTCTCTAAAAAGAGAGAAAAAAATCATTAGGTTGCTAGTGCATTTATAAAGGAGACTGGATGTACAGTATATCACTCTATCATGTGCATGCATATGGCCCTCAGTGTGTCTTCCCTAAGGCACTGTTTTCTTGGACACAGAAGGAAAGATTGTGAGGTGCGGGCTTTGCTCTTCCCTTCTTGTTGTAGCCGTGCTCCTTCTTAGAGCTTTTTGGGGGCCGGCCGGCTGCAAGGCTTCTCCTCCCACCCAAAGGGGTCTTTCTGCGTCTCACCGCTGTAGGTTGGACACCTATTGTGGTGGTTGTTTGGAGGAAACCCCTTGGTCTCTTCCGTCCCATCGGTTGGGCTTGTGGTGCTTTCCCTATGGAGAACAAAGCAGACTGGATGGCTGAGTCTGTGTGGAGCTTTGAGAAAGTGGACAGAAAAGCCTTAACAGGTGCGCTGTAGCTCTCATCCTCCTCCAACTTCCTTTTCAGGTCTCCAACAAAGTCATCCAGCTGCCTCTTCAGGTCCTCTGTGTCTGATGTGCCTAGATAGATTAAATGGTAATTAATTTGATGCTGAGTATCAGTCAAGGGTAGCGATAGGATCTGAGGATTAGTTGTGACCTTACTTGTTCCAGCTACTGAGCTGCTAGTAGCTTCATAGGTAGCATCAGATGCCTCATCTTGATGTGAGGGTGGTTCGCCTGTCAGGAAGTGGCAAAATGTAGATATTATGTAAGGGATAATGCCCGGAGTGAATTGTCATCCAGCACAGTTAAGAATTGCGAATAATTTTACACTTTTTTGAATGGGACCAATCTCAAATATATGTCCCTAAAGTGTAAAAGACACGGTTACTGCCCTTTGATGCAAATGCAAACTTTTTCATCTGCAACATTCACTGGACAGCCTTTATTGAAACAGCCTGGAGACACACGTGTCTGTCTTTCATGTAGGTAGCTTGTCCTGAGTGACAGCCTTATGGGCTGTTTTTCTTTTAGCCCAGCTGCGCCTTTGTCTTGGCTGTAAGACACAAGCACCTCCCAATACGGTAACAACAGTGAATTATGACTGCCACAATATGGGGTAACATGGTGAGCAAAACAATCAAAACGAATATTTTCAAATGTTTTGTTGGTTCATCTTTAAATAAGTGTCAGCTTATTACACTACACTACTCTTAAAAAAATACTTGCACCTAACCTCGAGCTCTTTTGCTTTCTCCTCTGCAATCTGACTGGGCTTGCAAATCTGACAGCAAAGAATATCTGCCATTTCTGTAAAGCAAAAGGAAGTAGGGGATGAGCAGACAGAAAGTGTGTGTGTGTGTGTGTGTGTGTGTGTGTGTGTGCGCGCGCGCGCGCGTGCGTGCGGGTCGAGAGAGGGGGCGAGAGAGATAGGAAGGGACTTATGGGTGTGCAGCGAGGGGAAGTTCATCTGGATTGCGCGTTTTGGCATGTTAAACCTCACTTTCCTTCACAAAGTCAACTCTACTTGTGCAGTAAGTTAGCTAGCTGGTAAATAGTGAGATTGCTTTTTATACACAGGTAACAACTTACTGATCAGCTTTCTTAAATGTGAGAAAGTCTATTTATTAGATATATGTTCATTTTCAGACAACTAACGTTACTTACCTCCGTTCTGTTGTTGACAGCCAGCAGTCCAAAATTACAAAAGCAGCCAGCTGTCCAAAATTGCAGCGGAAATCCGGCGTCCGTTCGCGAGATTTGGGACAGGGTACGGGATTTTGGCGAGGGCTATGTAGGGTTCATAATATCGCCGCCGGTGCAGGGTTGTTCCTGCTGCAGTTGGTTTTTGGAGTTGAGGAATAAACATCAAACTCGCCTTCGTCTGCTGTGTTTTTCCTGCCACATTGGTGACCCCGAATTGAACATGTTTGGAGCAGAAGAGGAGTGTGAATCCACTTCGGCCACGCCGCCCCAACTCTCACAGCCGGCCGTTCTCGCCGCGGCTGTGAAGCTCCCAGAGTTCTGGTAGAGCGACCCGGCTTCGTGGTTCCAGCATATCGAGGCGCTGTTCCACCTGCGTGGAATCTCCGCGGACGACTCCAGATACTATTTGGTCGTCGCTGCGCTGGACCAGCAGTCCACACGCCGGGCCATGCAGCTGTTGCGCGCCCCTCCACAACACGATAAATACGTCGCCCTCAAACATCTTCTGCTCCGGAGATACAGCCTACTGCCGCAGAGAGGGCAGATAGAATCCTTCCCCTATCCGGTTTGGGCGACGGGACGGCTGTGGATCTCATGGACAATATCCTGCCGCTGCTAGGCTCGGACGAAGGTGGATTCCTTTTCCCGCACGGTTTCCTGCGCCAGCTTCCGTCTCCTGTGCGCGCGGCTTTGGCTAACTCCCCGTGTCTGGCCGCTGGTGACTGCCAAGGTTTGGCTGAGGAGGCCGATCGGGTCCTGCTGGCTACCAGACGGTTCTCTGTGCGGAGTGTGGCATTGGAGCCTCTGCAGCCGGCGTCGGAGGACGCGGACCCGGCAGTGGTGGCTGGAGTGACTGCCCGGAGACGGCGCGGAAGCGGCCTCTGTTTCTTCCACCAGCGGTTCGGCGGCAAGGCGAGGCGCTGCGTCCCTCCGTGCACGTTTGAGGCGCCGGGAAACTCCCGGGCAGCGCTCAGTAGCAGCTGTGGGCGCTGGCGGACGTAGTGAGCTGCTCTTCATTAAGGACACGATGTCAGGAAGACGGTTTCTGGTGGACTCAGGCTCGCAAAAGAGCCTACTCCCTCCTGCTAAGACAGACAGGTCGGCCGAAGGAGGCGGCCCACATTTAAGTGCAGCTAACGGTTCGTACATTGCGACGTTTGGCACAAGGTTGGTGACTGTTTGCTTCCACGGGCGCCATTTTGAGATGGAATTTGTAGTCGCCTCCATTACTGTTCCTATTATCGGCGCGGATTTTCTGTGTGCTAATGGTCTGCTGGTTGATGTTGCAAACCGCCGTTTAATTGATGCTGTGTCTTTCGCCACTTTTCCGTGCGAGACAGGGGGAGCCGGGCCGTTAACACACGCTAACTTTTTAGCATTAGGGGATGTTTTTCAGCGTTTGCCGGCGGATTTTCCATCGGTGACTACACCTGCTTTTTCCACCGCGGTTACTAAACACGGGGTAGAACATTTCATTCCCACTGTGGGACCGCCAGTTTTTGACGCGGTAAAATTGGCTATAGCTAAGGAGGAGTTCGCCATCATGGAGCGTCTGGGTAGAGTGAGGCGTTCCAACAGCCCGTGGGCCTCGCCGCTTCACATGGTGCCCAAGGCGGATGGGGCGTGGCGGCCTCGCGGCGACTTTCGCCGCCTGAACAACGTCACCGCCAATGACCGCTATCCCATCCCACACATACAGGACTTTTCCATACGCCTGGCAGGTACCACTATCTTCTCTAAGGTGGACCTGGTGCGCAGCTATCATCAGGTTCCCGTGCGCGCAGAGGACGTGCCCAAGACAGCAGTGATCACCCCATTTGGGCTTTTTGAGTTCATACGCATGCCTTTTGGCTTGAAGGGGGCAGCGCAAACCTTTCAGAGGCTGATGGACTCGGTGTTGCGTGACCTTGCTTTCGTGTTAGTTTATCTCGACGACATATTCGTGGCCAGTCCGTCAGCTGAAGAGCACCTGGCGAACCTGAAACAGGTTTTCTGTCGTCTGGATGAACACGGCCTGATAGTCAACCCGGCCAAGTGTCAGTTTGGACTGCCGGTGATTGACTTCTTGGATCACCGCATTTCGCCGCAAGGCGCGGTCCCGTTGCCTTCTAAGGTGCAAGCGGTGGCGGAATTTCCCCGCCCAGTCTCTGTTAAGGCATTGCAGGAACTCTTAGGCATGGTGAATTTCTATAACCGTTTCCTCCCTCGCGCCGCCCACCTCCTTCAGCCACTTTACGAAGCCCTGCGGCTTAAGAAGGCTAACGACCCTGTCGATGGACTCCCGAACGGGTCCAGGCCTTTGACGGAGCTAAGTGCGCCCTGGCTAACGCTGCCCTCCTCGCCCATCCCACACCCACGGCGTCCATAGCTTTAACAACCGATGCGTCTGACATGGCCGTGGGGGCTGTGGTTGAGCAGCGTGTGGCGAATGCGTGGCAGCCACTCGCATTTTTTAGCCGCAAACTGCGAGATAGCGAGCGCAAGTACAGCGTTTTTGACCGGGAGTTGCTGGCACTGCACCTTGCAACCCGGCATTTCCGCTTCCTGCTGGAGGGTCGCCCATTCACGGCTTATGTGGATTATAAACCGCTGACTTTCGCCATGTCCAAGGTGACTGAGCCGTGGTCTGCTCGTCAGCAGCGCCACCTAGCGGCAATCTCCGAGTTCACAACGGACATTCAGCATGTGGCCGGGAAGTCCAACCCTGTTGCTGATTGTCTGTCGCGTGTGCTTGTGTGTCCTGTGCACCTCGGTGTGGATTTCTCCGCTATGGCTGCCGACCAGCCCAGCGACCCGGACGTCCTTGCCCTTAGGTCAACGCGTACCGGCCTCAAGCTAGAGGACGCTGTGATGCAGGAAGGCAGTTCTGCCCTCCTCTGCGAAGTCTCCACCGGCCGTCCCCGCCCCGTTGTTCATGTGGCCTGGCGCCGTCGAGTTTTCGATTCGATTCATCCCCTCTCGCACCCTGGAGTTCGGGCGTCGGTGAAGTTGGTCGGTTCCAAGTTCGTTTGGCCTGGCCTCCACAAGGACGTCAAGGGGTGGGCGGCTGCATGTGTGGCGTGCCAGCGCGCTATTGTCCACCAGCACACTAAGTCGCCCCTCGAACCGTTTCCGATCCCGGCCAGACGTTTCGACCACGTGCATGTGGACCTGGTGCGCCCTCTACCTTCTTCACAGGGTTTTACGCACCTGCTCACAATGGTAGATCGGACCACTAGATGGCCAGAGGCTGTCCCTCTATCCTCCACAACATCCTCGGATGTTGCACGCGCTTTTCTGTCCTCCTGGGTCGCCCGTTTCGGCACTCCGTCATCATCTCAGACAGGGGCCACCAGTTCGTGTCAGAGCTCTGGTCGGCACTTGCGCGATCCTTGGGTGTGCAGGTACATCGCACTACCGCGTATCACCCTCAGGCTAACGGCTTGTGTGAACGTTTTCACCGGTCGCTCAAGGCAGCGCTGCGTGCTGCGCTCTCGGATGGTAACTGGGTGGATCGTTTACCTTGGGTTATGCTCGGGTTGCGTTCGGCTCCTAAGGAGGACCTCGACGCTTCGCCCGCTGAGCTGGTGCTCGGTCAGCCGCTCCGCGTCCCTGGGGAATTTTTGCCTGGGAGTTCCGCTCCTCGACCCCGTCATGCCGTTTATCCTTTTTTGTCCGACAGCACTTGGGTTCCAGGCCCCGTTCACCACTGTTTTCCGCGGTCGTTCGTGCCTGCGGAGCTCATGTCGGCTCGTTTTGTTTTTGTACGGCATGATGCTCACCGCTCGCCCCTCCAACCCCCATACGATGGCCCATTTCGGGTTCTTGAGACGGGTCCTAAGGGTTTTGTGCTGGATATGGGTTGGCGTAGGGAGCGTGTCACGCTTGATAGGTTTAAACCGGCGCACAGGGTGGCAGGCGAAGTTGTGTTTCCGGCCCAGGTTCCCCGTCGGGGTCACCCTCCTTCCAGGACCCTGGCAGTGTCTTCACGGGTTCAGCATTCTGCTTCTCAGCCGGCTTTGGACTGTTTCACCTACTGTTTAGGCTGAGGGACGGCGCAACCGTTATGGCAGGCTGCTTAAGCCTCCAGTGAGACACTCATTTTCTTCCCTGGAGTACCTTCTGGGTGTTCGGGGGGGGGGGGCTGTGTGGCGGACACTAGGGGCTATGCCTCTCACCCAGCAGGACTGTGAGCTGGGGGTGTGGTTTAGGTTCCCGGGCTCGCTGGTGCAGGGTTGTTCCTGCTGCAGTTGGTTTTTGGAGTTGAGGAATAAACATCAAACTCGCCTTCGTCTGCTGTGTTTTTCCTCATCCTGCCACAATATAATATATAAAAGCTATATAAGAGATATGAAATATAGTATATAAGAGATACAAGACATAAGATATAAGAGATATAAGATATAAGCGATAAAAGGAGGTAAACTGATCCAACGAGCCACTCCTGGCTCCTTCAAAGTTAAAACTGTCAATCCCCCCCCCTCACATGTACTCCATACATTTATGTACATTTATGCTTGCACATGCAGCTAACAGGTGTCTCAGGGCAGTAGTATTTCCTATCTTGGTGCCTACACCGAAAAACGATAGTAAACCCCAAGTACAATAACACCACGTTTGATAAAAGTGAATCCTGTGAGGTTTGTAGCAAATGAGTTCAGATTCACAGACTGAGACTGTTGAACAATACCCCACAAAATCCCCAAAAAATAACTTAGAGAAAGACAGACCACAGTGTACTTTATTTAAATGAATTTGGTACCGTGTGTTGCATTTGATTCAAATAAAAATTTACAAAAAAATGCAATATATACAAAAATGGCATGTCACCTTTCCACTCTTCATTTGATTTTTCCAAGAAATTGTATATTTTTTTCTATTTAATTGATTTCAGCACTTCAGACTTTAATCACACAATGCAACAAAAACAATAATTACATCTTGAGCATTTTTAATACACCACATATACCACTTTTTGTATTTACTCTGTAGCACATCATCATAGTAACAGCCATCAATGGCGGCATCAAACCTCAAGACAGCCTTCACAGTCAACTCAGAGAGGAATGTTTTAACATACAGTTTGAATACACTTATTTACAGATAAGCTTCTCAATGCACTATTTGATCTTGTTTTCCGCAACCAGTTTCTAAAAGGCTATCTATACATGATAATTATACAAGTCCCACAGGATACAGAACACCTGGATTCCTCTTACTCCGTTACTGTGCTTGTACTCAGATTTATACAAACAAAATCTCTGATCTTGATTTGTGGTCAATATTTGATATTCTGCTGATTTCAGCAGGGAAAAAACAAAGTGGAACTTTTGTTTTCCTGAAATAGTCTAAGTGGGACAACGTATTCCAAAACATTTACACCACCACTTTGCTCTTTATTGGAAATTAGTTTTTTTTATGAACATTAATGAGGTTCATGACATAGAAAAAGGCATCCTAATACTTTAATCTTTATTTGCTAAATAGTTGACTTCAACATAATGTCATGACTGACACCTCAAGAGAAAACTCATGAGGCTCACCGAAGAGACATGAACATCTCAGCCCGAGCTGGACACAGGAAGCTGGTCGGAGAGAGAGTAGGGTATGTCTAACACTTATAGAACACAGACTCATCGATAAGTACTGCCTGCCAAAGTATATGCACAGACTTATTGAACCAAAATGTCATTAAAACGTAATGAAAGACACATTCATTCATTCACACACCACTTTGACCGGATGTGGATAACGCACCATAAAAGAAACTCTTGAATGATGAGGATTAAAATTAAAAAAGGCAAATATATTATTGAATGAAAACAAATTCTACTGCTTTAAAGGCTTTGTTTTCACGGAAGAAAATACATTTCTATTCCTCTAAGTCTCATGATGGGGTGTTTATGTAAGTGCATTTCCTGTCGTTTCTTCACACTTGATGCACGTCCTGCGGCCTGAGCAGCACCACCATCATGCTCACCCTGCACCACCATGGTCACTCTGCACCACCATGCTCACCCTGCACCACCATGCTCACCCTGCACAGCTCCAGCACCGACACAACCAGCACCATGCTCACCATGCACACCCTGCACTGCCATGCTCACCCTGTACCACTATGCTCACCCTGCACAGTTCCAGTACCGACACAACCACCACCATGCTCACCCTGCACCGCCATGCTCACCTTACACCACCATGCTCACCCTGCACCACTATGCTCACCCTTCACAGCTCCAGCACCGACACAACCACCACCATGCTCACCCTGCACCGCCATGCTCACGCGTCACAGCTCCAGTACTGACAGAGCCAACTTACAGCACGCTGCCCAACTGCTGTGTTTATGGCAAAATTAGACATAAATCATTTGAGGTGCAGCCAAGACTGGTAGAAAAAGGCACCCCCAGAATTTAACTAAATCAATCAATAGCAAAATGACCATAACCAGTTGTGTTAAACACTGAAGCGTTTTTTTTTTTTGGTCTCTTAAATTGACTACAGAAATAGGGAGCTGGGTGTGAAGTGTCATACTTTAACTAGTAATTGGACCCAAACAGGAAGTGTTTGTCAGTGTCACAGTGGAGGGTTGTCTCTCCATGAACCAAGCTGAGGTAGCTTTATGTACAATTTCTATGTCAGCTTCTAAGATGGACAATTATACAATAGCTCTGATAATTCAACAAACATATTTGAGAGTTAGGCTACAGTGTCGGCATAAAAAAACGTTGTACGACATGCATTAAGCACGCATTAAACAAGAAAAAGTCGATTTCAAAGAACTATTTTTACACTGGGAGCAAAGTAAATCTCTTTGCTATCTGACCTCTCTAATGGCCAACTTATAAAATACAAATATTAATAAGATAATATGTAATTATCCCTTGTTTGTGAGACCTTGAGATGAACTTAGTAAAGAGAAAAACTGCATTTTTTCCCCCATTTAGGTGAGTAGTGCCTAAGGTTTATCGAGAAATAAGTTCCAAAATATAAATCAATCCGGTCATGCACAGGTATGAGGACTAAGTACATTTCTTTTTTATGTTTGGCATCTTATTGTGAAACGTTGACACTGAGGACTGTGCATAGAAGTTTAGGAAGTTTTGTGCAAAAACCTTGCATCAATTCTGATGTAAAGAGAGGCTCACACTAAACAAGTGATTTTAGGCTCATTAGCAGTATTAGTAAAGTCAGTGAGAGCAAGAATTATGTCTATTTACTTGTGTTACTGAAATAAAAATAACACCAATATGCATTTTTCAATTCAAACATAATTTGTCCCAAGCACTTCAGTTTCTCTTTCGGACTCCTTGGCATTAATGTTTCTAAGGTCTTTGAAAAATTCAGGCATTTGGCTCCTTTTCTCTCCGGGATTACAGATAACATGAGAAAAAAACAAAAACAAAACACTGTCTGCATCTATACTTAAGGATGGTGAGATTGTGAGAATAAGGAATACCATAGTTTGGATAGCAGGGAATGTGTCACAGATGGAGAAGAATTGAGTCTGTGTGTTGTGACTACTGAGCACATCCGTGGAGGTGACATGGAGTTACATGGAGGTGACATAGAGTTACATGGAGGTGACAGAGTTACATAGAGGTGACATGGAGTTACATGGAGGTGACATAGAGTAACATGGAGGTGACACTGAGTTACATGGAGGTGACAGAGTAACATGGAGGTGACAGAGTTACATGGAGGTGACATAGAGTTACATAAGTGTGACATAGAGTTACATGGAGGTGACATAGTGTTACATGGAGGTGACATAGAGTAACATGGAGGTGACAGAGTAACATGGAGGTGACAGGTTACATGGAGGGGACAGTAACATGGAGGTGACATTGAGTTACATGGAGGTGACAGAGTAACATGGAGGTGACAGAGTTATATGGAGGTGACATAGAGTTACATGGATGTGACATAGAGTTACATGGAGGTGACATAGAGTTACATGGAGGTGACATGGAGTTACATAAAGGTGACATAGTAGAGTTACATGGAGATGACATGTCTTTACATGGAGGTGACATAGAGTTACATGGAGGTGGCACAGTTAAATGGAGTTGAAATAGAGTTACATGGAAGTGACAGAGTTACAGCTGCACTGCTGCAGACGACACCATCCGATCCTGTGCTCCCATCTGCTGTTGACTTGTCAAACGACAGTTTATATGTGAAATGGAAAATAAAATCTATTCAGACAGATTTATATTAACATAGCAATCATAGTTAAAGGCGTGTGGTGTCACATGAATTAAAAATAATGTCGTGTTTGATGTCATCTTTAACATGACAGGTGATCGTGTGCATTATAAACCTAGGTAGCCAAAGTTACGATACCCAAATAATATTAGTAGGCTGACAGAAGACTACTCTTTTGTTATTAAACATTTTCATGCTTTATTCCATGCTGAAACCTACCTTTTACACACAAAGGATGGTGTGCAACAACAAAATATTGGAAAATAAGGTAGTTATGACTTCTTTTACTGTGGTGTGTGCTTTGTGTATGCAGCGATGGGCAGACAACACCTGCTGTGTGTGCATGGGATGTGATGACACTTTTACTCTACATTTTATCTATAGGAGAAGTATGAATTTAATTGTTCTTCAAATCAAGTGAAATAACATTTCAACTTGATAAACATGAGAGGCACCAAGACCACCTTAAAGTAACTTCTTGCTTTCTAGGGCTTGTCATTCGGGAGAAGCTGCTGACACTCCTGCTGGTCCTGACTGATCCAGCAAAACCTTCAGCCATCTGGTCAAATAAGTCAGTAATTCATTTTGCGTTAATATTTGATCAATTCTTGCACCCGGGCCTGTCATCACTCGCTTCTGCAGGTTGCCAAACATTTAGAATTGCTGTGATTGTGAAGGCATGACTAGAGCCCCTTGAGAAACAATCCTCCTCATAGTCAACATATTTAAATCTTTTAAGAAATCCAATCTGCCTCTGATAATAAATCACACCATCTGATTCTCTGACTTGATTGGACGACCAATGAATTGTCGTCACCAGTCTGTCAGTTGGTCTGTTTTCGAATAATTGCCTAGGAACGTCAAGTTAGTTGTGACTAACTACCGATTATGAGCTCAGGGTGGTGCACCTCCAACCTTAGAAGACTTTGCTTCTGTTCAGAGGGGGGCGCTAAAACCGTTATAAGAAATCAAATGTTAGTTAAAAACTGAAGAAAAAAGACACCCCAAACATTAATATTCTACGATATTGGTGACATATCAGCAATTTGCCTTTTACCACCAGACGTTCCGGCGACCAGATGCTGCAGCGACCATCCTGTCTGCCCTACCTGCGATCTGATGACGTCTGGCTTAACTAAACAGGGAATTGACCTGCTGTGGTTTAGGACGTGATTTAGGATGATTCTTGAAATGTTGACTTTAATCACGAAGGTTATTCACCTTATAAATTAATTTTTTCATCCTCACAACCTATTTGAGACAAATTTCAACCTTTGAGGGAGCATAAATGGATGGAAGTTCAGATCTATTGTTGACGAATATCCTTCTACTGTAACAAACTAAACTCAGTATATCTTTGAATGCTGAAATGTTGAACAACACAATACTGTGTACAGGGTTAGGGTAAGTACACACTGATTTTAGTTGTTTACATTTTGAATGTATGGGATTATCGCCTCATTTAGCCTGTGAAAATTAATCCTTGCATATTGTAGCGAATTCGGGGGACAACGCAACCACAGGAACTGCCGCGGCCGGGAAGCGAACCTATATCGCCCGCACCGCAGGAGACATCACTAACCGCTCGACTAAAGGGTCAGACCTGCCGGCCAGCGTGTCTGCTAATCCATGCACGTTACAATATATCTGAAGATAGTTGTGTTGTATTGTTGTTATTCTATGTTAAGTACACTTCGTTAAGCCACGAAAGTGTATATTAAGTACACTTCGTTAAGCCACGAAAGTGTATGTTAAGTACACTTTCGTTAAGCCACGAAACCGCAGACCTACATGGCCAATAAACATGATCCTGATTCTGAAATAGCAACGTCAAATGAGCCTGATGCTAACTGACGCGAACCGACGCGAACCGGTGCTAACCGATGCTAACTGTGCATCCTTGACTGGCTTGTAGAGGATTCAGTTGAACACGTCACTGTAGAAACACAAAACCCAACCCTGATCTGCTGCTGGTGCTACATGTAGCATTATGAGCTACTGTTTGGTTTATTTGCCTACAGTTTGCCACTGATCAAACCTAGCCTGTTTTTACAATCACTGGTGAAGACACAGTGCTGCAGATTACTGTCAAATTTCCCCAACATTTTTGGCCTCAATACCTTTTTCTCAAAAAAGTAAATGAATAGTATATACTACTCTATACATTTTCAGACTTACATGGGAAATAAAGACATTTTATGAGAGTAGGTAGAGTTATCATAAAATAAAACAACACAGTATGATCATAATAAACTGGTTCTGCTCCATCCGTCTCTTTAAACAGCGAACCACAACCCAACGGCTGCTGACTAGCCTGCCCTCATCTTTATTAAAGTCAAAGTAAAATATTATGAAGTTTATTGCTATAAAGCAGTGTTCCTAATAAACGTTCCCTAAACAATGTAAACAAATAATTTGCTCTTGTACAGTACATGATCTGCATACAAAGTATTGCCATGTAGCGGAGTATGCAAATAATTATACTGTTCCTTGATTCGAGATACTGCATTTGTCTCTGATGGACACTGCAGTGGCTTTATCCGAATCTGACTCAACTTTTTGTTTCTATTAAAATGAATCCAAATAAATGATGGCTACCCCCTTGTCCTCCTTTTATACAGAAATTGGTAACGTAAAGCATTTTTATGACTAAATGGAATTGTTTTTCAACAGTCATATGCTGCACATGAGTTATGTCCAAAATGGGATGCTGATGACGGAAATGAAGGATTACCTTTTCCTCACAGAAACAAGTGCATTTAAAGAGACAGCAAGCCCTTTATTACATCTCTTAAGCTAAATACATCTTGGATTTTCCTTGAGTGGTAAAACGGATTTTCCCACTGATAACTTGAACAAAAGCCAAGAACACATCCGCCAGCTCTATGAGGGAGAGCATCTATGCCATGTCTTTCTCTCACGGTGAAGACCCCCAGCGGCCAGATGCCATCCCGCTGCTGACACACATGGGTCCAGAAACAGAAAGGCAGCTCTCTGGGTAAACTTCTGAGATGCTGGGCTATGGCATTCACCTACAGTGTTGCCACCTTCAACCAAGGGCACAGATGCCATTTCAATATCGGAGGGAACAAGATCCCGTACGGCGGTTGAACGGTTTTCAAAACTGGGCTTTAAACTACCATTTTATGACTGCTTCCGGTGAAAAAAAGACTATTCCACATCATCAACCAACCACTAACAGAATATTTTTTTTCTTTTCTGGAATGTTTTAACTCTTTTACTGTCCACATCACACAATTTGCATGCCAGAAGAGAGCAGGTCATTGGTGGCCCAAATAGTAGCGAAGGGAACACGCGATAACCATAAGCGACCTGTGTGAAATACGGGAAGTTCGGAGGAGAAGTTGAATCAAATCATCCCATCAAGAGACGATTTGTGTAGGCTAAATCATTAATGAATGGCAAATGAATGCTGAATCAGTCTATTCAAAAATTACAAATATTGGGCGTCCGGGTAGCGTAGTGCTCTATTCCGTTGCCTACTAACATGGGGATCACCGGTTCGAATTCCTGTGTTACCTCCGGTTTGGTCGGGCGTCCCAACAGACACAATTGTCTGTGTCTGCGAGGGGAAACCCGGATGTGGGTATGTGTCCTGGTTGCTGCACTATCGCCTCCCCTGGTCGGTCCTAATCCATGTTGACACAAGTGCCCCTTTTTAGTTGTTTAACTAGCAGAAAAAGTTGTCTCATAATTATAATAATCATAAATATAATAATCACAATATCAATATCAATCAATTAAGCTGTATTTTATAGCGCTTTTCTAGCTGCAACAGCCACTCAACGCGCTTTACAATTAATTAATTCACACACACACACACACACACACACACACACACATACATACACACACACACACACACACACACACACACACACACACACACACACACACACACACACACACACAAACAGCTGTTGGTGTCGTTAGTAAGGCTTGCGAAGGGAAGTTCGTAGGACTGGGCAGCTGAATGTGGGGGGGGGGGAGTGGTGGTCACTCTCCACGCTCCTGCGCAGAAGCTTGGACATGACGTCACACTAGTCATACGCCTCTGCCCCAATAAGAAGCGAGTAGCGTCACATGATCCCACCATTCCCGCCAATGCAACGTTTCAAAGCGGAAGCAAAGCGTCACTGCCTGTCTGTAAGGTTTGAATTTCAAATGAATAGGGGCTGTCTAAATACATCCTCATCAAATATGTACCACTCCTAACAATATTGTGCTGTTCACATCCTGGCTCACCCTGTGCTTTTCCAGGTTTCTAATGATGCCACTGTGATTACTGAAGCATGGTCCCTTTTCTGTATGTCAAAGAATCTGGTAAAATAATGTTCATTATTTTAAACCAGTAAAACATAGGCTTGTAAATTCAAAGAAAATGGTTAGATTAAAGCTTATGCAAGCAGCTGCCGATTAACTTGTTCTCCAAAAACATGACAAAAGAAAACAGTACACACTGAAAAGTCAAGGTATACAAAAAAATAATAAAAATAAATACATTATCTGATGGTGCTGTTAAATATAGGTGTCTAACTAATCAAACATGTCCTTTTAGATTCTCCTGAAAATCCATTATTTCACTGACAAAAATATAACAAATTTGGTAGTAACGCACATACAGTTGGTGGGGTGCAACAAGGCCAACAAATGTAGAAAAATATTCATACAATTTTTGTTTGTATGGTATAAAGTTGTTATATAGCCAATGTTATAAAGCTTTAAAATCTGACACTTGAACAACTTAGAAATGTTAAAGCAGCCAACTTAAGAACTAAGTGAAAAGACAACAGGAAAACCTGAACTAACTGTTTCCTGCAGAAAACCTGGAGCCCATTTATGTGCACACAAATACAATTATTTTTCCTGACATTTTTTTCTCCTTTTTTTGTTGTTAAATCAGTGAACTTAAATACCGTTTCTTGTCAACTGTAGCATGCACAAGTTGATATGCACGTACAAAAGCTGGATACACCAATATCCAACCAGGACACTGTCAGGTGTATATCTAATAACATGTTTAGGTAATTTTGTGATCCGTGATCTGATCCCATGGTGATATTTAGAACACACCATTTACTTAAGAATGCAGGGATATTTGTTTTTTTTTTTTTCGTTTTTTTGGGGGGGGATTTCCCCCCCAGTTTTGTCCGGCCAAATACCCCACTCTTCCGAGTCGTCCCGGCCACTGCTCTACCCCCTCTGCTGATCCGAGGAGGGCTGCAAACTACCACATGCCTCCTCCGATACATGTGGAGTCACCAGCCCTTTCTTTTCACCTGACAGTGAGGAGTTTCAGTGGTGCGTGGGAGGATCACGCTATTCCCTCCAGTCCCCCCTCCCCTTCCAAACAGGCGCCCCAAACCAACCAGAGGAGGCGCTAGTGCAGCGACCAGGATACATACCCACATCCAGCTTCCCACCCACAGACACGGACAATTGTGTCTGTAGGGACGCCCGACCAAGCCAGGGGTAATACAGGTATTTGAACCAGTGGTCTCCATGTCGGTAGGCAACGGAATAGACCGCTACGCTACCCGGACGCCCCCATGCAGGGATATTTGTAAATGTGATATTAAGAAGTATATTACTGTATATGTCTGGCATAAGCCCTTATTAGGGAACTGAGGTGTCAGAATCCTAGATGCACATGAACAGGCTCATTGTGACAGGCACATCTTATTAGGCAGAACCAACATAATTTCCTCATTCGAACATTTTTAACAAAAACATATATCCTTCACTATTCCTTTTCACTATTTTCACAAACTGGGAGCATTCATTTCAGGCCCCATTTTGACATATTTCCTTTAATCTTGTCCATATTGATAGGTTAGAGTAGTCCAAACGACTAATATATGATCAAATCAGATGGGTCTTATACATCTTAGCCTACAAAGGTCTGCTTTGATAGCATGAAAACGGTTACAGCCTCATGCTACAATAAGCTCCTTGACGTATTTTGTGCTTCTTACCATCCTGCTATCCTCGGGGGGAAAAATAGGGGAAAAAGACATTGCATTTGTGTACTAGACATGACAAAAACATATAGTAAGTACCTTGAGCAAAGAGGTTTAAGAAATGTTGTTTTTAGATGTGCTACAG
Source organism: Lampris incognitus (assembly GCF_029633865.1). NCBI lineage: Eukaryota > Metazoa > Chordata > Actinopteri > Lampriformes > Lampridae > Lampris > Lampris incognitus. The sequence continues at coordinate 1,053,004 of NW_026611077.1, read as the reverse complement.
TGTCAATATTTCCCAGAGGGAGGGTCACTTCGGGAAGGGAGCAAAGAGCTGAAACTTCTTCTTTCCATTTACTCAGCTTCTACAAGCACAAAAAACAGCTGATTTGTGGATGTCTGCTTTAAATAGCTAATCTGTATGATGATATCCCTCCTTCTGACTTCCCATAGTTCCTTGGAGCCTGTCTGTTTTCATGGTAACAGCTGGCACCAGTTATGCTGTGGTAGATTTCTCTTGCAATTGGTATTAAAGTTATCATCTGCCATTTTAAGCTTTCAATTTTTGTTGTAACAAAAACAAATTGTCTCAGGCCCAACCAGGCACTGCAATGAACACAACTGGATGTGTTCTTGGGTGGGAAACACAAAGGACAAATGCATCACCATTTCAATTAGTTCCTGCTGGCAGCCTACACAGCAGTGGGGATGGACACATGGGGGAAATAGTGTGAATTTCCCCACACCTTACGTCCCCTTGTAGAAACTGGCAGCTGGCAGGTGAAAAGAAGTAGTCAGCAAATCCACAGGCATTGGAGGACAGGGGTTTTGCCATGATAGGAGAATAGAAGAATGTAGGGAATTGGACATGCCAAATTGAGTGACTATTCAATAGGATAGTGAAACTGTGCAATTGTTTTATTTCCATGAATGTATATGAAACTTTAAAGGGTTACGTCTGACGTTTAGGTTTCGTGTTCTCACAAAATACTTACAGTGCAGAGAAAGCTTCAGAATTTTCACTTCAGTTCACAAAAAAACTTAATGCTAGCATTGCTGCCATTTCTCATTTAAACCAGTCGGTGCTAGTAGCTGCAGGCTAGTTTGTCATCTTGCAGTTAATGGCAACCTCTGGTTCCAATAATAGATGTGAACAGAACCTGAAGGACAGATATGAAAAAAAAACTCCCTGCAGGATAACAAGTGTCTGAAAAAAAAGCTAAAAGGTCAAAGTAAATCTTTAATGATTCACTTGGCGGCACAGAGCAGATTATGGCATTTCAACATAGACCTTCCAGCTTTTTGCTCTATTCTTATAGCCAAACATACCACCTCTTGTGAACACATACGGTTGCAATAATTTTATTACACTCTAAATTGTCTGTAAAGTTAAAAAAGCTGCATGTCAGTGTACTATAAATCCTGGTAGTTTGGTTTGTTGGGTTTTGTTATCCTGATTGTTTACCTACTTTGTTCTCTTGAGCTTCCTCTCATCTTTTCATTACTCCATTTTACTCTCTTCTTCACTCCATTCCCACTTCTCTTTGATTCCACTGTTGGCCAATTCACTTCTTCCATTCTCATTCTTTTTTTTAACCCTCCTCAAGCCTTTGTCATTTTATCATTCTTGCCCAACTTTTACACCACCTCTCCTTTTTAGCACCTTCTCTACTCTCCCCAGCATTCATCCCCGAAAAGCAGAAATCAGTGTCTTTGTAAAGCCAGGTGGAAAGAGGCTGATTGTTAACAGTTGAGTTGAGCTGCCAGAAAAGTCTTGTTTGCCATTATATGATGTTTTTTTTTGCAGATGGTAGACCAAAAATTTGTCTGTCATCGTTCACTTCATCTTTGTTGAACATTCAAGTGCTATTTATCCAGAGACGACACAATGATGCTACTTTAGCGGTTGTTTTTCAAGTTGTTCACTTTCTGCTGTACCTCTATTTTTTTGACTTTGTAGTCTAGAATAGAGCTGTTACTGACTAGTTGGGCAAGAAAAACATTTTTCCAGATATAAAACCATAAAGTGGAACTTTCCTAATCTACATAACTCTAATAGAAGAGCAGTCAGAAGGAAACTTTTTGGCACAAGAACACAGCTGATGACCTTTAGGATGTTAGAGAAGCCTCTTATATCAAGATGTAAGTACATCTTCCCTGCTCAATCTAACTCTGCAAGAGCTACGGATCATTGAAACTTGAAATCCTTGGAACTTGAAATCATTCCAAAAACACAAAGCATTACAGTTTCTACTGGCGTTGTATGAATTTATTCTTCTGTTGGGCTTTAGACGTAGAGCAGTTCCTTGATTATTCTCACCTTCTTATGTAGGAGAATATTCTGGATTTCCAGCTACTATTCAACACAAGAAAGGGGATTACTTGATATAAAATCAGGGGTGTTTCAGTTTTCAGTGGAAATCAGGTATTGCATTCATAACAGAAGCTCCCCACACCAAAGATCCTATCTGGATATATGTTGCAATCTCAGACTTTGGTGGACAGGATTCTTGCTTCTCCAACCTTTACAAATGCTAAACAAAAAAAAGTGTTACCTTGGGGGGTGGGCGTGGTTAATTAGTTTGAAACCATTCTATCAATTTAATTAGCATTACAGAGGATTTTCCATGTTAAGATGAAGTAGGAATGACATTGAGGCTTCCCCCTGGAGCTGAGATCTCCTGGAACAACCATCCATGATGGCTGATCCTGTTGCTCAGCTGGAGTGCCTGGTGTTATCGTGGCATTTACCTCAAGCATAGCACTGATACTGCCAAAGGTTAGGGGTTCAATTCCGACTGGGGCCATTCATGTGATATAGGCTATGAATGTGATAGCAATTTATTGCTGCAGTCCTTGCTGCTGTTGATCCAATAGGAGGATTTATTCTGCCAAACAGCTCCTTTCAATTTCCCCCTACAAGTAATGGTAGGGTGGGACTATAATGTGGTCTCATACTCCAATCTCTCCTGCACCAGAGCATCATCTTTGTACTGCAACCGGGGGGCTGTAGGGGAGAAGTCTATAGCCAGGATTGCCTTACGTATACTCCGGTCCAGGACATGACGTTCCCAAGCTGGGTAGTGGTTCCGACAAAGATCAATCTTGATTACGGTCTCTTCAAGGCGTGGGACACGAGATGAAGGTGTGGAAGGTGCAGTGGGACGCACCTGGAACACTGGCATACAACCATCCCGTTCTGAGTACTTCCCCATATCACGTTCAAGTGTTGTGGTACCACCGCGGTTAGAGCGCAGTGAGTTGGTGGCACCTTCTGAGGGTAGTGTTGAGAACTGTGCAGTAGGGTCCAAGTCAAGTGCTTGGCTGCTGAGTGAGCGTCCAAAGCGTGGACCATTAGGGTGAAAAAAGGCATAGTACATGAGCATAAAGACTACACCAGTCAGAAAACTGCTAAAAATCACACAGAGTGCGGGCACAGCAAAGGCGTCAGTGGTATGGGGCAAGCGGTAGAGGTACCAAAGCGTGCTCAAAGTTGCATTCTCCACTAGGATCACCAGGTAGTAGATGAAGAGACGACACCTGCCACAAAGACAATGTAAAGTCAAACTGACTAATCAAGTGAAGAGGGAGATACAAAGAGAAATTAAGTGAAAGCAAAGGAATCAGCTTAGCACAATTCAATGATTTGTATCATAAATAGGAAGAGATAAAACTAGAGGAAATCCACATATTCCCACTCAAAACAGCTATTTTGAAGCTGTACTGAAGTCTACTTTTACTTTATAGTGGTAAAAAAATAAATAATTAAAGGATAACATCTGTATTTTGATTTACAGTTAGGGACATTTCAAACTACAACTTCTTTACACTTTTAATGAAAATACATTTCAACAACACAATATGAAAAACCCATTCTAGGTCATATATAACAAATAATCAGATTTTCTTTTTACAATACTTAAAAGTAACCAACACACCTATCTTCTGATCACCTGAACAACTTCAAAACAAAAAACAAGGAAATCAAATATCACTTCACTGTCAGATTAAAGCCATGTATATTGAAAAGGAGCTTTGAGGAGCTAAGAATTTTTTTTTATTTGGAATTAAAGCAGAAGCATTTATGAAATTATATGAAAAATGAAGAGACATATTGTCCTGAAATAAAATTAAAATGTTGACCAGTAACACTTTAAAATCAAGGAAATTATATAATAAATGAACTAAAAAGAATGAACAACCGAGGGCAGCATTCACAGTGCAAACAAAGAGTATTCCAGTCCCACATAAAACCCTGTTCACTCTGGCCTACCTACTCTTTTCTGTTTTCTCTTTTGGTTTTTTGTGTTTATTGTTGTTTGTTTTCTTACAGCATATATATAATCCAGTTAGTCATGTAAATTCTCTATGAGACAGTACAACCCTGTTTCATGCCATAAGCTATAAGTATAAGCATCATTATCACATGAAACAGGCTTGTACTGTCTCATAGAGAATTTACTTGACTAACTGGATTATTTTGCTCCTTATTTGTTGAGCACTTTCTCTCCCGTTGAGTGTTTCTTTTAACAGTTATATATACTTAGCACAAAAAGTAAGGAAATGTGTGTTTGGTAGATTATTCTTTTGTTGTAACAATGGTTCTTGGCAATAAATCTTGTACCGTTGGAAAGCCTGTTTATTTCCCTTTTAAATGGTGCCTCCTTTGTAAGGAACATGCATTTGTGCGATGAGCAGCAGAGCTGAGTATGTGGGCTGTGCCCATGAAACATTTGCCAAATCTTCTCTGCCAATGCCAAACAGCTTATTTTGCTGTTGCTATTGACTCTTGTTTTGAGCTTCTGGTACCCCAGGTGCTGACAATCAGGTGCCTGATATAAGATTTATTGCCAAGAGGCATTGTTACAACAAAGAAATAATCTACCAAACACACATTTCCTTACTTTTTGTGCTAAGTTTATATACATATATTATATTATATTTATATATTATATATACCGCTATTCCTTGTATTTTCCTCTTTTATTAATTATTAATATTATAAAAATATTAAATAACTATTTATATCATTCATTATTTCATTCATTCTTTCATATATTCACAGGACCTTAAAATAAATAAATGAATACGCTGAAGCTAGTGTAACGAAAATTTCATGGATGGTCAAATTCAAAAGTTGACTTTTTATTAATTGATTGACAATAGCCAGATACCATTATATACCCTCAGCACTACAAACATCAGAGAAATAACTGAGTAGAATAGACCTGACTGGAATAAAATAGAAATGAGCACCAGCCTTACCTTGTGCGCCCTTCCTTGACATTGAACCAGGAGAAAATGTAGATAATACCCACCACCATATCGAACACAATCTCCTCCCACTTGCTGATGCAGAAATCAGTCTCACAGTGGACTATCCAAAAGGTCATGACACACCAATGCAAGACAATGAATATTCCGAAGTACAGCTGGAACACGGAGGCAAAAAGAGCGAAGGTGATGACTCGTGCCGCTATGGTGAAAAAGTGCCAGCAGAACTGGATGATGACCGCCAGGTAACTGATGGGCTTTTTGTCATCCCGAGAATCACGGAGAGCCTTCTGGTAGGATGCCAAGGCCCATGCCAGGGATACCAGGGAAGCTGCTGCTGTCATTCCTGGTACAAAGATGGAAGGACAGGGGCATAAGCAGAAAGGAAGGTAAACAGAAAGATGGACACACACACACGCACACACACACACACACACACACACACACACACACACACACACACACACACACACACACACACACACACACACACACACATATATATATATATATATACACTACCGTTCAAAAGTTTGGGATCACCCAAACAATTTCATGTTTTCCATGAAAAGTCACACTTATTCACCACCATATGCTGTGAAATGAATAGAAAATAGAGTCAAGACATTGACAAGGTTAGAAATAATGATTTTTATTTGAAATAAGATTTTTTTTACATCAAACTTTGCTTTCGTTAAAGAATCCTCCATTTGCAGCAATTACAGCATTGCAGACCTTTGGCATTCTAGCTGTTAATTTGTTGAGGTAATCTGGAGAAATTGCACCCCACGCTTCCAGAAGCAGCTCCCACAAGTTGGATTGATTGGATGGGCACTTCTTTGAGCAGATTGAGTTTCTGGAGCATCACATTTGTGGGGTCAATTAAACGCTCAAAATGGCCAGAAAAAGAGAACTTTCATCTGAAACTCGACAGTCTATTCTTGTTCTTAGAAATGAAGGCTATTCCATGCGAGAAATTGCTAAGAAATTGAAGATTTCCTACACCGGTGTGTACTACTCCCTTCAGAGGACAGCACAAACAGGCTCTAACAGGTACTATTTAATGAAGATGCCAGTTGGGGACCTGTGAGGCGTCTGTTTCTCAAACTAGAGACTCTAATGTACTTATCTTCTTGCTCAGTTGTGCAACGCGGCCTCCCACTTCTTTTTCTACTCTGGTTAGAGCCTGTTTGTGCTGTCCTCTGAAGGGAGTAGTACACACCGGTGTAGGAAATCTTCAATTTCTTAGCAATTTCTCGCATGGAATAGCCTTCATTTCTAAGAACAAGAATAGACTGTCGAGTTTCAGATGAAAGTTCTCTTTTTCTGGCCATTTTGAGCGTTTAATTGACCCCACAAATGTGATGCTCCAGAAACTCAATCTGCTCAAAGAAGTGCCCATCCAACCAATCCAACTTGTGGGAGCTGCTTCTGGAAGCGTGGGGTGCAATTTCTCCAGATTACCTCAACAAATTAACAGCTAGAATGCCAAAGGTCTGCAATGCTGTAATTGCTGCAAATGGAGGATTCTTTGACGAAAGCAAAGTTTGATGTAAAAAAAATCTTATTTCAAATACAAATCATTATTTCTAACCTTGTCAATGTCTTGACTCTATTTTCTATTCATTTCACAACATATGGTGGTGAATAAGTGTGACTTTTCATGGAAAACACAAAATTGTTTGGGTGATCCCAAACTTTTGAACGGTAGTGTATATATATATATATATATATATATATATATATATATATATATATATATATATATATATATGTGTGTGTGTGCTGCTATTAGCATCTGATGAGTGCACGACGCACGAAACAGGCTTGTACTATGTATTAACGCTTTTTTTCCCTGCATCTGTATAGCGTTTTTTGACGGTTTCCGAATTGAGCATTTATCAACACCATTGACGGTTTCTGGAAAAAAAAGTTTTTTTTCTTTTTCAGAAATCGTCAATGGTGTTGATAAAAGTGCTCAACTAATGAGGAGCGGAATATTAGTGCGCGACGCACGAAGCAAGCTTGTACTGCTATGTATTCAAAAAATTTTTTCCCCTACATCTCTCTATATATACGTGTGTGTGTGTGTGTGTGTGTGTGTGTGTGTGAGAGAGAATGAATGCCAGCTAAGATGACTGTCTGCAATACTACAATACTGGCAGTACTTGCCATTGAGTATGAACTGGTTAAACAGATGCACTTTAACGACATTATAAAGGACTTTGCATCCAGTAACCCAAGGAAGATGGCTGTATAAGAGGCAAAGATGAAGCCATAAGGTAAAAAATTTACATTTTCTACTAAGAAACGTATGGTGTAAGCATAGCAGATCCTTGTTGGCCTTGGTGTGTTTAAATGTGTCAGAGTTCTATTATGGTGTGTGTGTATGTGCGTGCCTATGTAGTCCTCTTTACTAAGTCTCAGTTTTCATTGCATGTGCTTAGTAGGAGAGAGAGCATGCACATACGTTGATATGAGTAAAGCAGATTTTTTGGGGGGGGCATTCAGAGGACCTTTTCAGGGGCCCTGCGTTTTCTATGAACGGGCCTGTGAAACAGTCTGAGACATGGGAGAAGCAGATAGATGGGCTGATACAGTGCTTTGAAAAACTCAAATAAACACAACATACAGTTTTTAAATGATCATTTCCTTTATTGAAGAAAAGAAGTTATCCAACACCCATATTATCCATGTGGAAAAGTAATTGCCCCCTGAACTTCATAACTGATTGTATCACCTTTAGCAGCAACAACTGCAACCGAATACTTCATATAATTGGAGAGCAGTCTTTCACATCACTGTGGAGGAATTTTGGCCCTCCTCATTACACAATTGCTGTAATTCAGCGACACTGGCAGGTTTTCGAGCATGGACTGCCCATTTAAGGTCCTGCAACTGCATCTTGATGGGGTTCAGGTCAGGATTTTGACTAGGCCACTCCAAAACCTTAAGTTTGTTTCTTTTGAGCCATTCTGAGATGGATTTACTTTTGAGTTTTGGATCATTGTCCTGCTGCATAACTGAGTTACGCTTCAGCTTAAGATTCCGGACTGACATCCTCCTTCAGAATTTCCTGGTAGAGAGCAGAATTCATGGTTCCTTCAATGATGGCAAGTCTTCTGGGCCCCGAGGTAGCAATGTACCCACACGCAAACACACTTCTACCACAATATTTTTGCTGTTGGTATGATGTTCTTATTGTGAAATGCTGTGTTAGCTTTATACCAGACAAAGCGGGACCCGTGTCTTTCAAAGAGTTCTACTTTTGACTCTTCTGTCCACAGACCACTATCCCAAAACGCTTGGAGATCATCAATGTGTCTTTTTGCAAATGTGAGACGAGCACTAATATTTCTCATAGCAGTGGTTTGCGCCTTGACACTCTCCAATGAATTCCACTTTTTCCCAGTCTCTTTCTTATTGTCAAATCATGAACAATGACCTAGAAATGGCTTTGTAACGCTTTCGAGAGTGATATAGCTCAAAAACATTTTTTTCATCTCTTCTGGAATTTCTCTTTTTTATCCACCCCCCCCTTTCTCCCCAATGGTATCCAGCCAATTACCCCACTCTTCCGAGCCGTCCCGATCTCTGTTCCACCCCCTCTGCCGATCCGGGGAGGGCTGCAGACTACCACATGTCTTCTCCGATACATGTGGAGTCACCAGCCGCTTCTTTTCACCTGACAGTGAGGAGTTTCGCCAGGGAGATGTGGAAGGATCACACTATTCCCCCAGTCCCCCCTCCCCCCGAACAGGTGCCCCGACTAACTTGAGGAGGCACTAGTGCAGCAACCAGGACACATACTCACATCGGGCTACCCAGCTGCAGACACAGCAAATGTTATCTGTAGGGACACCTGACTAAGCCGGACGTAACACATGGATTCGAACGAGCGATCCCCGTGTTGGTGGACAACAGAATAGGTATCCTCTGTTGCACACCGTTTCATCTACTCTCCTCACCAGATTCACTTTACAGACAGCGGCCTGCTGAGTAAGTTGTCGACAGTGCGTCTGCAGATTACATATGCTGTGAGTGGGTGAGTCTTTCCTTTGTAGGCACGAGGTTGATATTGCAACAAATGCAAAAAATTAAGCCACTTTGCCAAAGTATGCAGAACCCAAACACCGACATACAAAACACAGACAAAGAAAAATCCATGCTATCACAGACATTGCATAGAATTCTGAAGAGTTGTTCATTGACACCATCATAAAAGAGCAATCCTTTGCTGAATCAGGAATCAGGAACACTTTGTCATTTCACATATCCAAAAACTACAAGAACTGCAAGAACACATATATCCAAACTAACACATAAATCCAAACCAAAAAAAAAAAGAAAAAAATACTGTCCAGGAGAACGAATGCCAGCCAGGATGACTGTCAGAACTGCTGGTCTGCATGAGCTAGCAGTTAGCTTAGCCTGCCCTGCTTCCACGTCCTGTCAGACCACCCTAGGTGTTTCTTCTTCGGGCTCAGCTCTGGGTAGGGCCGTGGTCCTTGGGCCCACCAGATGCAGCAGACCAGGCCCCCTCAGCCAATCCAATGCCAACTCTCTCTGCCAGACACCTTTGACACACCTTCCTGCACTCCACATGACGACACTAAAAACACAGTCAATGCTAGGCGAGGCTGCTGCCAGACTGCCTTTGGAGTTATCAGAACTGCCGGTCTGCACCGACTAGCAGTTAGCTTAGCCTGCCCTGCTTCTGCATCCTATCAGACTGTCCTACCTCTTCAGGTGCAGTTCTGGGCAGAGCCGTGGTCCCTGGGCCCAAAGGATGCAGCAGACCAAGCTCTCCCAGCCGATTCAGTGCCAGCTCTCCCAGCCATCAAATGAAGACACAAACTTAGACGCAGACGTAGACAAAGACACTGCAAGGACAGTACTGTGTGAGGCTGCTGCAAATGCGAATTCGCACCATCATCTTCCCACACCGGAAGCAAAAATAGGAAGTAAAAGTTGGGCAAAAACACCAAGTCAAACTCAAAGTAGATACAGGTGCCCAAGCAAATGTAACACCTGCAAAGACTTTTCACAAAATGTATCGAAGCAGGGCCGGCCCAAGCCTTTATGGGGCCTAAGCAGAATTTGATTTTGGGGGCATCAGGGTAGCCCAGCGGGTTATTCTGTTGCCTACCGACATGGGGATCTCAGGTTCGAATCCCCGTGTTTGGTCAGGTGTACCTGCAGACACAACTGGCCATGTCTGTGGGTGGGAAGCCGGATGTGGATATGTATCATCAGAATCAGCATACTTTATTCATCCCCGAGGGGAAATTGGGTTCTATTACAGACAGTCAAGCTCTAGTAAGAAAAAAATAAAAATACTACTACTACTACTACTACTTTCGGCTGCTCCCGTTAGGAGTTGCCACAGCGGATCATCCGTTTCCATCTCTTCCTGTCCTCTGTATCTTCTTCTGTCATGCCAGTTACCTGCATGTCCTCCCTCACCACATCCATACACCTCCTCTTTGGCCCTCCTCTTTTCCTCTTCCCTGGCAGCTCCATATTCAGCACCCTTCTCCCAATATACCCAGCATCTCTCCTCCACACATGTCCAAACCATCTCAATCTTGCCTCTCTTGCTTTGTCTCCAAACCGTCCAATCTGAGCTGTCCCTCTAATATACAAGTTCCCAATCCTGTCCTTCTTCATCACTCCCAATGAAAATCTTAGCATCTTCAACTCTGCCACCTCCAGCTCCACCTCCTGTCATTTCATCAGTGCCACTGTCTCCAAACCATATAACTTAACTGGACTCACAACCATCTTGTAAACATTCCCTTTAACTCTTGCTGGTACCCTTCTGTCAGAAATCATTCCTGACACTCCTCTCCACCCACCCCACCCTGCCTGCACTCTCCTCTTCACCTCTCTTCTGCACTCCCCGTTACTTTGGACAGTTGACCCCAAGTATTCGTGCATCCTCCTCATTCCACTGTCCTCCCTCTCATTCATGCATATGTATTCCATCTCGGTCCTACTGACTTTCATTCCTCTTCTCTCCAGCGCATACCTCCACCTCTCCAGGGTCTCCTCAACCTGCACACTAGTCAAGTAAAGTCAACTGAAGTCAATTTTATTTGTATAGCCCAATATCACAAATTACAAATTTGCCTCAAGGGGCTTTACAGCAACACAACATCCTCTCGCTACAGATCACAATGTCATCCGCAAACATCATGCACTTTTACCTGACTTTTACTCTTACATTATTTTTACATTACATTTTACTTTTACATTACTTATTGTCAAGTTATTTAGGGGAATTTGCTTCAGCTCCTGCCCAAAATTGAAAAAGGCCTAAGCCAACCACAGGGAATGTATGGCACAACTCAAACAGCAATCTTCTTTAGTCTTGTTTTAATTAAATTATTTCATCTTTCAAGCTTTTTGATGATTGCGTTGTTAGGTTGAAAACATTTACATTACAAGGAGAGAGGAAAAAATAATGCGGCCATTACTGCTAATTCCATTCCACAAGTACAGAAAGATAAACCTAATTTTTAACTTAATCATTCTTTTTTAAGGGTATACAAAATGAATCCCACTCATATTCTACATCCTTTATCAAATTAATTCGATATATAACCATACATATTGCACATAATTGCACAGAACATGGCTAACCTCAAGCTAACTGAATTACACATGAGATAAGCTACACAGCAAGGCAATCTGAGTGATTAGCTAACCGTTTTCACATTACCCTAATACCAGAATGCTAACTAGCATTGAACTCTAAAAGCAGTGCTAACCAGCAATGAATTATGAAGACAAAAACGGATTAATTAGCCCACCAGTGGCATCCCTGTAGACGGCCAGCAAGATGAAGCTCTCCCCACTCCAGTTTTGGTTTAACTGCGACTAGTTGGCTCTCAATTAGCACGCATCTGCAGCTCATGCCACACACTCTGTCTCTCCGTTTGTGAGCTCTTTTTATCTTTCTTCTTCCATATGCCCTCCACAGCCAACTTAAATATATATTGGATGGAATGAAGAAGGAGGGCATAATTCGAAAAGTCACCAAACCTACGGACTGGGTTAGTGCTCTAGTAGCTTTCGAAAAGCTGAAAACAAGGCAAGTTAAGAATCTCTCGGAGACACACAAGCTTCCCCTGCTGCTTACCTTGTCGTGATAGGGAAACTTTTGTGTCACCATCGGGAAAATTTCAGTGTAGAGACCAGTCACAATTAAGCACTTGGTCCTTTAGGTTGGGGGTTGAGCGTGGTGCCAACAACTCCACCCATTCAACATCCGCGGACCTTGCAGTGGACTTCAGCCAACCTACTGGCAGTAAGACCACTCCTGATGAAGACCTGCTGCAGGACGTCAAGAGAGCAAAAACTTGGGCTCAATGCCAAGATCTGCCTAGGTGCATGGAATGTCAGCACCATATTCGAGACATTAGAAACAGTACAGGTCACCAGTGAAATTAAAAGATATAGGCTGGAAATTGTGGGTATTAAGTCAAGTCAAATTTATCTGTACAGCCCATATCACAAATTAGAAACTTGCCTCAGTGGGCTTTACAACAATACAACATGCTCTCCTTAGACTGTCGCATCAGATTAATGATTGCAGATGGACCAGCTCTGGATGCCAAGTGTCGAGCAATCGCAAAGTTATCATGCACTCTGGGAACAACGATCAACACACATGTGACATTTGCCCTCATAATTGTTAGAGTGGGGGCCCCTCAGTGACAGGCGGATCAGAGCCTTCTTCACCTCCAAGCACGGCAAGCTCACCATCATTCAGTGGTATGCACCAACAAATGAAGCAGAGGAGAAGGAAAAAGATGACTTGTATGAGTCAGTCTCCAAAGTTCCGCAGCAAGATATGCTTCTGATCATGGATGACATCAATGCCAAGGTTGGAGCTGATAATACCGACTATGAGAGAGCCATGGGAAGGCATGGATGTGGTGTAATGAGTGACAGTGGTGAATGACTTGTTCAAATTTGCTTGAACAACTGTCATTGGTGGCACCATCTTTCCACAGAATCCACAAGCTCACATAGAAGTCACCTGATGGTTCCACTATCAATCAGATCGACCACATCTTGATCAATGGAAGGTGGCGCAGTTCTCTTCAAGATTTTCAAATTTGCCATTGAGCCGATGTCAACAGTGACCACTGCCTTCTAACAGCCATCATCAAGTTGAAACTAAGGAAAGTGGCAAAACTGGGTCATCACAAGAAAGACCTCCACATAGCCAAGCTGAAATGCCAAAAGACCAACAAAGAGTTTGGCATGGAGCTCTGGAACCGCTTCAGTGCTCTGGCCGACCCAACAAATGAAGACTCAGAAATCAACAGCAAGTGGAAGACCATCAAAAGGTTTTATGTAGTGGCAGCCACCAAAGTCTTAGGCTACAGAAAGAGGAAGAACAAGGAATGGATAACACCTGGACTGGACTTTAATCCCCCTGAAAGGGGAATTAAAGTCCAGTCAATTCAATTTTATTTGTATAGCCCAATATCACAAATTACAAATTTGCCTCAGTGGGCTTTACAACAACGCAACATCCTTAGACCTTCTCATCGGATAAGGAACTCCCTAAAAAAACATTTAACAGGGAGAAAAAATTAGGAAGAAACCTCAGGGAGAGCAACAGAAGAGGGATCTCTCTCCCAAGATGGACAAGGTACAATGGATGTTGTGTTTACACAATTTACAGAATACAACATTGAAAGAGGATAAACAGAAATATAATGGACTTATAAAATGTATATATTTATAAAGTATCAAGTGCAGAAGATAAAACATTATTGTAGTAGTCCATAAGATCAGGGAGTGAGGAGGTGGGAGCAGGAATGGGGTTCAAGGTAATTAAACTGCTGAACATATCTAATGTTGTTGTATCATATGGTACGATGCACCCTTGATTTACTGAGCAGTAGGTTGGTGTTGAAATACACAGCTTTATGGTCAGAGGTTCTGGGAGGGAAGAGTGGGATGTAAACAATCAGTCACCTGGAGAAGACTACAGAGTGCTGCAGGTTGGCCGCTAGCATTCGGCTACCCAGCCGGTTCGGGTGGACTCCGTCAGTTCTGAAGAGAGAAATGATCCCAATACAGATTAAAATTTTCAATAAAACCTATATTGTGAGCTCTGCAAGTGGAGATGAGCCACGTGTGGAGGCATAGGAGTCTGTTAAAATGCCCTGCTCCATGGGTCAGTGTCAGAATAGGACCTGAAATAAAAAATGACTTTCCACAAGTACTTAAAAAGCAAAACATGTCATAAAAATCCTTTTTTGTTAACTCAGACTGCTGATGACCTGCCTCGTTTGTCACCGCATGAACGATCACTCGATTGGTTGGAGGACAGGAGTGAGTGGATCAACCCTGGTATTGAATAAGGATACCAGGGACTGTTGCTCCAGGGAAAAAGTGTGTGGTTGTGCTGAGAAAACGGATGTTCCTGATTATAGAATCCCCAACTATTAATGTGGCTGTGGCGAAAAGGAGACGAGGAGATGTCGACTGTGGGTTCTCATGGCAGAAGAGTGCACGATCCACACTGTGTCTTGAAATCGCTGATTCGGAATAGGTGTCCGAGCAAGCAAGTACTGTGACAAGGCAGCTACATCAACTCTGGGTGCATTTCCCTTGGAGCTGGAGACACGGAAGACTTTGAGAGCATCTAATCACAGCCTCTTTCCGGATCTTATGACAGGAAGAGGATGTCACCACCTGGGATGAGGGCTGCTGTCTTGGCTTCACAGTGGGATGGCGAGCCAACTGAACACTGCTAGCCACTAGCTGGGAAGCTGCAGTGTCAGCAGGTGCCATTTTTGCAGAAAGGTCCAGATCGGGACTTGTCGGACTCACTGGAGCATCAGCTGGGTGGACCAGAGTGTCGTCAAGACAGGGTCGCGTAGCAATTGGACAGGCTTAGGCGAGTGGGGAAGGCAGCCCAGTCCAAGCCTCTCTTGTGACTGTGGACCACCACGTTGACCGAGGACGACTTGTCCACGACTTTTCATCGTGGACAAGAGCGGTGACGCAGACAGTACCACCACTCTGGAGGCCGGCGACATAGACAGAACCGCCGCTGGAGAGGTCGGCGACGTAGATAGGACCACCGCTTGAGAGGTCAGCAACGTAGACAGGACCTCCGCTCTCGGAAGGCCAGCAATGAAAACAGGACCGCCGCTCAGGAGGTTGGAGACATAGATAGAACTGCCGCTCGGGAGGTCGGCGACGCAGACAGGACCGCTGCTCAGGAGACCTGCAGCGTGGACAGGACAGAGGCAGCACAGGCACCGGGACAGCCGCTCGGGGCACAGGCATCGGGATGGCCACCTGGGGCACAGGCATCGGGACGGACGCTCGGGGCACAGGCATTGGGCTGGCCACTCAGGGCACAGGCATCGGGATGGCCGCTCGGGACAAAGGCCTCAGAGGCATCTTGATAGCCACTTGGAGTACAGGCAGCCGCTGCTCGGGGTACAAGCATCAGAGGCGGCGCGACCACTTGGGGTACAGGCACCAGAGGCGGCCGGACCGCTCGGGGTAAAGGCATCGGTGGCAGCCAGACCACCCGGGGTACAGGCATCGGAGGTGGCTGAACGGCTCAGGGAACAGGCATCGGAGGCGGCCGGACCACTCGGGGAGTAGGCATCGGATGCGGCCGGACCGCTTGGGGAACAGGTATTGGAGGCGGCCGGACCGCTCGAGGAACAGGCATCAGAGGCGGCTGGACCGCTCGGGGAACAGACTGGTTGTCGGCAGAGGCGGTTGATGGCTCGGGAACAGGCTGGACATCAGCAAAGGCAGCCAACGACTCAGGAACAGGAACAGACTGGGCATCGGCAGGGACCGGCCAACCACTCTGGAACCGGAAGAGTGTCCATAGGATGGTGCTGAGCAGCTGAGACTCAGGGACGCTGGGCAGCCATGGCTCGGGGATGCTGGGCAGCCAAAACTCAGTGATGCTGGGCAGACGAGACTCAGGAACACTGAGCAGCCGAGACTCGGGGACACTGGGCAGCCAAGACTCGAGGATGCTGGACAGCAAAGATGTTGGGCAAACATGGCAGGCCAAGATGCCGGGCTTGGGATGATCAGGGACCGGGTCACTAAATTACTGCCACCTAAAAAAAGGCTGTTTACCGGACAAACTCAGGGTCCCTCGTCCAGATGGCAGTGAGGAGCTTAAGGAAGCCTGGCTCCTCGTTCAGGAAGGTGTCCCTCGACACACCGAAATCCTCCCAGGTAAATGGCAAGCTAAGCGAATCGCTGGCTGAGAAGCAGTCGCTACGGTCGGAGCTGGCGGGCATCCTGGACCAGGAGCTGCTGCAACTGACTGGTGAGTGTACTACTGCTTAGTCAGCCAGGTCTCAACTCCACGTGATGGGCGTCCATCTCCCGGAGGCCATGACAGATGGAGCTCAGCTGTTCCTCATGCTGAGTGAGGCACCCGTCTTGAGAGCGGAGAGCGACTTCTAGCATGGCAGAGTCGGCTGGGTCCATAGTATGGTGGGATCATACTTTCACGCTGGGAGCAGTTAGGAGGATCCAAATGCATGACCCAGAGACGGGCTGGGCTAGGACAATGTTTTGATTAAACAACAAACTTACAGACAGCAGGTAAAGACACAGGGAAGGCTCGCAACAAGATGTGGTACATCTGGCGATCAACAGTCAATATGTGTCTGTGTGTGTGTGTCTGTGAGGTGATCCGACAAGGAGCCAGGGAATCATGGGGAATGTATACATAGGGGAGCCAATCAGGGAGATTGGGCGCAGGTGTGTAAGACAGGGCAGGAACAGAACAGCCAGATGGAGAAAGGGGAACGGGTGAGTGAAGCAGGGGCAATCAGGGTCATTCAGGTGAAATGGGGCACAAGTGAACCGAAACACCAAATCAGGGGATGGGGAACAGGCAAGCCCCGATGACCCAGATCACACACCCATGACAGATGCATGGTTTGCCAACAAAACGACAAAGGTAAGGCCATTGCACAACATGAGCACCTACCAACACCAGCAGGCACATTTGCAAATGTGCATATAGACTTTGTACATACGCCTCCCCCCATGCAATGGATTTAAATATATTTTTGGTAATTGTAGATAATTTGTCAACATGGGTTGAAGCATACACCAGGAATGAAGATGTTAAACCTGTACTCTTTGATGAAAGAAATTGTTTCTAGATTATAGAATTCCACAAGGCATAAACAATCATCAAGGAATTCAATTCACCTCTAAAGTAACACAAGGACTGTGCCAAGCGGAAGCTACATGTACCTTGGAGCATACAAAGCTCTGGCCAAGTTGAGAGAATGAATGACACAACTAAACAAAAGCTAATCAAAGCTGTTCACACTACTGGATTGAAGTAGTCAGATGCTATAACCTTGGTGCTTCATGCTATCAGAAGCACCCCACAGCTACCATGAAATTCTGATGGGAAAACCCATGTCCACAGGTGCCAGCCCACCTCTAACACATCACATAGCTACCCTGATATGGACTGAGGAAGCAATTGCAGATTTTGTCTTGACACGAGGCAAAATCTTGAGAACACACCATCACCGTGATTTATCACATTTACCAGTGCCCCCAGAAAGCCCACACACCCATTTTAACCAGGTAAAATATCAAGAAAAAGTCTCCCACTCTCTTTGGTGGAAAGGCCCATTCCAGGTCTTGCTGATGACCAGAAACTCTGTGAAGGTGGAAAGCAAACCAGAATGGATCCATGCTACTCACTGCTGCGCTACACCTGAAGAGGATGCTGCTACACCGTCCTCCCCCCCTAGGATGCCTGGCATCTGAACATAGGGACTGACAGTCTTCATATTCCCGAAAGACAACCTCCAATGGGCCTCAGTGTGAAAAAGCTCATATATTCCAAACAGACATATAAACTGATAACTGCACCAACACCAATGTGCTGTGCCATCAGCCACAGTAATGCCGATGTCCCAATGACCATACCGCAGACATCGCTGTTCTTCATAAACTAAACCTTATTGAAGATTTTGACCTTGCACAGAATATTTGGTATTTTCTTGTTGTATGTATGTATGTCAGTGACGTTAAGTGAGGTCAGTGGCTGGGTAGGCAGTGGGCATTCACAAATCCAAATTACATCCTTTTATGCTCTCTAATGTTTTTTAACAATCTGATCCTTCTTCGTTCTTCCAACTGCCACATAATTCTAGAATATTGCTCCTCCCTGGCTGATATATACATTCCAAATGAAAACCTAAACAAAAATATTGTCAAAGTATATATGACATACTTTTTACTTATTTTATATGGTTTTTGATAGGTGTGAAATGACTAAGTAACACCATTGCCTATCCTTAGAGCTCCCAAACCATTGTGGATTTCATTGCAGTCACTGCAAACAGCAGTTATGATATACTATTTGTAAATACTGTTGAAACATAATCTGAAAAGAAGAACACAACACAAAGAAACAACATTTGTGGTTAAAAAAAAGTAATTTAATATATGTAAAATATCTAATCTCATCTCATCATCTGCCGCTTCTCCGGGGTCGGCTCGCGGTGGCAGCAAGCTAAGTAGGGCACTCCAGACGTCACTCTCCCCAGCAACGCCCTCCAGCTCCTCCTGGGGGATCACAAGACATTCCCAGGCCAGATTGGACATACAGTCCCTCCAGGAGACACTGGGATCTCCTCCCAGTTAGACGTGCCCGGAAAACCTCCAAAGGAAGGCACCCAGGAGGCATCCTATTCAGATGCCCAAACCACCTCAACTGGCTCCTTTCGAAGTGAAGGAACAGTTGCTCTACTCCAAGCTCCCTCCGGATGTCAGAGCTCCCCATCGTATCTCTAAGGCTGAGCCCAGACACCCTCCGGAGGAAACTAATTTACGCTGCTTGTATCCGCGATCTCACTCTTTCGGTCACTACCCAAAGCTCATGACCATAGGTGATGGTTGGAACGACGATTGACTAGTAAATTGAGAGCTTTGCCTTCCAGCTGAGTTCCCTCTTCAGCACAGCGGTCTGGTACAATGTCCGCATTACTGCTGATGCGGCACCAATCCGCCTGTCAATCTCCTGCTTATGCTCACTCGTGGACAAAACTCCGAGATACTTGAACATCTTCACTTGAGGCAACAACTCATCCCCAACCCGGAGGGGGCAATCCACCATTTTCCGGTAGAGAACCATGGCCTCAGACTTGGAGGTGCTGACTCTCATCCCGGCCATTTCACACTCAGCTGCAAACCGCCCCAGTGCATATTGGAGTTCACGTTCTCTGATGAAGCCAACAAAACCACATCATCTGCGAAAGGCAGAGATGCAATTCTGAGGTTCCAAAAAACGGACACACTCCTCACCTTGGCTGCAGCTTGAGATTCTGTCCATGAATATCACAAACAGAATCGGAGACAAGGGACAACCTTGGCAGAGTCCGACACCCACCGAAAACGTGTTTAACTTTGTGCCGAGAATGTGGACACAGCTCTCACTTTGGTTATACAAGGACCACATGTCTTGTAGTGCCCCGAGATACACAGTTGTAAGCATTCTCCAAGTCCACAAAACACATGTAGACTGGCTGGTCAAACTCCCATGCCTCCCTCAGCCCTTCTGCAAGGGTAAAGAGTTGGTCCATTGTTCCATGGCCATAAAAAACTAAACCGAATATGTAAAATATACAAATACATACATTTAAAATGTGCACCCTTTCATTAATTCATTTCCAGTATTATGATGTATAATAAAATGTCTGATAGCAGAACTGAGAGTGAATTCATGCAAATAAACTGGGTACTGAGGTGACAGAAAGTTGAGATCATATGCATTGAGGTCACCTATAGCTGAATTAAAAACATTTATTTTTGGGCAATACATGTGAAAATAGCAGTTAGTCACTTAGGGCATGCTTTTATCCAAAATGCTTTAGAAGCAAACTTATGAGATACCAAGCGTCAGAGGGGAAGCACTCCCTCTGTTAAAGGCTGGACCATTAGGAGACAAATTGTGATAAAGTAAACATATAATAGCATGTATCCCATCATTGATGATTCTCCTGTGCAGTTAGATCCCAGTACTGTTCAACTACATCATATAACAACATGTAAACATTTTAAAAAGTGAATCGTGTAAACATTTTAAAGAGTGAATCAACATAATCACAAAAATTGTATAGTGAAAGTGAACAGTAAATATTATTTACAAGTAATTGCACTGATTTGTAGAAATGGAAGACAAACTGATGATTTGCACAAATCTTTAAACTTCAAAATGGTTGACAACTTTCAGGGCTGTTTTTGATTAACTGGTGGGAGATGAATTGTCAGTCAATGAAAAGAAAGTGTGGCATGATGCCTTGACCCAGCCTGAAAAAAAAAGCACGGCAAAAATACAAGTAAAAAAAAAGAAGTGTGACTTGGGAAGCCATATATGACCCATGCACTCGTGTCATTCACAGTACTCAATTTCACTCAATAGCCAGTATCTTAGAAAACACAAAATGACAAAAACATAATAAATGATACTGCCTGCAAAGCATGCATGCAAGCATCCACTGCAGCTAAACACTTTAGTTCAGCTACACAACTGCAGAAGCGCATGAATGTACGAACAGTCAAGTCAAGTCAGAGTTCATTTGAAGTGCATTATCACGCCGAGGTGTCCCAACACAGTTTGCAACAAAACCAGCATCAATACGATAATCAACAGAAGAACAGTGGCATATACACTCACCGGCCACTTTATTAGGCACACCTGTCCAACTGCTCATTAACGCAAATTTCTAATCAGCCAATCACATGGCAGCAACTCAATGCATTTAGGCATGTAGACATGGTCAAGACGATCTGCTGCAGTTCAAACCGAGCATCAGAATGGGGAAGAAAGGTGATTTAAGTGACTTTGAATGTGGCATGGTTGTTGGTGCCAGACGGGCTGGTCTGAGTATTTCAGAAACTGCTGATCTACTGGGATTTTCACGCACAACCATCTCTAGGGTTTACAGAGAATGGTCCGAAAAAGAGAAAATATCCAGTGAGCGGCAGTTTTGTGGGCAAAAATGCCTTGTTGATGCCAGAGGTCAGAGGAGAATGGCCAGACTGGTTCGAGCTGATAGAAAGGCAACAGTAACTCAAATAACCACTCATTACAACCGAGGTATGCAGAAGAGCATCTCTGAACGCACAACACGTCGAACCTTGAGGCAGATGGGCTACAGCAGCAGAAGACCACACCGGGTGCCACTCCTGTCAGCTAAGAACAGGAAACTGAGGCTACAATTCGCACAGGCTCACCAAAATTGGACAATAGAAGATTGGAAAAACGTTGCCTGGTCTGATGAGTCTCGATTTCTGCTGCGACATTCGGATGGTAGGGTCAGAATTTGGCGTCAGCGACATGAAAACATGGATCCATCCTGCCTTGTATCAACGGTTCAGGCTGGTGGTGGTGGTGTAATGGTGTGGGGGATATTTTCTTGGCACACTTTGGGCCCCTTAATACCAATTGAGCGTCGTGTCAACGCCACAGCCTACCTGAGTATTGTTGCTGACCATGTCCATCCCTTTATGACCACAGTGTTCCCATCTTCTGATGGCTACTTCCAGCAGGATAACGCGCCATGTCATAAAGCTCGAATCATCTCAGACTGGTTTCTTGAACATGACAATGAGTTCACTGTACTCAAATGGCCTCCACAGTCACCAGATCTCAATCCAATAGAGCACCTTTGGGATGTGGTGGACCGGGAGATTCGCATCACGGATGTGCAGCCTACAAATCTGCAGCAACTGCGTGATGCTATCATGTCAATATGGACCAAACTCTCTGAGGAATGTTTCCGATACCTTGTTGAATCTATGCCACGAAGGATTAAGGCAGTTCTGAGGGCAAAAGGGGGTCCAACCCGGTACTAGCAAGGTGTACCTAATAAAGTGGCCAGTGAGTGTATTTGTGGACATTTGTATAGGTTTGCAAAAATGAACAATATCAATGCAAATGTTGTATAGATTTATAAAATCCATTACTAAACACTTCAGTTCAGCTATACAAACAGTTGCATACCTTTGTGAACTCTACATTTGTATAGGTTTGTAAAAATTAACAATACATATCAATGCAAACTTTGCATAGATTTGAAGAAATTAACAAAGAAACTTGAATTAAAAACATATCGACAAAATAATTATATAAAGAGCTATCAATAATAAGGATGTGAAATAACGAGTGTGTGCAGCTGATAGGGAAGACGTTTCAGTGATGGTTGTCTGATGCAGGACAGCATTCTATAAAGCCCAAATTCAGAGAATAAAATCAAATTAAAAATCATATTTATATGCTAACTTGTCCAACACAGCCACAATACATGAAAAACATGTTTACAGATTACTTTAATTTAATACTGCCACAAGCATAAAACTGCAAAGGGCTTACCTTCACTTGAAGATGAAGTCCATTCGCCTGTCTGTTTCTACGAATCTCTCTGTGACGTGACATGATGTGATGTGACCTTGATGGCTCTGACTGGCTCGCACTCCTGCCATAAGCAGCGCCTTTCCTTTTCCGTCGATTTCGTCTTAAGATACGCAATACGCATGCGCAAACCCCGAAATTAAAACAACAAAGGCAATCCTGAAAAAAGCAGAGCATACCCTTCCCATTGAAATAAATAGTAGGCGAGCTCGTGCGCTATATGGCGTTTCACTCTTACAAGTTTAAGGACTTAAAAAGGACATGGCCATAACAATATCATTATAAATACGTTACAACACAGCATACTTGTAACTAGTGTGAGATTTTGATTTTAATTTGTTGTATGGTTATTTTGATTAAATTATCCCCTGCCTACCCTGACCGCACGTCATTAATGTATGTATGTCTCAGTCCTTCTCCACCCTTGATTGGATTTGGATCGCACAATTCCCCTTTTAACTTCTCCTGTCAGAAAAAAATGCTTCAGTGGTGTTAACCCTCAGGAGGACAGATCGGAGTGTACCCACCATACAGAAGAATGTTCGTCACTCTGTTCCCTCCTTTGGTGTCCCATGGACAATCTTCATGATCATCGCCATTCTCCCATTCCAATACCTCTCCAACTAGGGCTTCACTCTGTTTTTATAACAATATTATAACTTCTCCCTCTGTTAAAGGCTGGACCAGACACTTAGGATTTTTTACATGTGACTCCTACTATGCCTACTTATTCACACGTGACTTCCCATGACTATTCTGCAACCATACCATAATCATGGTTATATTCGCCCCTTCTCAATGGTTTTACACCAGTAAGGTCACTAACCATAGACTCACTCTGCATAAAAGCAGTAGTGGATTTGTGGAGACAATGCCTGTGATGTTCTCGTGTGTAACACAAATAGGCAGACAACTTATTAAACAAACACGGAACTTTACTGGAGAAGCTCAGGTTCAATGCAGCTTGAATGTGAACTATGGTCTGACTAACTGATTTCGCGGGTTCTGCCTCATGTAATGTATGACTGTACATGACGGCAATACGCAACTGTCGTAAATATTAATCACTGTAAGGTTGTACTTATCCGTAAATATTACATCAATCCTTTTTTTTAAATTAATACCATTGTCTTCACAATCAGGTTATAAGGTCTTAGACATAACTGATTCACTTACTATCTGTAATAGCAATATTAATTCTCAATCGCAACTCAAAATACAATTTAAAATTCAAATGCTAAATTGTCTTAGTTCAAGTTCAAATAATCGCATTCATTTGGCCACATTGATGGCCTAAAGGTAACCATCTTAATCATAGTCATTGAGGTATGACGATTGCTTCTGAAAGGATACCTCAGCGTTGCAACAGTAACAGTGTCACTATCATCCTTGACAGGATCTGTTTGGGTGTCCTGTATCTCAGCATTGATCTTTTTAAAGAAAGAAGAGTTTCTGGTTATGGAATGTCCATCTTTGGTTGCTGTGACCATCGAGCCTTTGACCTTTGACACCGTGTAAGGCTCATTGTTGTACGGAGGGGTGAACTTGTTGTGCTTGGGTTGTTGGTGAAGCACAGTATCACCAGGGGTGAGTACGCTTGACTTGGCATGATGGTGTGCATATCTGAATCAGACCTCATCTTTGTTTTAGCCGTCTTGTCTCATTCTCTGATTTTGTGGTCAATGTCACTTTAAATGGTCGTGGTGATCATCGGGATCTTGGTGTGGATTTTACGTTGGAATATCAGTTCTGCAGGTGAAGCTTCAGTGGTGCT
Source organism: Lampris incognitus (assembly GCF_029633865.1). Lineage (NCBI taxonomy): Eukaryota > Metazoa > Chordata > Actinopteri > Lampriformes > Lampridae > Lampris > Lampris incognitus. Next base: position 1,028,778 of record NW_026611077.1, on the reverse strand, counting down.
GTGGAGCGGTACTCACGGAGAAACGTGTTGAGTCTCTGTTTCCATGGGATGTTCTGAGTCTCTCCCACGTGGACGGCTTTTCCAAGCATGTGCATGAAGTGTTCTGCTGTTGCATTTCCTTGAGGCCAGAGGGGCGCTATTTTCTGGTGGTGGAAACCTAGATGGCCAGCAAACTTGGAGAACTGTTCACTATTGAAAGGAGGGCCATTGTCTGTTTTTAGGTTTCTCGGAATTCCAAATATGGAGAACATTTTATCTATGGCTGGGATTGCTGTGTTGGCTGAAGTGGATCTCACAATTTCAACTACTGGGTAGCGTGTATATTCGTCTATGATAGCTAACAGGTATTCTCCGGTAGGGAGTGGGCCATAGAAATCTGCACTGACATTATGCCAGGGGGGCTACTGGTAATTCGGACATCTTCAAAGTTTCCAACTGTGCTATGGGTGTATTGGCCTGGCATGCTAGACAGTTCTTAACAGTGAGTTCTGGCTTCAGGTCAATGTTAGGAAACCATACCTTTGATCTGAGGAGTGTCTTTGTCTTTATAGTGCCCTGGTGTCCTTCATAGGCTAGCTGTTGCACTCTGTGTTCAAGAGATGCAGGGATGACAATCTTTGTGCCTCGCAGGATGATGCCATCAGTGTGTGACTCAGTGAGCTCACTACTGATTTGTTTGTACTTCTTGAGTGTTTCAGCATGCAATGTCACTCCCAACTTTGTACCATGTATTGTCTCTGATGTGGGTACTGGCGGGTGGTTTCGATCGGAGGTGTTCCAGATCACCTCGAGTGCCTTGTGGTCTGAGACAAGGGTGAAAGGGTTGCCATACAGGTACAGGTGGAAGTGATCACAACTCCAAACAATGGCCAGTGCTTCTCTTTCTGTTTGCGAGTAGCGTCTTTCCACTTCACTGAGGGCATGGCTGGCATAGGCTATGGTGCGTCTCTCCCCTTCTTCCTTTTGGTAGAGAATGGCGCCCAGGTTGACAGGGCTGGCATCCACGACAAGTTCTGTGTCTTTGCTAGGGTCAAAATATGACATTACCGTGTTGCTGGTCAGGCTTTCTTTGATGGTCTGTATTGCTTTGTCTTGCTCTGGGCTCCAGTGCCACTGTGTGTCTTTTCTGGTCAGCTTGTGTAGTGGTGCTGAAATTGAAGCAAAGTTTTTGATAAAGCATGAGCAATAGTTGGCCATACCTAGTAGGCTCCTGACTTCAGTCGGGTCTCGTGGGTTGCTGGCTTCCTGAATGGTGGCGACCTTTTTAGGGTCAGCTGAGATTCCATGGCTGAGAAGATGAACCCGAAAAACTCGAGCTTGGACTTGTTAAACTCACATTTTTTCGTGTTGAGTGTGAGCCCTCTCTCTTTCAGTCTCTGGAACACCGCTCTGAGGCTGTCATCATGGTCAGTCTGCGTTTTCCCATAGACGATGATGTCATCACTCAGGTTCTTCACCCCTTCGATCCCTTGTAGTGTCTGGCAGATTGCATTATAAAACACCTCCACAGCTGAAGATATCCCAAAATTCAGGTGCTAGTAGTGTCTCAAGCCTAGGTGTGTTGTGAACATCATGATGTACCTGCTGTCTGGGTGGAGTTCAAGCTGGTGGTACCAGGTGTCAGGTCAAGCTTGGAGAAGACTGTCGCTCCGTTCAACTCATGTATCACGTCGTCCATGGTGGGGGTGATGTGACGTTTGCACTGGATGGCGGTGTTGGCTTGTCTCATGTCGACACATACTCTCCCCTTGTCTGGATCTTTTGGCTTGGGTGGTGTGACAATGGGTGACACCCATGTCGTAGGGCCTGTTACTGTTTCAATGACGTCATCATCTTCTAGCTTTTAATTCCTCTTCGACTTTCTGTCGGATGTGAAATGGCACTCGCCTGTGTGGCTGACAGGTCGGCTGAATGTCGGTGTTGATGTGCCAATTCATCTGCTACTGTTCGGCTGCTTGGGGAGGCACACTGTTCACGATTTTGATGAGGCCTAGCTCCACAGCTGTTTTGTAGCCTAGCAGGAAGAAGCTGTCACCAGTCATCACATAATATGGCTTTAGTCTTTGTATCTCCTGCTTCTGGGGTGGCACAGTGGCGCAGTGGTTAGCGTGTCGCCTCACAGCAAGAAGGTCCTGGGTTCGAACCCCGGGGTAGTCCAACCTTGGTGGATCATCCCAGGTCGTCCTGTGTGGAGTTTGCATGTTCTCCCCGTGTCTGCGTGGGTTTCCCCCGGGGGCTCCGGTTTCCTCCCACAGTCTAAAAACATGTAGGTCAGGTGAATTGGCCATACTAAATTGACTCTAGGAATGTGTGTGTGTGTGTGTGTGTGTGTGTGTGCGCGCGCGCGCATGCGCGCGTACGTTGGCCCTGTGATGGCCTGGTGGCCTGTCCAGGGTGTCTCCCCGCCTGCCGCCCAGTGACTGCTGGAATAGGCTCCAGCATCCCTGAGAGCAAGATAAGTGGTCAAGATAATGGATGGATGGATCTCCTGCTTTCGTGTTGCATGTGAATGCACCGGCTACGGGCAGTGGTTTAGTGCAGCCGTAAGGGAATATCCTCATGTCAGCTGTGACTTGTGGGCGTGGTCTCAGTGTACTAAGCACCTTTTCACTAATAATGGTCACTGCAGCCCCTGAGTCTATCAGTGCTGAAATCCTAATATCATTCAGTCTAATGTATGTCTGTGGCTGCACAGCATTGTTGCTTCCACTGGCTGCAAACACATATGCCTTATCACTGCTAGATGAATCTTGTGTGTTAACGCTATGTACTGTTTGTGCTGTTAATATTATACACTTTCTTGTGCGTTTTGAATTGCTTACTGTCTCTGGGTTTCATTTCAAAGTCTTACCAGGTTGCTTTTGCTTTGACCTGCACTGCTTCGTGAAGTGATTCAGCTTGCCGCATGCTTTACAGTATTTCCCTTTTGCTGGGCATTCTCCATCGTGAGGGTATTTTCTACCGCAATTGTTGGTTGGTTGGTTGTTGGGCTTGGCTCTCCAGGCGCGTCGGCTGGTAGCTGGTCGCCCCTTCTGATGCATTGCGTTCACTGACGCAGCTACACTCTGCTCCATGCCTGCTGCTTGCTGCTCGGCCAGTTCCAGCGATATCCCGTGCTCTAGGAGTTCATCCGGGCTGCTATCAAGCTCCCTGGGCGCTCGTCTGCGTAGCCTCGTTGAAGAGCAGCTTTGAATCAGTTGCGCTTTGTTGACGTCGTTAAACACAATTCTTCGCTAGCATACATAGTCTTGCACAGTGTGTGTCTAAAGTTTCACCTGGCTGTTGCACTGCCTTTTAAAACATGTACACTTGGTATTGCACATTCTTTTTAGGCGCGAAGTACTGCAGCGAATTCAGGGGGCAGCCGCGGGAACCGCCACAGCCGGGACGCGAAATCGTATTTCCTGCACCCCGGGCGACAACGTTAACCAGTCGACTAAAGGGTCCATCCCCTTAGCCAAGGGCCAATATGTCTACTTATTCGTGTACGTTACTCTACCCCCCCCCTCCTTCAAGAAACGCTTCCGACGGCCTCACGGTCCTTCACGATCTCACCATCCCACTTCTGACACCAATGTAGCGAATTCGGGGGGCAGCTCGGCCGGACTGTCACAGCCGAAAAATGAACCCGAATTTCCCGCATCGCGGGCGACAACGTTGACCAGTCGACTAAAGGGTCCGACCCCTTAGCCAAGGGCTAGCGAATCTATTAATCCGTGTACGTTACACTACCCCTCCCTTCGGGAAACGCTTCCGATGGCCTCACGTTCACCCCCCTCCTTTGGGATCCCCGGCTGTGACAGTCCGGCCGGGGACGCCCTATCCCGAAGGAGGTGGGTAGTGTAACGTACACGGATAAATAGACTCGCTAGCCCTTGGCTAACGGGTCAGCCCCTTCAGTCGAGCGGTTAGCGATGTAGCTTGCGGTGCGGGGGCCCCGGGTTCGCGTCCTGGCTGTGGCGATTCGCGGCGAATCCCGAAGGAAGGGGGCAATGTAACGATCACGGATGAATAGGCTCTGTAGCCTTTGGCTAACGGGTTGGACCCTTCAGTTGACTGGTTAACGTAGTCGCCCGTGGTGCGGGAGACCCGGGTTGGCGTCCCGGCTGCGGCGATTCCCGACTGCCCCCCGAATTCGCCACAGTACTTTCCTAGCTTCTGATTTACCTCAGCAAACTTGTCTGCCGCTGCTGCTAGCATGTCATGCACGCGCTCTCCTGCTAAGTGTAGCAGCAATGCTTTTTGCCTTGCATCGCCTGTAATGTTCATGGCAGTAGTATAATTTCCAAAGCTATGCAGCCATTTGGTCCAGCCTGGTCCTACTTAGCTTGGATCCGTTTCTGTGTCGAAAGCTGGCAAAGTGACGGTGTTTGGAATGACATTTTGAATTCAGTCTTTTGCTAGCCACTCATTCAGTCTCTTGTGTTAGCCACTCGTGGTCGTCCATTGGTTAGCTTAGCACTTCGTTTTTTGTTCGGTTTGGTTTTCCTCTATTTTTCTTTACTTGCGTGCCGAGTGGGTCATTCGTCGTCGTTTTGTCGTCCTTTTGTCCTCGTCGCCAATGTGATGTTCTTGTGTGTAATACAAATAAGCAGACAACTTATTAAACAAATGCGGAACTTTACTGGAGAAGCCTCAGGTTCAATGTATACAGTCGTACTGTGAACTACTGTCTGACTAACTGATTTCGCGGGTTCTGCCTCACGTAATGTATGACTGCACATGACGACAATACGTCTCTGTCGTAAATATTAATCACTGTAGTGTTGTACCTATCCGTAAACATTACAATGCTCATCATTATCTTCCCTCTAACTGGACTGGTTGCTGCCATCTAGCAACTCTCAACACCAAATTATCCATTTTTACCTACAACTCCTCTCCTTATTCTTCCCCTCCAATACGTCATAAATGTGCTATAGCAAATGTTGATATAACGGCTAAAGAAAACATGAAAAGGTAAATCAGTGGACTGCATTTTATATAGCACTTTTCTAGTTGCAACAGCCACTCAAAGCACTTAATAATTAATTAATCAATTAATCATTTACCCACGCACACACACAGTCATACACCGATGGTGGCGTCAACCATGCAAGGTAACAGTCGAGAGTAGTAAGAGGTTAGGGGAATTGCTCAGGGTCACCTCAACATTGTTGCCAGGAAAAGCTGAGGACCGAACCAGAAACCCTTGAGTTAGTTACCAGACAACCTACTCTCCTTCGTGAGCCACTGCCAGCCATATATGGTTATTCCCTTATTATGGTGTTGTTTCTTGCTGAACACATTGATAATGATATTTACACTGGAGACACGTTTACTAAGGAGACCATAGACAGATTCCAACTCTTATCGAAAGAACTCCATGCCACCCATATGATTTCTGTCCAGAACAGACCCACTCTAGATGACCTGTTGGCTGCTCAGGGTGGTATATGTGGCATCTTAAATGACTCCTGCATGGTTGTCCATCGCTACATGACAATATCACCGACGTCATTACCCTTATGGCCTCCATTCGAGATGCGCTCCAGGTTCAGAACCAGAAGAATGTGGAATGGGACCCCTTTGCTACCCTGCATCATTTCTTTGGATCTTGGGCATGAGGTATGATTAATAGCATTAAAATTCTAACATCTGTACCTTTGGTATTTGACATTTTATTCTGCTGTTGTATTTGCTGCATGGCTTGTTTCAAATTACTTGTTAACAAAGGCCCCTCCTCTGTCTTCCAACAATTAATGTAATGCCCTCTCCCCCCTCAAACTGTTCCCCTCCGCTCTACCCCTGAACATAATGAGGACAATGGAGATTTCCCTGACCGCTACTCTGTCGTTTTTTGTTGTTGAGTCTTAAAAAATATGAAACGACATAAGGAACCTTTAGTCTCCATTTATTGCTCAACTCCCAACACCTGCGACTGGTTCCCCGAGCAAAACACAAGTACGTCACGTGATACATTGTTTACATTTTTTGTCCATTAAAATTTTTTTTTCCTTATACACTATTTAACGACCACTCTATCCATGATTTGTTTATTATTTATTTCCCCTATTTGTTTCGATCTAATTAGTTTCAATCCACATTGGTCCAATTTAATGAATGCATATCTTGTCTGTCTACATTCAACTCCCCCTCCTTGCCTTTCTTGCTAGTTGCCACTTATAAAATTTGCTCAATGAGCCTCAGAGGTGCTTTAATGTTTCCACCTGACCTCCTGATTTCTGTTTCAGTATGCCCATTACTTCCCTTTACAGGTGTTTCAGATACAGGTGAATTTGCAGTTTCAGTTACAGGCAAGTTTGCATTATCAACATTCACGTTTATTTCCTCGATAGCACTTTGTTCCTTTTCAGGTGTACCTTCAATTCATAGTTTTCAGTCATGTGACTAACGCGGAGCCCTGGTGGGCTCCAGCATGGCGGCCAACAGCGGAAACTCCGTAGAGCAGCAGCACAGACCTGTGCATTTTCCAGTTGTTCCAAGCAACAACTATTTTGATCACCTTACGAAAAAAGAAAAAGAAATATATATGAACAAACTACAGGTTTTGGGCACTTGCGATTCATATACAGCACCAGCCGTAGTATTTCAGTCTAAAAACAGCGAAGTCCCTGCCAGAGCTCCAATTTGGCGATGTTTACATATATCTTGTGGAGAATCCCTCTCCTTACACTGCCGCCAGAATGAAAGCTTACAAAAGTACAGCCAGTTATATGTATTTTCGTTCTGGATGGGTCAATAATGCTCCCATTTTGGGAAGTGAAGGACAAGAAATTATTTATCGTCAAGGCAAAGGTGAGTGCTAATTAACGTTAGCTATGTTGATCGCAGGTGTTTCAGATTGTAGTCAGCATTCTAGGGCAGTAGTGACAAGGAAGGCAAGGCAGTAATATTTGGTTAGGTTGACAATCTATGAAATCTAATCAAAACTTCTCTCCAATGTCAGGTAAACCATTGTCAGGTAAACCTGTCCAATGTCAGGTAAACCATCCCTACAGTTTAAACGACCCACCATTGACAGCTTGGGTTGACAGCTGTGGAGAAGGAGGGATAGGTGCGACCTGGCCACTGCACTTGTATGGAAGAGTTAGGAGAAGTGTGCTCGCATGTAGGTGCCATACTCTATGCTTTGCTAGCAGCTGTGAACAAACTGAGTGGCACTACATGCACTGATAAGGCAACTGAAGTGAGCCTAGTATGGCAGCCACAAGGAAAGTATGCAGAAGGGAGCCAGATAGCATTCACAAAGGCCGGGAGAAAGAGATCTGCTGATGGGCGTGGTGACCTCCCCCCTGCAAAGATTCCACCTCCAACCCCAGATGAATGCACAACGTTCTACAATATGCTACATATAAGGCACTGAAAAGGAACCTGTCAAAAGCTCAGTTTTGTCTGTTTTCCCTGGCCATGCAAAGAGGTTCATACCTCGGGCAGTGCAACTGAAAATTCCTGCATCCTTAAGCAAGATGTACAAGCCCCAGTAAAGGTCAATGTCATGCCAAGAACTGCAGGCAAAGAGTGAAGAGGTCTTTACAGGGTTCAGCATAACAGAAGAACAGGTAGCCTCCACTGGCAGTGGATGCAAACAGGCTTAATAAACTGATCCGCATGGCCGGTGATGTTGTGGGGATGGAACTGGATTATCTGGCGGCAGTTTCTGAGAGGACAATGCTGTTGAAATTACGTGCCATCGTGGACAGTCTCCCACCCACTCCATGACAGGCTGGTTGGGCACAGGAGTACTTTTAGTAATAGACTCATTCTGTCGAAAAGCACCACAGAGCGCCACAGGTCATTCCCGCCTGTGGCCATCAAACTTTACAACTCCTCACTCAGACTCAGACTGTCAGACACTTTGAGTTAATTGTCATTGGATTGGCACTGTCGAGTTTTGTTTGTGCTGCTTGTTGTGTGCTGCGGTAGTGAAGTATACATAGGGTGTTATGTGCACCATGCTTGTTTATATATTTTGTTCTTATTTCTATTTCTTATTTATCTTTTATTTCTGTTTGTTTCTGTTTCTATTTTCTTATCTTGTTAGTTTTTAGTTGTTAGTTATTAGAGCATGAGTGTCTGTAATAGAACTCAATTTCTCCTCGGGGGTAAATAAAGTATTCTGATTCTGATACATCAGTCAGTAATGTGGTTGAATGCATGTCAGGAATATCCCAGGCACAAGTAACTAGGATAGTTGAAGTGCAGAATTATAAAGTCATCTTTTTAAATATATTTCTCCCCGATAAAAGTTAATTGATCACTGTTTAGATTTGTCACATATCACAAACTTGTTACTCAACCTTTTTCAATTGTAGTGCTGTGTGATAGAAACGGAGACAAGATTACAAGCAAAATTTGCCACGTGGTTTGACCAGAAGTCAGGAAGGGTGACTGCCTCACTGACCCAGACAAACCAGCTGTCTCCCTGCTGAAGAAAGTGTACTATCATGTGGCCTACAAGGAGTCAAACAACAACACATCACACTCTATCAGGTATTCACATACACTTTACACTGGATGATAGCAGCACACAAATAAGTAGAAATCAGGATTCGCAAATACATCAAAAGAAAGCACAAAAGTGATGGGGAGGTAAACCTCTGCAATGCACAGAAACATGTTTGATACAGCCTTAAAATACTCCTTTCACAGCTTTTGTGTTTTGTTTTTTTTACATCCACTTACCTCATCACCTTGCTGGTAAAATACAAATTATCCAGATAAATAACATCTGCTAAGAACATCATTTGGAATGATAGCTCACAGTAGCAATGGTACTGTGATATGAGCAGTATACATTGTCATGGTTATTATTTATTACTATCATTTGTTTTGTTTTTAGATGAGGCACTGAACATGAGGGAAAGGTAGGTGAGGAGTACACCAAGATGATTTAGGGCCACCACACCAACCTCACTGTCACGGAGGGAGGGCTGGTCATCAACCCTCAATATCCATGGTTAGGGGCATCACCAGATGGCATATTGACATGTGACTGCCATGACATGGGTGTGTTGGAGGTAAAGGCACCCAGCAGCCTTCAGAATAGCACTTTGATGGAGAAAAGCAAACAGGATAGCCTTTTTTGTCTCCAAGAGGTGGAGGGTAAACTTTCACTGAAGAGGGACCATCAATACTTCTATCAGGTCCAGACACAAATTCATCTAACAGAAAGCAAGCTACTGTGACTTTGCAGTCTGGGGACCAGGAAAAGGAGGCACAGGGGAACTCCACATTGAGAGGATTCTGCCTGATACTGACTTTTTTGAAACCATGTGTGAAAAGGTTCACACATTTGTCCAGACATGTGTCATTCCAGAGCTAGTAGCTAAAGTGTTCACAGCTCCTATGCACCACATGATGCCACCAAACCATCTGAAGTCATGGGCTGTTACTGTGGGGTGCCTGTCCTACATAATGAAGACAGACGAGTGTAAATCAGGAATCTGTAAAACACAATACATTCATAGAAGTTGTTTAAAGCTTGACACCACTCATTTAAAAATGTTGTGTTAGAAATGCAGTATGCGAGAAATAGCTAAACAAAAGAGGTGTAACAAAAAACAGAACAAAGTATAATCTTGAAGTGTTTTATTCAACACAGGGCACATACTTCCTACTGTAACAGTGGTGGAATAATTATTCAGTTATTTTATATTAAATGTACATTTGTGATTGTGACGTGTGATTACATATATACATTTGTGATTTAAAATCTGAACTCATCATTGTCAGGATTTCATTGTAAATGAACTGTTTCAATGAGAGAAGGACCCTTGGAGACGACAGAACAACTACTCTGCTTTGAACACTGCCGCACTGTGTGGCTTGGTGCAACATCCTGACTGCCGTGCCTGTGTGTGTGTGTGTGAGAGAGAGAGAGAGAGAGAGAGAGTAATACGTTTTAACCCAAAGGGACAATTGAGCGAGTGGTGCACAGCACAAGTGGACAATTTTATCTAAAGGTGTAAGACCTTTAGGATGCTCGGCTTCACACATCTGAATTCCGATCGTACTTTTAAGTATAGTATAACGATACCTTGCCTCACCGATGACCCTCTCTACATGGATTCTAACAGATGTAAGTCCTCGTGTGGAGTCCAATTCCACAGGACCCAGTTGCTCTTTCCCCTTAGTAAAAGCTGGGATCTTAAGCTCAGCATTGTATAGACCAACTGAATCTGCCACATCAAATTCTCTATCAGCCAGAATCACATCACCTGGGTTGAGTTGATCCAAAAACCCACTTCTCTCAGTCAAGTGTTTGTCTGACGTTCTGCCACCCCATCCTTTAGATATAAGAGAAACTGTTCCTTGTGGTGTTATGCCAATTAGATATTTCATGGTATGGTGATGTTTGTATTGTGAGTATGTCTGTGCTCTTGCTCTTAGGTCTCCAGGCTTTTCAATGAAAATCTAAAAGCAGTCAATAATACAGGCACATTTACGAAAGACCTGTCTAAATATCATAGGCATTGACATCTGAAGCTCATCTCGATTTGGCCAAAACACAAGTGCTGGAACAAGCCTGGCGTTCAACACTTCAATGGTGCTTCTAAATGTTCTGCTAGCAGTTGGAATTGACCTTTCGCAAAGTACCTCCCCAGAATGGTGCTTGTCCAATCCTACCTTAGCAATGGTCCGTCAAGCTTTCAAACACACAACAAAATGCTGAAACGGTGTGCCTATGGGATCTGCAAATCGGATACTAGATATGTGAAAAGTTTGGAGGGGGTGTAATTTTCTTTCCCTTCCCGAAACCCAGAACGGAAGAAGCGCAATGTCGGCAATAGATTTCACAGTATAGCAGACTCCATGGCTAGCTTAATCCATCCAAAATCAACAAAAATACCTGTCTGCTCCAAGCTAAGCTTGCTACTAGCTATTATTGATAGCTAATACAGCTAACGTATTATTACTGTTACTTTTACCCACACAATGCGCTGATTTCTTCCTTCATGTTTTCGTGTTTTCCAGCTACTTCCTGGATAGTTCTGAAATGCTTGACGGGCATAGCAACAGTAACTAAGGGGGGCGCGACTTTGCAAAAGGTCAATTGAGACCTTAAAGATGCAACTAAGTAATGAAAGGGGAAGGTTCATTTTCAGCATCATAAGTGTTAAGAGCAGTTGTTGGAAGGGAGAGAGGGTTGTACCAGTCTGCAGAAAGGATATGACAAACATTAAAAGTACATGTAACTTGGAATATGTAGGGATTCCAGTCATTGCCTTCACTTTTCCATCATCTTTTTCAAAAGCCAGTTCATCAAATGTTCCCTATTTAATAAAGTCCTTCAGCCGATGGTTTTCCTCCCTGAGGTAATTGCATTCCCTCTGTAATCTTGCAATGTTCTCTTTGCATGGTTTTTTTGTCACACTGCTCAGCCTCAACAGGGGGCTCTGGCTCAATGTCTGGCAGTGGCATTGACGACAATTCTAGGAGGACGTCCACTGCATCTTGCTTCCTTTTCTCATCCACCCTCTTTTTCTACATTCTGCTGTGCTGCTCATACCTTTCCATGTCTTTCTCGCTGTTCCTCTTCTTGGTGGCTGGTGTGTGCGAGAACACGGATGGAACCCAGCCAGGGGACAACGGGTCATCAGATTTGGTACCTATAAGTTAATGATATAAGAGGGTTTAAGTCCAACACATGCCAACAAGTTAGAAGTTGTTAACATATGTGATATCATTCCTGCAGACTGAACTATTCAGACTGAAAATTAACATTCTCCTTAACTAACTTAACAGAATTTATTATTTAGCTTGCTAGCTCCACTGTGACGGCAAGCTATCTAGCTACTGTAGATAATCTAGCTAGATAAAGGACTGGTGCAATCAACTCCTAACGTTAGCTAGCTAGCTACTGACTAGTAAACCATGTCAGAATGATTACACAAAGATCGGCTAATGACTAAAAAAATACAATAATTAAAATACTGAACGTTTACTTGAGCTTACCTTTGATGAAATGTTCGCTGCAAAGACATGTGTACTTTGACGGTTTCCATTCTTTGCCCTCCCCAGGGACGGAGGCATGTCTAATAGCATATATCCACAGTCTTCTCTCTCCGGATTTTCTTTTTCAGGCGGGGTTCTGTAAAAACACAGCCCAGGGTTGTCTCTTCGTCGGTTACTGCAACCGATTGCACAGCAACTATCCGGCATTTTCAAACGTTTAGGTAAAAACTTGCTAAAAAAAATAGCTGGCGGGCAGCGGAAGAATGTTTTGCTCGACAGGTGGGCATTCGAATATGAATGTGACGTCACGTGAAAACTATGAATAAGTGTGCAATTTCTCCTGTATGTCCCGCTTCTTGTGTTTGCACCTCATAGGATCTTGGAGCTACATTTTGCAGTACCCTAGCTTCTAGGCTCCAGTATTTTCCATCATGAAATTAACCCTATCATTTTGTTTCAGCTCGCTCAGTTCTTTTTACCCTCTGTCATAATTTATTTTCTGTTTCAGTTTGTCCTTTTGTTTTCTCTCAACTAACCCTTTATCTACCTTTGTCTAGTACACATTCACTTTCCAGTAATTGTGGCATCCAGGTTTTTAACTATCTATTGAACAGCAGTTCAGCTGGCGACCACCCGTGTGACAGTGGAGTTGACCTGTAATTCAGCATTGCTAAATAAGGATCAGTTTTAGAATCAACAGCTTTCTTGATTAGCAGCTTCACAATTTTCACTCCGTTTTCAGTGAGACCATTAGACTGTGGATACTTTGGACTGGAAGTCACATGTTTGAACTCATAGGTCTTTGCAAAGTTGCAGAACTCCTCACAACTGAACTGTGGTCTATTATCAGTCATTACATAATCAGGTATGCCATGACATACAAAAAATTACTTGATATATGCGATAACCTAAGATGCTGTTGTATTTTTCAGGAGCGCCAAATCTGGGTAGTTTGAGAAATAGTCAACCACAAGCACGTAGTTTTTCCCTTCTAACTCAAACAGATCTATGCCCACTTTGCTCCATACTTTACACACCTCATTATTTCCAACCCACATGAACTCTTTTGCGTGCTTGGCCCTATGGTTCTGATAGGTTTCACATGAACGTGTGGTCTGCTGTACGTCCGAACCTATACCAAGTATAATACTGCTTTGGCTCCTCTCTTAGACTTCTCCATACCAAGATGTCCCTCGTGTATTTTGATCAACATGTTACATTGCAAACCCTTAGGAATCACAATTCTAGGACCCTTAAACAGAATGCCATCTAATACTGACAACTCGTCCCTGAACTGGCTGTAAGGTGCAGGTACACAGTGTACAGAACAACCCTGGGTGTTTGCTTTAATTACACTTTTAAGCATTACGTCCTCAGCTGTGGCCTTAGCTATGACCGTTCACATCTCATCTGAGACTGGACAGCTTTTCCTGATCAAATTGACATGAACGGGTTCATCCTGCTGATACTGTTGCACTGGGACTGTGCTGTCGTATGCACATGACCGCATGTCTGCCACCAACAGTTCTTTACCAAGTCTGTATTCAAGCTCAGTGTCATATTTCTGCATTTTAAGGAACAACTTTTGTACCCTAGCTGGTGTGTTTGCTAGGCCTTTTTTTGTGCTATAGCCATTAGTGGCTTGTGGTCTTTTTCAGCCCAAACTTTTTTTTTTACCATAGATGAACATGTGAAACTTTTTACACCCAAATGCAAGAACTAAAGCTTCCTTTTCTATCTGTGCGTAATTGCACTCGAGGTTTGTCAGTGCTCTTGCGGCATAAGCTATTGGGCGCCATCGGGTGTCGTATCTGTGCAGCAACACTGCACCTATCCCTGATTTAGATGCATCTGCTGAAATTGTGGTTTGACGTTTTTCATCATAGTACTTTAAGATGAGTGCTTTCACTATCAAGTCTTTCAACTCATCAAATTCTTTCTGATGGTTACTGTCCCAACTCGTCAGAATTTTTGACTAGTAGACCTCTCATTTGACTGGTGTGCTTGAGAAGTTAGGTATAAACTTGCCTATGTAGTTTACCATTACAATAAATCTCTGAACACCCTCTTTGTCGGTTGGTGCAGGCATATGCCAATGGCTGTGACTTTGCTTTGGTCAATTTCTATACCATCTTGTGTCAGCTTTTCACCAAGAAAAGTGATTTCTGTTTGTCTGTACTGACATTTGCCTGCATTCAGTTTCAAGCCACTAGTTCTGGCTGTGTCTAGTGCCATTTTCAATTTCTGGTCATGCTCCTCAATTGTACTGCCCCATATCAATATGTAATCAATGTATACCTTGATGCCTGGAATGCTCTTAAATTTTTGTTGGATTGTTCTATGAAACACCTCAGGTGCAGAAGCCAGCCGAAAAGGTAATCTTTTGAAAGAATACCTTCCGAATGGAGTATTGAGTACAGAGTTTGACACTCTCTTCATCTAGACTTATCTGCCAAAACCTGAGGACACATCTTTTAGCAAAGTATTTTGCGTCTGCTATGTCACCAAATGTGTCCCCTCTTGTAGGCAGCTGATCGTGTTTTCGTTTTAAATATCCGTTTAACACTTTGGGATCCATACATTGCCTAAGTGGGTCTTCATTTTTCTCTACTAGAACGATGGAGTATGCCCACTCAGTAGGTCCCTGTCTTGTTTCTACTATGGCCAAGGATTCTACTCTGTTCAACTCTGCTTTTAGTTTTCCCCATAGAGCTAGTGACAACTGGCTTGTTTGGCTTTTCTAGCTGAATTTTGTGAGTGACTTTAAGTTTCCCAGTACCCTGAAAAACATCAGCATAATCATTCTCTACATTTCCTGTGCCTCTGAGCGACGGGGCAACCAGGCATCCCGAGACAGCAGAGCGAAGTGGTCGGGTGGGGGTGTAGGGCTTGACCATGGCCTGGAGATAGGAAGGAGCTGTTCCTTTCACTGCCCTGTAGGCTACCACCAGAGTCTTAAACTTACAGATGACTAACTGGATCTAAAAAGAGCAGTCCTTGCTTGACGAAGTCTTGGCTTGAAAAAGTCGCACTTGCCTTTGTTCACTCCAGCCTTCGTTCAGCCTAGAACTGTTTACCTGACGCTTGGACGCTTCCAAGTAGCAGCAGTGATTTAAAGAACAGATTGATAATTGTCTGCCAGGAGTGCAGGTCAAACCCTGGCTACTTGACACCCAATTGGCCAAAGAGCTAAAATGAAAGTAGACCTATTGCCCAGAAACTGGTCACTTATGTAAAACTCTATTAAACCTCACACAATACTATTAAAACTGCAAACAGCGAGTTACCAAGGGATATATGTATAAGCTCCATTAGTTTACTCGGCAGTCCAATCCTCGTCCTTCACAGCACTGTAGACCACTCCCACGAAGAGGTCACCTGCAAGCGTCACTGTCGTCATTGTCAATACAGTGGATCTTTCTCTGGATCTGTTTGAAGACCCTGGCAAAGTGGTTCTTTCTGCCACACATTCAACATTCCTGCCACTTGCTCTTTTTGTGCTTTTCGCCACTCTGCTGCTTTGCTTTGTGCTTAGTTGCACAGTCTATTTCCATGACTGTGTCTTTCAGCTGACTACAGTCCATGCTTTTCAGTCTATTCTGTCAATTCTCTTGCCTGACACACTTTTATCGCTTTCTTTAGCGTCAAGTCAGCTTCTGAAAGTATTTTTTCTCTCAGACTCTTGTCACGTACTCCCATCACTATCTTGTCACGGACCAGCGAGTCAGCTAAACCACCAATATTGCATGTTTGATTTCTCAACTTAACGTCCATAATAAATTCTTCAACAGTCTCTGACTCGGTCTGTGACCTGCCATTGAAAACATACCTTTCATATGTCTCCTTTTTCTTTGGGTTGCAAAAGGCTGCAAATCTCTCCACCACCACATCAAAATCCACCTGTTCCTCCTCCGTTAGCTGCATGCTGTTGAAAACATCCAGTGCATCTGCATAAGCCACCGTTAGCAACTACGCAACCTTTTGTGCATCTTCCATTTTGTCGCCCTCAATTGCAGTCACATACAGGTCGAACCATTGCTTGAACGTTCTCCATTTTTCTCCAACGTTCCCCGTCAACTTTAGATCAGTAGGAGGCTTTAAAAGAAGCTCCATCTTCTCCAGGCGCGATTTTCGCACCCGCGTGCCGCGACTACCATAAGCTAACACTGATAACACTAGCAGCTAAAGTCAGTACTTGCCGTTCGTCGTCCAACTTTTTGGCCACTTAACTCGTCTCCTCACGAGTCTAGCATGAGTTCGACAACTCCTGGTACCATGTCGTCTTTTGTTGTTGAGTCTTAAAAAATATGAGACGACATAAGGAACCTTTAGTCTCTATTTATTGCCCAACTCCTAACACCTGCGACCGGTTCCCCGAGCCGTACGCAAGTACATCGCGGGAAACGCAGATCACGTCATGACGTATGACACATGCTGACGTATACTGACGTATACTGTAAACCTCATTGTAACGCTTCTTATCATGGCCATGTCTCCGATTCCAGCACTGATGACCTGACTCCTGACAGTGACTCTAATAGTGGCTCACACCTTGATATTATCTTGTAAATAGATTGATTGCTTTGTCATGCGTATCTATTAGTGATTTGCTGAGTAAAATATATTGTTTTGATTATTCATTGACGGCCATTTCGATGACTGGGTTGTTTTATTGTGGCAGTTGTTTGAATGTTTGCTTTGCTTGCCTATAATCTTTTGTATGTGTGATCTTACAATCAAAAAGGGGGAGGGACTGTAATGGAATTTATTTATCGTACTCCTCATGCTCTCATACTTAGGGAGTAACACAGTCAAGGAACTAAGATCCAGCTTTAACCAGTTCTTTTTGGGAGGAGTCCCCCCTTTTCGCCCCAATTTTACTCATCCAATTACCCCACTCTTCCGAGCAATCCCGGTCGCTGCTCCACCCCCTCTGCCGATCCGAGGAGGGCTGCATACTACCACATACCTCCTCCGATACATGTGGAGTCGCCAGCCGCATCTTTTCACCTGACAGTGAGGAGTTTCACCAGGGGGACGTAGCGCATGGGAGGATCACACCCCCCGTTCCCCCATCCCTCGTCCCTATCCCTCATCCCTATCCCTGAACAGGCGCCCCAACTGACCAGAGGAGGCGCTAGTGCAGCGACCAGGACACATAGCCACATCCGGCTTCCCACCCGCAGACACGGCCAATTGTGGCTGTAGGGACGCCCGACCAAGCCGGAGGTAACACGGGGATTCAAACTGGCGATCCCCGTGTTGGTAGGCAACGGATTAGACCGCCACGCCACCCGGACACCCCAGCTTTAACCAGTTCTTATCTCATCCTGGCCGTTTGCAGAGGTTACGTCATCTTTTTTAGGAAAGCTTTTTTTCTCCATCTATAAATCTCAAAGTATTTTTTTTCTCTGCAGATCACAGAGACAGACTCTGTACTGTGCTTTGTGGTCTCCTATGATCATGCTGATAAATTCACACAGTTGAACAACAAACGAGACTACACATTCATTTCCTCAACAGCAGGCTTTTCTACAATTCAGAAAAATGAAATCTATGATTTTCAATAGTGTTGTATAATGTTTTTCCTTTATTACAACAGTTCTAAAGTTTTGTTTTAACATGCTAAGATGTGTCAATAGCTTAGAGTAGTCCAATAGTTGTACTCACGTTGTATGGTTCAATATGGTCAGAAAAGGGAGAGGTTGGACTTGCACACCAAGAAATATATTGATCCTTCTGAAGACCTGGCTCCAGTCGTAGCCATCAATAACGTATTACTAATCTACTCTGTGCATAACTGTAGTCCGCTGTTCACTATATCATGTTATGTCCACAATTCCGTCCGTCCATCCATCCGTCTGTCCGCTCATCCTCATAATTGTGGACGTAACGTGATATGTACAGCTGGAAACATTTCACCCCTTTGCTGGTAGGTGCAGGTGAAAGTTTATCAAAAATTCTGTGCATGTGGTTGACATTTATCCATGGTAAATCTTGCAGGCATCGCGCAAAACATGCATTGTCAACAGCACAAACCAACAAACAGGAAACTGGTATGACCGCTGCAGTAGTAACCGGATGTCAGTGAACTACAGTTTTGCACGGAGCCGATTCACACTAGACCATTCTGGCCATCACAAGCTTGCTTTGGAGTATGCTGTTGACGTAAATGTCATTACAACTACTAATTGTTGGTTGCAGAAACCATTGAATTATCACAGCATTTGGATCACAGTTAATTATGTGGCTTGTATGACATTCACAGAAGATACTGTAGAACCCGGGTTCGCGTCCTGGCTGTGGTGGTACCGGACTGCCCCCCGAAATCACTACATTGGTGTCAGAAGTGGGATGGTGAGACCGTGAGGCCATCGGAAGCACGTGCGCCCAGAGGCATGAGGTAGGTAATATGCTGAAGCGCGAAGGAGGGGGGAGTGTAACGTGCACGGATAAATAGACTCGATAGACCTTTGCTAACGGGTCGGACCCTTTAGTCGACTGGTTAACGTAGTCGCCCGTGGTGCGGGAGACCTGGGTTCGCGTCACGGCTGTGGCGGTATCGGACTGCCCCCCGAATTCGCTACAATACCAATATACGTAACACAGGACATGGGGTGTCTGTCCTCTAACGGACCACTTGTAGGTTGGGGACAGATTTAAAACAAAGTGCTATACAACAGTACCAGAAGAGAGTCCAAACAGTCTGAGAGAGTCTACCGCTAATTTCCACTATGATGTCAAATGTGAATATTGAGAGTTGACCTTGCTTCTAACAGAAGTATTTACTGGGTTAATTGCATGTATTGGGCGATTATAACACATTCAAGCTTTCACAAACATTGACATCTATATCAGTGGTTTTTCATTTCTAGACATATTTTATTATTCTACTGTTAATTTCTCATTTCATTGTCATACAGAATAAGTGTTTATTCAAAAATATCTTAATATTAAATACCCAAAATAACCATGTAAAATGTAGAATAATTGTGTGTAAGACGTAAAGTATGGTTTTCAGCTTGTGTGTTTGGAGAATGAATTTGATTCTGGCTATCTACAGTGTATGAACTTTTAAAGTTTTCGTAATGTTCTTGAATGTGTGTGGTTTTACTATAAATCAGTATTGTCTACCTGTGTACTTGCGTGTTTATGCATGCAAATTACCTTGCACAGCCTGCAATTTGTGAGTCTGAATGATGATACAGAGTTGCAACACCAGTTGTGGCGCACTCTCCAGAAAGGTGGCCAGCAGATGAAGCATGCTCACATCAGCAAACTCATAAACCATCCTCCAGTAGTAACGCCAGCGCTCGGTTTCTCCGCTCTGTCGACTTCGAAAACCCAGGTAGATGGTGTGGAAATACCTGAGAAGAGCAGCAATTTTGTCCAAGTTTAAAAGTGAAATTTAAAATTCAGTTTGTGTTATTTGTGCATCTGTTGAAGCAACTCCACATCTGACATTTTATTAGCATTTTCTCAATATGAAGTCCAGTCAGGTCACTTTTATTTGTATAGCCTAATATTACAAATTTCAAATTTGCCTCAGTGGACTTTACGGCAACACAACATCCTGTCCTTAGACCCTCTCAGTGGATAAGGAACAACTCCCTAAAAAAAATAAAAATAATAATAATAAAAAAAACCTTTAACAGGAAGAAAAAACAGGAAGAAACCTCAGGGAGCGCAACAGGGGAGGAGCTTTCTCCCAAGATGGACAGCGTGCAATGATGTTGTGTTTACACAACTTACACAATACAACATTGAAAGAGTGTAACGCAGTTATAATGGACTTATAACATTAAGAAGAATATGATGAAGTACAATAATAATGGACTACAAGAAAACAAGAGGAATACTGTAAAAAGGGGCCTACAGTGAGATTTCACTCACTTGATGTCTCAGTGTAGGCCTGTCTTTAGCATCCATGTCACAACCATACTATGTCCCTCTTTCTTTTCTTTTCACCACTTTTTTCTTCCCAACCATACCCGGCCAATTACCCCACTCCTCCGAGCCGTCCCGGTCACTGCTCCAGCCCCTCTGCCGATCCGGGGAGTGCTGCAGACTACCACATGCCTCCTCCGATTCATGTGGAGTCGCCAGCTGCTTCTTTGCACCTGACAGTGAGGAGTTTCACCAGGGGGACGAAGCGCGTGGGAGGATCACGCTATTCCCCCCAGCCCCCCCACCCCGAGGTGGCTCCCCGACTGACCAGAGGAGGTGCTAGTGCAGTGACCAGGACACATACCCACATCCGGCTTCCCCCCCACAGACACGGCCAATTGCGTCTGTAGGGATACCCGACCAAGCCGGAGATAAGGAGATTCGAACCGGCGATCCCCGTGTTGGTAGGCAACGGAATAGATCACCATGCCATCCATGTCCCTCTTTTCTAATTGAATATCTATGCTGCCACAGCCAGAATTAACTTAATAAAATGTTTTTCAGTGTTTTCCAACCAAAATGAATAATCATTTAATGGTGTTTTTGTCAGTATAAGAATATCGTTTTCCTTATTTCAAACATAAATCTAGAAGGAAACTGTCTTTTTGTTTTGGATCAACAATTTGCTATTCTTCTTTAAAGGTGTCATGTATGGCAGTCCAGTAGTGCAGCAGTCCATTCATTGCACTTGTGTCAAACCAACAGGGGTTACACCAGTTTGCTTGAGAAGAAAAATGACTACAAAAGGTTTCCATAATTCTGTGAAACTTTTTTTGGATGGAGCCATATGCTAAATATTTTCTATTCTCTAGTTTCTGATAAGTCATGGCTACCCTAACACAACGTATGTGTGATGGGTTTGATCCGCTTTCCACATACAGAGGACAAGGCAGTGATCAATATGTGAGGAAAAGTCAAGGGTCTCTGAGTGGCGATTGGGGAATGTGAAACCCTCAGTGGCTGTTTCAAAGATGGTGATGACTGCATTGTCAACAATCGGATTTTGCATATGCAGAAACACATTTTTGAAATAGATTTTTTTCTTTTTTGGTATTTGTTTTGCACTTTGTCCAGGGCCTGAGTGTAGTGAGTGACATAGTCATCACTCCAATTGTGGCAGACACGAATTCGATTATCTCCCCTCAAATTCTACCCATTATACAGCTGTTGCCCTGTGGTCAGAATTCTTTTCCATTACCCTGCATCCAAACAGTCATTTTTTATTTATTTATTTTTACTTTCACTTATAAAGGGCACTTGTAATTCCTGGACTAGACCACCCTAAGTTTACACTGAAAGCCCGGCTGAGTATTCTGCGACTGTGAAACGTGACCTTGATGAACTCTGAACTATGGCAGTACGCTCCTGCAGTATGCTGATGCCTTGCTGTTGGTAACACCCAATCAGCTGCAACTTCTGAAGCAGACTCAGTGTTGTTCCTCACTCACTTGGCAAACAAGGCACACAAAGCCTCACTTTCAAAACTCCGGTACTGCATTCCCACTCTACCATATCTGGGATGTGACAACGAAACGCTCTCCTGACAAGGTTACTGCCCTCTGTTCTGCCCCTCCGTTAAAGTCTAAATCTTTAACGCTGTATTTTCGGGGGATGGATAACGTTTTTAGACGTTGGATCTACAACTACCACATCATGAACAGTGTCTTTCGTGCCATCACTTTTTCCACTGCCGCTCAAACCATAAAGTGGGCTCCTAGCAGACTTCGGACTGCAACCATTCAGTGGATTCCATTCTTTTACCATTTCCTTCTTTCGATGATGTCATTAAAGTCAAGTCAATTTTCTTTGTATAGCCAATTATCACAAATTACAAATTTGCTTCAATGGACTTAACAGCAATACAACATTATGTCCTTAGACAGGGGCTCCCGCAGGTGCTGATAAAATTAGCAGGATGTGTGGTGAAGAAAAGGCTGTGCTCCTCTGGACTCTGGCTTGTGGCTCCACCCTGATGGTAGAATTGTGTTCCCCAAATGTCGCAACACGAAGGATACTCCATGTTCTGGCTCAAGTGGCTCATGGGCCCTCCTCACATGTAGGAAAGGGGGGAAGGGGATGAATTATTCAATCACAATGGTTTGCTCCAGGTATAAATGCTATTACCTATTCCTTGACAGAGAGATGCATGGTTTGCCTACAAAACGACAAAGGTAAGGTCATTGCACAACGTGATCACCTACCAACACCTTCAGGCACAATTTTAAATGTGCATATTGACACATTCCCGCTCTGTGCCCTAAGTTTTGTTTTCTTCATGTCATGTCTTGTCTATTGTCGGGTCTTTTATTTTGAAAGTCTTACCTCTCCTCTCGTTTCAGTGACTTCACTTCCTGCCCCAGTGTCTGCGTCCTCCTGCGTGATTACTTTCCCCACCCTGATTGGATTCATTTGTGCCTAGTCACCTCCAGTGTATTTAGTCTCTGTGCTCCCCTCTCTCTGTGCCAGTTCGTTTTGTGCCTAGTGTCAACTCGTGCCAGCCTCTCTCTAGTGTTTGGATTTCTTGTGTATATCTTTGCTCTGCCCCTGGACCTCGCTTTTGCCTAACCCTTTTGGATCATCTGTTTGGACTATTGGATTTGATCTCCTTGCTTTGTCCCTGGACCTCACCTTCGCCTTCTCCTTTGGTATTGTTTGCTTGGATTACTGGACTGCCTTTTCTGTGTACCGAACCCTGCTTTTCAGTAAAGACTACTTTTGAACTCTTCGTTCCCCACGGAGCGCGCCAAGGTGGCGTACATCATTTCCCATCTCACCTGCAGAGCAGAAGCCTGGACTACAGCCGAGTGGGCCAGGAGATCCCCGGTCTGCGCGTAATCAGAGCTGTTCGCCCAGACCGTTCGCCAGATTTTTGACCATCAGACCACGGGTCGAGAGGCAGCGAGGGCTTTAATGGGCCTGCGTCGGGTCTCTGACTATGCTATTGAATTCCGCACTCTGGCTGCTGACTGTAGTTGAAACCAAGGCTTTCTATTTGACGCCTTTCTTCATGGATTAGCTGACCCGTTAAAGGATCAGTTAGCTCCTTAAGAGCTGCCTTCAAGTGCCCTCAAGGATGACCTAATCGCACTTACCATTAAGATTGACACCCGGCTCCAAGTGAGAGAGCGGGAAAGAGTCAGGCCTGTTGGCTTCCCGCCTGTCCAGAGGAGGCAGCCTGCGGTCACTAGTCCTCCTCCCCGGCGTCCGCCCGCCCGTGCCGTTCCGGCGACCGTCTCTTCGTCGCCCCCTGCTGCTCCGGAGGAACTGATGCAATTGGGCAGAGCCAGACTCACTCCCGAAGAACGGCAGCACCGCCTGCGGGAGGGAAGATGCACTTACTGCGCTCAGCTGGGCCACTAAATCTCCTCCTGCCCGGTAAATGCACGGGCTCATCAGGAAGAGAGGGCGCTGGTGAGCTGTGCAATTTTTTCCAATGATCCCTCTCGACCACTCACTCAGGCACGGCTCATCTCATCTTCACTGTCTCTTGGTCTCCCGGTGTTAGTGGACTCTGGGGCGGATGGACATTTTATGGACTGGGGGTTAGCGAAACGGCTGAAACTCAGTCACGTTCCCCTGTCTGAGCCTCTAGAGGCCAACGCTCTGGATGGTCATTGCCATGTATTAAGTTTGGATTTGACACCTGTGGATACCCGTAAGGAGTGATGTCATACCCGGAATGTTGTAGCAAGAGAATTCACTCACTAAAGTGTTGAAATGCGAGTATGCGTTTGTTGTTCGTTTTGATTCAATTCAGTGTCACTGAATTGAACCCTAACCCTTGTGATGGTCTAATTTCAAGTATTAAGACGTGAGCACAACAATGGCGACGAGGGGATAGCGCGACCATATTCGCTTTAACTGGCAGTGATTAGGTTTGAACTGTTAACATGGAGAAATCCGGGATTCAAAACTTTGCCTGCTTTGGCGAACCAGCCACGCTTGGTCAGAGAAGGACAAGATGGTTGACGTGGTTCGAACTCTATGCTGATGGCAAAGGACCCATTTTAACTAACGACGCTACGGACGCCATAAAGCAGAGAAGAAGGGCTCTGCTCTTACACCTTGCCGGACCAGATGTACAAGACTTGTTCTCAACGTTAGCCAACACAGGGGAGGTCCGCGGCGCGGCGGTCCGCGCTTTGAATCAGAACTTTGTACCCCAAGTTAATGCAGCATTTGCGCGGCGAACTTTTCACAAGTCATCTCAGAACACTGGTGAGACCATACAGCAGTTTACTACTCGGCTACGACAGGCTGCCAGAGATTGCGACTTTGGGGGGGGGGGGATGCTGATGATCAGATAAGGGACGCTATCCTGAGCAGATGTACTAAGATGTACGTGAGAAGGAAACTGTTGAAGGGAGGGCCAGGTTTCACACTCGCCCGCACACTGCAGCTAGCCTCGCAGTGCAAGAAGGTGGAGGAACAGCTGTCAGCCATTTTGGGCGCGACGAAGGTGGAAACAGAGACTGTCCATCATGTTGCACAAAAAGGAGGGAGACACGTGAAACATTCCAGAGGGAAGCCGACGACCAAAAGCATCAAAATGAAAGGAATTGTTACAGAAGTGGACATACAGATCACCTTGGCAGGAACCCGAAATGCCCCGCACGCGGACAGACATGTCATACGTGCAACGGAAAGGACCACTTTTCAGCAGTATGTCGCACCAAGCCTAAAGGTGCCAAAAAACGTGTGAGTAATGTTGAGGAACAAGGTGACTATGCATTCGTTGCCAAAGAGAATAACACAACTGAGAGACTTACCTTTTCTGTGGGGGGAGTAAAACTGCAGATGTTAGTTGATTCAGGGGCGACCAGTAATGTGATGGGTGAAACCACATGGAAGAGACTAAAATCACAATGTATAAAGTGTCATTCATACATTCCCAAGACAGAGAGTAAGCGGCTCTCTTATGTTGCTAGCCAACCACTATCTGTTAAATGTGCATTCTCGAGTGAGATTGCAGTTGGAAATAAAACTGAGCAGGCAGAGTTCGTTGTGGTTAATGGCATGGGAGAGGCATTGCTAGGAAAGGAGACAGCCATGAGACTTGGAGTTTTGAAAATAGGAGTCGATGTTGCAGCGGTATTGAACATAAAACCGTCACTTGAACAGCAGTGTCCAAAGCTATTCCAAGGGGTTGGAAAACTGAACTCCAAGCAGGTTAGCTTACACATCAACCCAGACGTGAAGCCTGTCACCCAGCCTTTTGGGTGCATACGATTCAACCTCAGGGGGGGGCAGTAGATGCCAAAATAAAGCAATTGATGGACATGGACATTATTGAACCTGTAGACGGCCCCACCCCATGGGTAAACCCTGTGGTTATCGTACCAAAAGCTGACAATGATGTGAGACTATGTTTGGACATGAGACGGGCAAACCAGGCTATAGAGAGGGAGCGGTATCCTATTCCCACGGTTGATGAGATACTCCAAGGCATGAATGGCTCAACGGTGTATAGCAAGCTAGACCTAAAATGGGGATACCATCAGTTGGAACTGAGCCCTGAGTCACGTGGAATCACGACCTTTGCCGTACAGGACGGAGTGTACCGATATAAACGGCTGATATTCGGTGTTTGCTCAGGCAGCGAGCAATACCAGCACGAGGTAGCTAATGCACTAGTAGGGATAGAGGGGGTCGAAAATATATCCGATGACATCATCGTGCACGCACACGACCAGGAGACACACGACAGACGTCTCTACGCCGTCCTGACCAGGCTGATGGAGAGAGGCCTGACTCTAAACCCAGACAAATGCCAGTTTAACATGAACAGATTCGTTTTCATGGGCATCCTGTTGTCTGAGAAGGGCAAAGGACCGACGGAAGAGAGAGTGCGAGCAGTGGCGGAAGCTCGCGAGCCAGAGAATACGGCGGAAGTGAGGAGCTTCCTCGGACTAGTCGGATACAGCAGCAGATTCATCCCTTAGTTTCGACCCTATCGGAGCCGCTACGACGTCTGACGAGAAAGGACACCCCATTTGAGTTCGGACCAGAGCAGAGAGAATCATTCAATGCACTCAAGGATAAGGATGAACTGGCAAGAGCTGGCACTTTAGCATACTTGGATAAGGAGGCACAGACCAAGGTGATCGCAGACCCGAGCCCCGTAGGATTAGGCGCAGTGCTAGTTCATGTCCAACAGGGGGAAGAGGTGCCGATATGTTATGTGAGTCGTACCTTAAGTGACTGCGAGAGGCCCTAGCTCTAGTGTGGGCGTGAGAGGCAGCATCCGGGCGATACTGGTTCGTGTCCCGGCAGCGGCAGTTCCTATAGTTGCCTCCCGAATTCGCTACATTGGTGTCAGAAGTGGGATGGTGAGACCGTGAGGTCATCGGAAATGCGTGCGCCCATAGGCACGAGGGAGCCGATATGCTGGAGCGCGGGGACGCGTTTCCCGAAGGAGGTGGGTAGTGTAACGTGCATGGATAATTAGACACGTTGGTTCTTGACTAACGGGTCTGACCCTTTAGTCGAGCGGTCAGCGATGTCTTCCGCGGTGCGGGCGATATACAGGTTCGCGTCCCGGCCGCGGCAGTTCCTGTGGTTGCCTCCCGAATTCGCTACAGCATGTTTATGGCACACAGTTTACCTTAATAACAGATCATAAGCCTTTAGAAGTAATATAAGACCCTCACTCCAAACTCTGCGCTCGCATTGAAAGGTGTGTACTCCGATTACAACCATACAATTTCAGAGTGCTACACATACTAGGCAAGCAAAATATCGCAGACACACTGTCACGATTGCTGGGTGAGACAGCACAACGTGAGAGACACAATCACGGCTCAGACGAGTAGGTGAGGTTTGGCGCTGTCAGTGTAACCCAGGTCAAGATAACCCAGGTTAAAATAACCTACATATAATTACAGTTTAATCATAATAAATAAATAAATAATCATAATTATTCATTTTGCAAATAAATAGTGAACAGTAGATAAGTAATTCATGGTATCAATAAATTCATATTCATATTGTTGGTTCAGATTGCTATTTCTTAAAACGCAGCGCGTGCAGTGCTGATTAGCCAATCAGCTGCCTTGCTCAAGAGGGAGAAAGTTCCAGAACTAGCTAGGTTTCAGAACGCCAGGCAAACGCTTGAGAGAAGCCACTAGAACAGGAGCTGAAGATAAAAGATTCTACTTTGAAATAGCAGTGAGCCATTATCCAAATTGAGTATTTTGTTTGTTTTAATCATCCTCCGGACCCTGGGTTTTGTATTGTGTCCGAGTATCATCCAGGACTTGGTGAGTCAATTGCTAACTAGCCAAACTTTTCCGTTTTCAATGTCTGTGTGCATAGGCTAGTTAAAGCTATAAGTAGCTCAGTTTTATGTTGTAGATCATATTTTGTGTAAAGATTATCGAGGAGCTACGTTTTTCCTTTGTAAACCGAATTCAGATTGTATTTTTCTTTTTTGCAAACCGAATTGATAAACTAGCTAATTCCAGTTAGGCTGCAGCAGCATGGTGTATTAGCACAGAAAATTGACCTGCGTCACAGCTAGCTACATGCAGCCAGGCTGTAGTAGCATCGTGCACTAGCATAGGAGATTAAACTGCCTCACGTTTTAGCGGTTGGCAAATTGACTATGTCAATCGGTACTTCTCTTGTTTTCTTTTGATTATTTTATTGAGAGATATGCAAACTAATGTCTTTGCATGTGATGTGCCTGTTATAATGCAGGCCATGTTTTTTTTTTGATTGGGAAGATCGCGCTTGGTGTTTCATACCCCAAGCTGGGAAGAAGATGGCGAGCCACTCATAGGAGACTTGCTGGATCCACGTCGTCTGTCTGCGGCTGCAGACAGCTCATTCTCAGGACAGTGTTAGGGTTTGTGGAAGACCCCAAGCGCACGACACCAGACAGAGATGGGGTTAGCCGAAAAACTGGCGTACTTTATGCAAACATAGGAAGGCAATGAGCGACAAGGAAAAAACGGAAAGTCCAAGGGGGGAAAAAAACTCGCGGGTAATCCAAACGGGAACACGGCAGGATACTTCCACGGGGAAACTTTGCAAGGGAAAAACATGAACCAAGGGCTGAGATGAATTCGTAGAGAAAAGGACCGTGAGAGGAGAGTCGCCGCTACTGCGGGGAGGTTACAACACGAACTGACAACGGGCACGTGGGAGGCCACCAAACTTAAGCCCAGCCCTGATGACTAAACCCGGCCCTGACGAGCCGATTGGCTGCCGACGAGGGGTGGGCGGGCCACGGCGCGGGGTGGGCGAGCCATAACAGTACCCCCCCCCTCCACGGGAGCCACCAGGCGACTTGCCCGGCTTGTCGGGATGGGAATGATGGAACTCAGTGAGCAGCCCAGGGTCCAGGATGAGCTGACGGGAGATCCAGCTACGTTCCTCCGGACCGTAGCCCTCCCAGTCCACCAAATACTGGAACCCCCGCCCTCGGCGCCGGACGTCCAGCAGCCGGCGGACCTTCCACTGGGGGTGCCCATCCACGGTCTCAGGGGGAGGCGGAGCCGGGGCCGGAGGCATCAGAGGACTGTGGGAGACAGGCCTAACCCGAGACACATGAAACACGGGATGGGTCTTCAAGGAAGCCGGAAGCTTAAGACTCATCGCCGCGGGGCTGAGAACCTTCCTGATCTCAAAGGGGCCGACAAACCGGGGGTTCAGCTTCTTCGCGGTGGACTGAAGCGGAAGATCCTTAGAGGACAGCCACACCCTTTGGCCTGGTTGGTACGTAGGTGCTGGGGACCGGAGTCGGTTGGCTCCCCGACTGGCGTGCTCAGCTGCCCGGAGCAGAGCGTCTCTGGTCACCTCCCAGACGCGACGATACCGGTTCAGATGCCTGCACGGAGGGAACCGCCACTTCCGACTCCTGCGCAGCAAAGAGAGGCGGCTGGTAGCCCAGGGACACCTCAAAAGGTGAGAGGCCGGTGGCAGAGCTGACCAGGGAGTTGATGGCATACTCGACCCAGGGGAGGAACCGGCTCCAGGAGCTGGGCTTCTTGGCGGCCGCGCACCGGAGGGCAGACTCCACGCTCTGGTTCATCCTCTCTGTCTGTCCGTTAGTCTGTGGGTGATAGCCAGAGGAGAGACTCACAGAGGCACCCAACCCCTTGCAAAAGGCCCGCCATACCTGGGAGACAAACTGGGGCCCTCGGTCCGAGACGACGTCTAGGGGAAGGCCGTGGAGACGGAACACGTGGCTCGTCAGGAGGTCCGCCGTCTCAGAAGCCGATGGGAGTCTGGGGAGGGCCACCAGGTGCACTCCCTTACTGAAGCGGTCCACCACTGTCAGGATCACAGTGTTACCCTGGGAGGGCGGCAGTCCGGAGACAAAATCCAACGCCACATGGGACCAGGGCCGGCTTGGAGTTGGGAGGGGCTGCAGCAGACCCGCGGGTGCCTGGTGAGAGGCCTTGCTGCGAGCACAGACGGAGCAGGCCCCTACGAAGTCCCTGACGTCGTTCCTCATGGTGGGCCACCAGAAACGCCGAGCCAGAAAGGTGAAGGTGCGGTGGACACCCGGATGGCAAGCAAACTGACTGGCATGGCCCCACTGGAGAACCCGGGACCGGACTGCGTCCGGGACAAATAGGCGGCGTGGAGGGACGTGGCTCGGGGCGGGATGGGAGCGCAACGCCTGCCTGACCACGGTCTCGATGCCCCAGGTAACCACGCCAACCACCCTGGCCACAGGAAGGATGGAAGTCGGCTCCTCTGTAGCTGGCTCCCTCCTCGGGTGTTGTCGGGACAGGGAGTCTGCCTTCGTGTTGCGGGACCCGGGGCGATAAGTCAGCGTGAAGTCAAACCGACTGAGGAAGCTGGCCCACCGTGCCTGCCGACCATTGAGGCGCTTGGTTGGATGAACGTCAAGTTCTTATGATCAGTCCAGATGGTGGACGGCTGTTCCGCCCCCTCCAGCCAATGGCGCCCCTCCTTCAGAGCAACCACCACTGCCAGCAGCTCCCGGTTCCCAACATCGTAGTTCTCCTCGGCAGGGAGGAACCGGCGAGAGAAGAAGGCGCATGGATGGACCTTCTGGTCAGACGCTGACAGCTGGGAGAGGACAGTCCCCAAACCGGTGTCCGAAGCATCCACCTCTACGATGAACTGCCTCTTGGGGTCGGGGTGGAGCAGGACCGGGGCGCTGGTGAACCTCTCCTTGAGGGACTGGAACGCAGAGCGGGCAGCCAGGGACCAGATGAACGGCTGGGAGGGGGAGGTCAGCCTGGTGAGAGGTTCTGCCACGCAGCTGTAGTTCCGGATGAACCTCCGATAGAAGTTCGCAAACCCGAGGAAGCTCTGTAATTCCTTCCGTGATGTGGGATCGGGCCAGTCCACCACAGCCTGGATCTTGCGGGGGTCGGCCCGGGTCTGTCCCCTCTCAACGACGAAGCCCAGGTAGTCAACGGAAGGGGAATGGAACTGGCACTTCTCTGCCTTGACGAAGAGCCGGTTCCGGAGGAGACGTTCAAGTACCCGGCGGACATGCTGGACATGTTCCTCAAGGGTCCTGGAGAAGATGAGGATGTCATCGAGGTACACAGCCACAAACTCGTCGAGCATGTCACGGAGAATGTCATTCATGAGAGCCTGGAATACCGCCGGGGCGTTGGTGAGGCCGAACGGCATGACCAGGTACTCATAATGACCCCGGGGCGTCTTAAAGGCCGTCTTCCACTCGTCCCCCTTCTGGATCCGGACCAGATGATAGGCACACCGGAGGTCCAGCTTAGTGAAGACTGTAGCCTGGGTGAGGGGCTCAAGGGTGGAACTCATGAGAGGAAGGGGGTACTTCTTTTTGATGGTTATCTCATTGAGTTGGCGATAGTCAATGCGGGGTCGGAGGCCCCCGTCCTTCTTTTTCACGAAAAAGAATCCAGCTGCCACCTGGGAGGACGAGGGCCGAATGAGCCCCGCTGCCCAGGACTCGGAGATGTACTCGTCCATCGCAGCCTTCTCGGGGATGGTCAGACTGTACAGACGACTGCTGGGAAGAGGTGCCCCAGAGTGGAGGTCGATAGCACAGTCATAAGGTCGATGAGGAGGAAGAGATTGGGCCCGGGTCTTGCTGAAAACCTCACCTAACTCATGGTACTCAGGGGGAACAGAGGAGAGGTCGGGAGGCGGGGTACTAGGGGCACGTCGGGGGGATGGGGCGGGAGCAGCCTGGAGACATTGGGCATGACAGGAGGAGCTCCACTCCATGATGGTACCGGAGGCCCAGGCGATGTGTGGCTCATGCTGCACGAACCAGGGGCGCCCTAGGATCACAGGGACTAACGAGGACTGGATGATGTAGAACCGAAGTCTCTCCACATGGTTACCTGCTATGGTGAGAGAGACAGGGTGGGTGCGTTGGGTGACGCTGGCCAGGCAGCGCTCGTCCAGCGCGAAGGCCTCCATGGGCTTCTCCAGCGTCTCTAGCGGGATGTTAGCCTGGGCCGCAAACTCTGAGTCCAGGAAACACTCATCAGCCCCCGAGTCGAGGAGTGCACCCACCGTGAGCCGCTGGTCAGCCCAGGCCAGGGTAACGCTAACTAGATGGTTCTGTGGGGCAGGACGGCGGGAACCGGAAAGTCGGCTCACTAGGATCTCCCGGGGCCCCAGTGAGCCTAGTCTTTAGGCCGAGTGGGGCAGCCACTGATCAGATGTCCCCTCTGGCCACAGTAGAGGCATTGACCCGCCTTGAACCGGGCCTCCCATTCGGCCGGAGTAAGATGTGTGTGCCTCAGCTGCATAGGTTCCTCCTCCGTCATGGTCTGGGGCGCGGGGGGAGAAACGGCCACAGGGAAAGTGGGGCGAACAGGAGTAGGGATCCTGTTAGGAGTGCTGGACGACTGGGGAATGGACGGGGATCCACGCAGGGCTCGCTTGCGCCTCCTCTCCCGGAGGCGTCCGTCGATGCGGATGGCGAGCTTGATCAGGTCCTTGAGGGAGGTGGGCTCCTCCCGGGTGGCTAGCTGGTCCTTAACAGCCTCGCTGAGACCTCTCCGGAAGGTGACCTGAAGTGACTGGTCGTTCCAGCCGCTCTCAGCTGTGGCCAGCCTGAACTCCACCGAGTAGTCTGTGACACTGCCACTGCCCTGCTGGATACTGCTCAGCCGAGCACAAGGGTCCTGGCCACCGACTGGATGGTGGAAAACCTTCCGTAGTTCCGCCTCAAAGGCCTCGTAGGTGAGGCAGAAACTGGCCTTCATGGACCAAGAAGCAGTGGCCCACTGAGCTGCTCGGCCTGTGAGCAGGTTGGTCACGTAAGCGACCCGGGCAGCATCTGACGTGAACATGCTGGGTTGATGCAGGAAGACCAGCTCACACTGCATGATGAACGTGGCACAGGTCTCAAAGTCGTCATCAAACGGTCGTGGGCTGGAGAGGCAGGGCTCCCGGGGAACTGGGTTGAGCCCCACAGGGTTAACCGGGGCCGCGGGCCCAGGGGGCGGGTTACCCACGACTCCAGGGGCAGGCTGGCCCGGCGGCTGGATGGTGAGAGCCGCCGTGATGGTTTGCAACTGCCGCAGGATCTCTGCTTGTTGACTCGCCAACGCCGCCTGCTGCCTCGTTAGGTTACCCACACAGGCCTGGAGGGGCGGGACCCAAGTCTGAAGATCTCTCACCGCTGCGGAGGCCGCCTCTAGCTGCTGGGTATGGGAGTTAGTCGGGCGGATCTGTTCGATGAGGGCCGCTCGAAGCGGGCTGGCCGGTACGCTCTCCGTGTCGGCTGGGGTCGTCATGGTCAGTTCGTACTGACGATGACACCAGACAGAGATGGGGTTAGCCGAAAAACTGGCGTACTTTATTCAAACATAGGAAGGCAATGAGCGACAAGGAAAAAACGGAAAGTCCAAGGGGGAAAAAAACTCGCGGGTAATCCAAAAGGGAACACGGCAGGATACTTCCACGGGGAAACTTTGCAAGGGAAAAACATGAACCAAGGGCTGGGATGAGTTCGTAGAGAAAAGGACCGTGAGAGGAGAGTCGCCGCTACTGCGGGGAGGTTACAACACGAACTGACAACGGGCACGTGGGAGGCCACCAAACTTAAGCCCAGCCCTGATGACTAAGCCCGGCCCTGACGAGCCGATTGGCTGCCGGCGTGGGGTGGGCGGGCCACGGCGCGGGGTGGGCGAGCAATAACAGACAGTAGCCTACAGATTCGAGCACCTGGATTGTGGTAGGACTGAAATTTCCAGTTTGTTACTGCAAAACGCAGTTGGACTCAGTGGAGCCACAACGGACTTTCCAAGAAGGACGGATTATAGCCTACATTTATTATTGATTTTGATTGTTGATCTGATATTGTATTGTTAATTGCTGTATCGGCTGAGTTTATTACTCATTCATACTGTTCATGGGGTAATGCAATTGTGTGTTACTTTTGGCATTCTGATTTGCTGGTTAAGTAACTTAGGTTAATGGACATTAAAACTGAAACTTAAAGGCCTAATAGAACAAAATAGAACATACAACAAATTAACATATTTTTTCGACTCAAACAAGTGATAACTTCAAATTAGAATTAAAAGGATCTATGAACTAAAATATCTATCTAAAATATTTGAAACTCAAAATAGTGGTTTAATAACGGTTAAATCATAAAACAAGAGGTTTCAATTAATTTATCCATTCTCATTGTGTTATTGTGTAATTGTGTAAGTTTCTCTGTCTATGTTTACAATTCTTTATATAAAAACAAGCCAGCAGTTCAAACTTTATTCCCTGGTCTGTGGTCTGCAATCATTTGATGCTAGTTATAAACTGCTCCTACGAACCTAAAACTGGTCCTAGTCAACTGTCAACATCTACAGTGCTACATCAGCGCCATGCCAAAGGCACTCACGACCGGAGAGGTGGAGGAGGCCTCTGCGACCGACCCGGAGCTGATTGAGGTACGAAAGGCAATCACAAATGGGCGGTTTGAGAACTGGGCGGCACAGTGGCGCAGTGGTTAGCGCGGTTGCCTAACAGCAAGAAGGTCCTGGGTTCGAGCCCCAGGGTAGTCCAACCTTGGTGGGTCATCCTGGGTCGTCCGGTGTGTGGAGTTTGCATGTTCTCCCCGTGTCTGCGTGGGTTTCCTCCGGGGGCTCCGGTTTCCTCCCACAGTCCAAAGACATGTAGGTCAGGTGAATTGGCGGTACTAAATTGTCCCTAGGGATGTGTGTGTGTGTGTGTGTGTGTGTGTGTGTGTGTGTGTGTGTGTGTGTGTGCGCGTGTGTGTGCGTTTGCGTGCGCGTGTGCGCGCACGCGTGTCGGCCAGCATTGTGATGGCCTGGCAGCCTGTCCAGGGTGTCTCCCCGCCTGCCGCCCAATGACTGCTGGAATAGGCTCCAGCATTCCCGCGACCCTGAGAGCAGGATAAGCGGTTTAGATAATGGATGGATGGACAGTTTGAGAACTGCAAAGCATATGCAGCCATAGCAAATGAACTGTGCATAGTGGGATATTTGGTCTTCCGTGGGACATGTATTGTGCTATCCCGCGTGCACGAGCACTGGCTTTAGCACATGAGGGACATGTCGGGATATTGGGGACAAAACAGCACCTGAGAACCAAGGTTTGGTGGCCGGGGATGGATCGAGGGGCTAAAAAACACTGCAAAGACTGCCGTGGTTGCCAGATAGTAGCCAGAACCACTGAGACCCACACCCCTTCCAGACGGGCCTTGGCAGGATGTGGCCGTAGACTTGCTGGGACCCCTGCCATCCAACCATTCCATTCTTGTAGTAGTAGATTATTACAGCAACAGAAAAGGTTATTGATAGCCTAGTAGAGTCAATATTTAGCCGTCATGGCTTACCAGTCACCTGCAAATCAGATAATGGCCCACAGTTCAAGTCTGAGCTATTCCGAGAATATTGTGAAAATAACGGCATCACACATCTGAAGACAGCAGCTAAATGGGCTCAGGCCAACGGAGAGGTCGAGCGCCAGAATGCATCACTAATGAAGAGAATCAGGATTGCTCATTCGGAAGGACTGGACTGGAAAAGGGAGCTGAGAAAACATGTAACTGTGTACAGGAGTATCGACCATACCACGACAGGGAAGAGCCCGGCAGAATTGCTCTTTAATCATAAAATGAGAGGCAAGCTGCCAGACGTCACAGAGTCACACACAGACATGGAAGTGCGTGATCGGGACAGTGAGAAAAGGAGCAAATCCAAACTGTACATAGATGAACGCCAGAGAGCACAGCACTCAAAGATCGAAGTCGGCGACACTGTGCTTTTAAGGCAAGACAAAGTGGGTAAGTTTACCACTCCCTTTAACGCTACACCACACAAAGGAGTCATGTGATTCTAGAATCCCCAGCGGGAGCACGGTAGGCAAGAAACAGTACTTTCGTGAAAAAGTACAAGACTACTTGACCGGAGGAGACAACCCATGAGCAGGACGACACACAAGGGGTTAAGGACATCACAGTGGACTCTGATAAGGACACAGTGACCCCGCCAACACCCACCTGGCAGAAATGCCTAATGCAGGCAGGCCTCAGCGGGCCAAACGAGCGCCTCAGAGACTGTCTGACCATGATTTGACTTGAATTTAAAGTAAGGGCACGGGTGACTTTGAGGACGTTTTAGTTTTATTGTCAGACACAGGTTTTTAAGATGTCTGGATGCAAAGTAATTACAGAATGCAGTTATCAGACACAGGTTTGTAAGATGTCTGTAGATCTTCAAGGAAAAAAAGGGATGCCATGTATTGTGTTTGGATTTGACACCTGTGGGTACCCGTAAAGAATGATGTCACATTCGGAATGTTGTAGCAAGAGAATTCACTCAGTAAAGTGTTGAAATGCGAGTATGCGTTTGTCGTTCGTTTTGATTCAATTCAGTTAATATCGTATTGGTCTAATTTCAAGTATTAAGATGTAAACACTACTCTGCAGAGTTACCCATCAAACCATCCCCGTTCAACTCACTATGGCTAACAACCACACTGAACCCCTGAGCTTCTACCTGTTCAACTCCCCAATGCATCCTCTTATCC
The DNA here is from genome assembly GCF_029633865.1 of Lampris incognitus. Lineage (NCBI taxonomy): Eukaryota > Metazoa > Chordata > Actinopteri > Lampriformes > Lampridae > Lampris > Lampris incognitus. Next base: position 992,892 of record NW_026611077.1, on the reverse strand, counting down.
TTGGCCTACCCTGGCTGAAATAACATAAGCCTCACCTGGATTGGACTACTGGGGAGGCGACGGGGTGGGGCTCTAGTGCCTGCCTGTGTTCCGTTTCCACCCCGGATCATTCTCAGCATCCTGACTGCTCGTCTACTGTACCTGCCACCTCTGTGACTCCTGCCTCCGCGTCACCTCCAGTTTTGTTGGACCCTGACTTTCCAGACCTCTCCAGAGTGCTGTCTTGTTACTACAATCTCAAGGAAGTGTTCAACAAGGCTCGTGCTATGTCTCTGCCTCCTCACTGACCCTACGACCGTGCCATTGATTTGCTTCCCGAGACCTCGCAGCCCAGGGGCCGTCTGTATTCCCTGTCAGCCCCGGAGACTACGGCTATGAAGGACTATATTGACTCTTCTCCGACCAAGACTCTGACCATCTTCATCTCCCGCGGGGCGGGGTTCTTCTTCGTTGAGAAAAAGGACAAGACTACCGTGGCCTGAATGACATCACCATCAAGAACAGGTACCCCCTTCCTCTTGTCTCTTCTGCATTCAAATTATTGCAAGGTGCTAAGATTTTCACCAAACTCGAGCTTCGTAATGCCTTTCATTTGGTCAGGATACGGGATGGGGATGAGTGGAAGACCGCTTTTAATACTCCTACTGGGCATTACGAATACCTTGTGATGCCCTTTGGTCTGACCAATGCTCCAGCGGTTTTCCAGGCTCCAGTGAATGACATCCTTTGGGACAAGTTGGACCGGTTTGTTTTCATCTACTTAGATTATATCCTCATCTTCCCCCCCGATGAAGAGTCACACGTCCAGCATGTACGGCAAGTGCTGCAGCGCCTCCTCGACCATCAGCTCTTCGCCAAGGCTGAGAAGTGTGAGTTCCGCGTTTCCACCGTCGCCTTCTTGGGGTACATCATCTCTGAGGGCAGCATGGAAATTGATCCCGCTAAAGTCGGTGCTGTTACAGAGTGGCCTATGCCCTCCAATAGGACCCAGCTCTGCCATTTCCTGGGGTTCGCCAATTTTTATAGGTGGCTCATCCGTCGGTACAGCACGATCACCGCCCCACTGCATGCCTTAACCTTCCCCTGTGTGAAGTTTCTGTGGTCTCCCCAAGCTGATCAGGCTTTACAGCGGCTGAAGGAGAGCTTCACATCAGCGCCCATCCTCATGCTGCCTGATCCCCGGCGGCAGTCCGTAGTGGAGGTCGATGCCTCGGATGGGGGACTTGGGTGCTGTCCTCTCCCAGCGGTGTCCAGAGGACAACAAGCTCCATCTCTGCGCTTTCCTCTCCCGGATGCTGGCCCCCGCTTAAAGGAATTATGATGTGGGGAACAGGGAGTTGCTGGCCATTCGGGTGGCCTTGGAGGAGTGGTGCCACTGGTTGGAGGGGTCGGAGCACCCATTCTTGGTGTGGACTGACCATAAGAACTTGGAGTACATCCGGACAGCCAAGCGACTCAACTCCAGACAGGCCAGGTGGGCTCTTTTTTTTACCTGATTTAATTTTACCCTGTCCTACTGTCCTGGTTCCAAGAACGCCAAGGTGGATGACCTGTCTCGTCTGTTTTGCCCCGACCCTGCTCCTCGGTCTCCAGCCAGCATCCTGCCTGCTTCCTGTGTGGTTGAGGCCATCACCTGGGGAGCAAGGTCAGACGGGCAATCTAACACCCTAGCGCCTGCTGGCTGTCTCCCGAATTGGCTGTTTGTTCCTGTCTCTCTTCACTCTCAGGTCATCCATTGGGCTCACACCTGCTGCCTTTTCTGTCACCCTGGTGTGCAGCGGACTCTCTTCGTCATTCGACTGTGGTTCTGGTGGCCAGCTATGGAGAAGGAGATAGGAGAATATGTTGACTGCTTGTCCTGTGTGCGCTCAGAACAAGGTCTACCGACGCTCTCCTCCTGGTCTCCTGCACCCGGTCCCGGTGCCCCGCCGTCCTTGGTCTGATGTCTCCCTGGACTTTATCACAGGCCTACCGCCCTCGGACGGTAACACCACCATTCTGATGGTAGGGGACCGGTTCTCGAAAATGGTGCATTTTATCCTCTGCCCAAGATGCTCACTGCCAAGAGAATGGCAGAGGTTGTGCTGTCTCATGTGTCTCCGTGGATTCCCTAGGGATGTGGTTTCTGATTGAGGACCCCAGTTCGTCTCAAAGTTCTGGAAGGCGTTTTGTTCACTGCTCGGGGCCTCAGTCAGTCTGTCTTCCGGGTTTCACCCCCAGTCCAAAGGCCAGGCAGAGCGGCTGAACCAGGAGCTAGAGACCGGGCTGCACTGTCTCGTCTCCCAGAACCCGGCCACCTGGAGCAAGCACCTCATTTGGGTTGAGTGTGCGCACAACACCCTGCCTTGCTCTGCCACTGGTCTCAACCCCTTTCAATACACCTATGGTTACCAACCACCTCTGTTCCCTGCCCTGGAGCCGGAAGTTGACATCCACTCAGCCCTGGCCTTCGTCCATCAGCGTCGGCGCACCTGGACCTGGGCCCGTCAGGTGCTCCTGAGGACCTCCGACCAGTATAAGAGGTTGGCTGATCGGTGGCAGATCCCCGCACTTGCCTACCAGCCCGGTCAGAAAGTCTCGCTGTCCACTTGAGACCACCCCCTGCATGTTGTCTCACACAAACTGGCTCCCAGGTTCATGGGGCAATTCCTCATCTCCCGGGTCATCAACCCAGTGGCTGTGTGGCTCCGGCTCCCCAGCTTCATGAGGGTCTATCCCGCGTTCCACGTGTCCCGGATCAAGCCTGTGTGGGAGAGTCCTTTGGTTCATGCCTCCTGGCCCCCGCCGCCCCCCGATTCGTTGACGGTGGCCCTGTGTACACCATCCGGCGCCTCCTGGCGGTTCGTGCTTGGGGCCGTCATTATCTGGTGGACTGGGCGGGGTACGGGCCTGAGGAGCGGTCCTGGGTCCCTGCCCACTTTGTTCTGGATCCGAGCCTCATTTGGGACGTTCATCGCCGCCATCCTGATTTGCCTGGGCCGCCCGGTGCCGGCCCTGGGGGGGGGGGGTACTGACACACCCCGTTCTATGCCACAGGTTTTGTTTTCTTTGTCATGTCTGTCGATTGTCGGGTATTTTATTTTGAAAGTCTCATCTCTCCTCTCGTTTCAGTAACTTCATTTCCTACCCCAGCGCCTGTTTCCTCCTGCATGATTAATTTCCCCGCCCTGATTGGATTCATCTGTGCTGTGCCTTGTTACCTCCAGTGTATTTAGTCTCTGTGCTCCTCTCTCTGTGCCAGTTCGTTTTGTGCCTAATGCCAGCCTTTCTCTAGTGTTTGTATTTCTTGTGTATATATTTTGCTCTGCCCCGGACCTTGCTTTTGCCTAACCCTTTTGGATCATCTGTTTGGACTACTGGATTTGATCACCTTGCTTTGTCCCTGAACTTCACCTTCATCTACTCCTTTGGTATTGGTTGTTTGGATTACTGGACTGCCTTTTCTGTGTACCGAACCCTGCTTTTCAGTAAAGACTACTTTTGAACTCTGACCTCATCTCTTGTGTCATGCTATTGAGTCCTCTGCCTAATGTGTGTTACATATATAGACTTTGTACATATGCCTCCATGCAATGTTTTTAAATATCTTTTGGTAAAATAAAAAAATAATGAAATTGCCACCTTTCACAATTTTGCCACCGCTAGCACTAAGAATGTCTCATTAGAGTTGGTACTTCCATAATTTAAATATAAATAAAAGTTTAATGCTCTGACATATAAAATTTCACCATCCTGTACAACCCATTTCGCGTACAAGTCAAACAGATGCTCTTGTGCTATTTTATAGAAGTGGTGCTATTACAGTAACAGGCAAGACTGAGATATGGGCCCTGGCATTACAGACAGCTCACTTTTTAGTTTTAGTTTGAGTGAAGCAGGAAGAACAGGAAGAGAGAAGGAGGGAAAGATAGAGAGAGAGAATAACACAAACTGGCTGCCTGCAGTAAGAGGACATGAAAAAAGAGGAAAAGATGACAGTTATTACACCTGCACATTAGGTTTAGGCATAAAGTAATCCAGAATATGTTTGGATGTAATGATTTGTGTTTTACCTTTTGAGCAAGCAAGTATTAGTGTCTCCAAATTTAATATCTTGCCCTGTGAAATCAGGGTCTTTCATTATTAGGTAGTGGTTTTCTCTTCATGGTGAGCTTGTATCACACAGTGCATGTTTCATATAGTCTATGCATAAAACATGGTCTTACCAGACAGCCGCTGAACCTGGAGTCCCCAAACCAAATTTTTGTCAGGACCACTTTAGTCAAAGAAATCTTTATTGCCATCTGCAGTAGTTATATTTGGCAGTATGGCTCTGTTCTGGGACCTCCCTGCCCTTCCATGTGCATACATTGAAATTCTAAGACAAGGAGAGCAGCAGCAAGACACCCTAAACAACAATACCAGGCAAACATCTCTGGCCTTCCATGCGCTTACATGGAATTATCAGCAGGAAGAACTAGCTGAGCAACCAAAGTAGAAAGCCAATTAGACTAAAATGTCATGCAATGAGGCCAGTTGAATCTACACAGACTTGCTAGTTGAGGTAACATAGCTAGTGCCATAAATTTTAATGTACGAGCCAACAGATCACAGGGGCACTCATATCTTTCTGAGCACCGAGGATGGCTTGAGCCTTGGGCCAGAGGTAGGCAGATGATGACCATCGGCCCATAGCCTTGAACATTGAGACAGGAACTATGGATGCTGTAGTTGTTGCTGCTCCTATGCGGAGAGCATGAGCAGTGTAGTGCTCTGGCACGAGCCCACAGGGCTGACAGAGGAGGTGAAGGCAAGAGGCAAACCAAGCATGGGACATGGGTTTTCCCTCCTCCGTGGCAAAGAGAGGCTCTTGTTGGCTGGCTCAAGGTCATCTTTTCAAACAGCAAGTCATAAAAGACAAGAGGACAAAAAGCAGAAATAGACTCAGAAATTAAAATTGCGGCTCCTTCCCTATCCCTATCAGTTTTTGAGCGTTTTAAGGATATAGAGAAATAGCGAGGGTTAATTGTTACATCAGCTACAGTGAGGTCATGCGAAAGGTCAAAAGACCGTGCATGAAGTGAACTCACCACCTCTGAGAAATCCATAAAAAGATATGAGGAAGACTGTTTCTAATAATAAGTCTGTGTAAGGACCAAAGCAACAATCCCTTAAATATATGATACATTTTTGAAAATGTTTATCAAATTTTGCAAATTTTGAGTAGGAGAGTGAAAGTGAGACATATATCATTGGTTTGTGGCTTCTCTCAATTACAGCCATGTAGCAGGAGATTAATTTATTGGTTTTTGAGCAGCTGGATGGATCCAAACAGCATGGAGGAAATTGTATACCTCTGACAAGTCCCTTTATGGAGGATAGCTTTATTTTGCGGGCTTCAAAGAAGTGAACTATATATAGGCACATATGACGGACATATTGACAGGAAAAATAGCGACAGAGAAGATGGCACAAAAGGAGGTGAAGTAAGGCCATGCAGAAACATGCATTTTCAATGCAGACTTAGCTAAGCCAGATTGCATATAGCGAGCAGACAGGAGTAGACTGAAGTTAAGTCCTGGCCCGACGCGTTAGCTCTTCTGTGTTTTGCCATCCTCTTTGCCAGCATCTGTTTGGAAAGGATCGTTATTTTCGGTCGTTGTGCCACTGTGCAGTTTATAAGGGTGGGGATACCTGCAGTCAGCTGAGACTGAAGAAGTCACTAAGATGAGTGATGAAACGTTTCTATCAATAAACGTTTTGTCCAGATGAACTGATTTCACTTTCTTTTATTGCCTTACCTGGATTATTGAGCATGCATTGCGATATGTGCAAGTGGGGGATGAATATGGACGATTTCCAAGAAAAATGCAAAAAGAGAAGAGAATATTCAACTGGGGCTGATATATTGTCTGAAAACAAGGCACTGGGCACTGGGCAATGGGCACTGGCCATCCACTAATAATGGGAGTATTTTGATTTTCACTTGCCAAACGAGAGCGCTGGTGAATGGAAACGGTGCTTTTTTCACAAGAGGCTTTCTCTGCTCCAGATTGCTGATGCTGTGAATTCATGATGCAGTCGATCTGCCATGAATCCTCATCATGGACGGGCATTGACATGACAAGCAGCAGGACAAGTTGAAATGCGTAAACCGATAGCATAATTGAAGATAGCTGCAGAAATAGTGAGGGAGACAGCTAGCAAAATACTTGGTGTGTCATCAATACAGAGGAAGCAAGACAAGGAGACTTGGTGGTGGAATGAGGGAGTGCAGCAAAGAATACAGAGGAAGAGGTTGGCAAAGAAGAAGTGGAATAGTCAGAGAGATGAAGAAAGTAAACAGGGGGATGAGGAGATGCAACGTAAAGCAAAGAGAGGTGGTGACGGCAAAGGAAAAGGCGTCTAGTACGTTTTATGAGAGATTAGACACTAACGAAGGAGAAAAGAACTTTTACCAATTGACCTTTCGCAAAGTACCGCCCCAGAACGGTGCTTGTCCAATCCTACCTTAGCAACGGTTTCTATGTGAGGGAGGTCCGTCAAGCTTTCAAACGCACAGCAAAATGCTGAAACGGTGTACCTATGGGATCTACAAATCGGATACTAGATATGTGAAAAGTTTAGAGGGGGTGTAATTTTTTTTCCGTTCCCGAAACCCAGAACGCAAGAAGCGCAATGTCGGCAATATATTTCGCAGTATAGCAGACCCCATGGCCAGCTTAATCCATCCAAAATCAACAAAAATACCTGTCTGCTCCAAGCTAAGCTTGCTACTAGCTATTATTGATAGCTAATACAGCTAACGTATTATTACTGTTACTTTTACCCACACAATGATTATTACCATTATTAACACATCAACGTATTACCGACTAACAAAATAACATTATTAATGTACCTGATGAACGTAACCAGCTTAGTCTGTGTCCAGAGATACCTAGTTTAATGATAGCTTGTGGAGTTAGAAAACAACGAGACAGGAGACGTGAGAGTAGACGTAGTCGAGGTAGTTTACTAGCTCCAACTTTGCATGCCATACGTTCGACAACGACACTGAACTGTGTACCGGAAGCGGAAGTGCATTATCTGACCCCTCACCTCTTCCCTTAAAGGTACACTGTCCTCTTAGGTGAATGTCTCTAGTTATATAGATGTGGGTCACCACACAGGCCCCCCCAGAATTCACCTACACAAAACAATGCAAAACAGCAAAAGCGCAAGTCATGAACATAAAAATAGACTCTACAACAGAACAGTCAATGACATAGTGCCAAGTCACGGGGAAAACAAGTGACGAGTCGGGGGGCGGACCCTGCGGCCATAACGTCTGCGCTTCACAGGAGGGGAAACAGATGGGGCCGAAACCCGGGCCATAGGCGGGGCCGAAGCAAGAACAGAGGCAGGTGCCGGGGCCGACCTAGGAGGGCGTCCCCGCCGCGGGGGTATGGCCAATTGCATTGGCTCCCCAATGTCCAAGTGAGCGGGCTTGAGACGGTCTATAGCGACCCGCTCCGGCCTGCCCCCCATGTCCACCACAAAGTTCTTATCCCCCGCCTCCAGGACGCGGAAGGGCCCGTCGTATGGGGGCTGCAGCGGGGACCGATGGCTGTCGTGCCTAATGAAGACGTACCTCGCCGGTGGCAGATCCTCGTAGGACCGGGGGAGGCAGTGTTGAGACATCGGAACGGGAGCGAAGGCACCGGCAGCGCTCCGGGACGCACTGAGGTGAGAGGCGGCCGACCAGGGAGCCGTAGCATCCGGAAGAAACTCCCCCGGAACTCGCAGGGGCTGGCCACACACCAGCTCAGCGGAGGAGGTCTGGAGGTCTTCCTTCGGGGCCGAACGCAGGCCGAGCATGACCCATGGGAGCCGGTCCATCCAGTCGCAGCCAGTGAGGCTTGCCCGCAGAGCGGCTTTCATGTCCCGATGGAACCGCTCACAAAGTCCGTTGCTCTGCGGGTTGTACGCCGTAGTGCAGTGGATCTTCATCCCCAGATGCTCAGCGACCGCCGTCCAGAGCTCCGAGGTAAACTGGGAGCCCCGGTCGCTCGTGATGTCACCCGGCGTGCTGAAACGGGCCACCCAGCAGCCGATGAACGCCCGTGCTACCTCTGCTGCCGTCGTGGAGGACAAGGGAATAGCCTCTGGCCACCTGGTGGCCCTGTCCACAATAGTGAGGAGGAACGTATAACCACGGGAGGGGGGCAGGGGACCCACCAGGTCAACATTGACGTGGTCAAACCGCCTCTCTGGAACCACAAACGGCGCCAAAGGGGCCTTGGTATGGCGGTGCACCTTGGCGCATTGGCACGCCACACACGAGCCGGCCCAGGCTCTAACATCCTTACGGAGCCCAGGCCAAACAAACTTGACGCTCACCAGCTTGGTCGAGGCCTTCACTCCCGGGTGGGAAAGGCCGTGGACGGTGTCGAAAACTCGGCGCCGCCAGGAAGTAGGCACCAGGGGGCGCGGTTGACCGGTGGAGATGTCACAGAGGAGGGTGGTGTTGGCCGCGTCGAACGTCACTTCCTCCAGCCGTAGCGCCGTAGGGGTCGACCGGTAGTCTTGAACGGTCGCGTCCTTGGCTTGGTCCGCTGCCATAGCGGCGTAGTCGAGTCCCAAGTGAACGGCATTAACAACCGCCCGTGAAAGGCAGTCGGCGACGAAGTTATCCTTGCCCGACACGTGTTGTATGTCCGTGGTAAACTCGGAAACCGCCTCGAGATGGCGCTGCTGACGCCCAGACCACGGTTCTGAGGTTTTGGCCATACAGAACGTCAGCGGTTTGTGGTCCACGAAAGCGGTGAACTGTCGACCCTCCAATAGGAACCTAAAGTGTCTGGTTGCGAGGAAGAGACCCAGTAGTTCCCTATCAAAGGTGCTGTATTTGCGCTCGCTCTCACGGAGTTGTTTACTGAAGAACGCCAACGGCTGCCAGCTCCCCCCCACCCACTGCTCACACACGGCCCCCACGGCGTAGTCGGAGGCATCCGTTGTAAGGGCTATGGGGGCGGCAGGCGACGGGTGAGCTAGCAGCGCAGCGTTGGCCATCGCGGTCTTGGCGGCCGCAAAAGCCTCGTCCATCCCCGAAGACCAGTCCAGCTCGTCCTTAGACTTCTTACCCCACAGGGCCTCATACAGGGGATGCATGATGTGGGCGGCACGGGACAGGAAACGGTTATAAAAGTTCACCATGCCCAGGAATTCCTGCAGCGACTGTACAGTGCGGGGGCGGGGGAACATGGTGACAGCCTCAACCCTGGCAGGGAGGGGAACGGCCCCCTGTGGAGTGATGTGGTGCCCGAGGAAGGTGATGGACGACTCCCCGAACTGACACTTAGCTGGGTTGATGATGAGGCCGTGTTCGCTGAGCCTGTCAAACAGCTGTTTGAGGTGCGTCATGTGTTCCTCCGCCGACGCACTGGCCACGAGGATGTCGTCTAAGTACACAAACAAAGATGGCATGTCGCGGAGCACAGAATCCATAAGGCGCTGAAACGTCTGCGCCGCCCCTTTAAGGCCGAAAGGCATAAGTAAAAACTCAAAGAGCCCAAAGGGTGTGATGACAGCAGTTTTTGGGACATCCAGTGGGTGGACCGGCACTTGGTGATACCCCCGCACTAAGTCGATTTTGGAATAGATGGCAGCGCCCGCCAGGTGGGTAGAGAAATCTTGTATGTGCGGTATGGGGTACCGGTCAGGGGTCGTGGCATTGTTTAGGCGACGGTAGTCCCCGCACGGGCGCCAACCCCCGTTGGCCCTAGTAACCATGTGAAGAGGGGAAGCCCACGGGCTGTCAGAACGGCGGACAATGCCGAGGCGCTCCATAGTCGAAAACTCCTCCCTGGCTATTGCGAGCTTGGCCGAGTCGAGGCGTCGGGCCCGGATGTAAACTGGGGGGCCCACTGTGGTGATATGATGTTCCACGCCGTGCTTGGCCACCGCCGAGGAGAAGGTGGGTGTGGTGAGCTCAGGGAAATTTGCAAGCAGGCATTGGTATGGATCCCCGGTGGAGAGTGTGTTAGCGAGGCACAGCGCTCCAGCGCCCCCAAGCGTGCAGGGGTATGACGCAAAAGAGACGGCATCAATCACGCGACAGTTTTTAACATCCACCAGCAGGTTGAAAGCACAGAGGAAATCCGCACCTAGGAGTGGGGTGGATACAGCAGCCATCACAAAGTCCCAGCCGAAACGTCGGCCGCCAAAACACACGTCCACATGTCTGATACCGTACGTCCGAATGGACGTGCCGTTGGCGGCGTCCATCTGGGGGCCGTGACTGTCGGTCATCGTGTCCACAGCTTGTGCTGGTAGTATGCTGCGTTGAGCGCCAGAGTCAACCAGCAGCCGTCGGCCCGACAAGGAGTCTCTGATGAACAACAGCTTGCAGTCACGGCCGGCGCCCATAGCCGTTAACGAGCGCCGGCCTTGGCGTTTCCCTGAACCCTGTAACTGCAGGGTTTGCGACACCGTTTTGCTTTTGCCCCAAACCTGGCATGGTAATAACAGAGCCCGTCGTCAGGTTGGCGGCGGGCTGTCACCGCAGCCGCGGTGTCCATATAGTCGTACACAGGTGGTGGTGGGGCGGTCTGGTGGGGTAGCAGGGCATGCACAAACTGTTGCTGGTTGGCCAGGAAAACCCTGTCTGCTTCAGCAGCCAGAGAACGGTAGTCCTTGGAGGCGGCGAGAGGAGAACTGGCCAGTGCTGTGCGTACAGGTGCGGGGAGCTGCCTCAGAAAAATGTGTGTGAAAAGAAAGGCCGGATCAGCCGATCCCAGCACAGACAGCATTTGTTCCATTAACTCAGACGGTTTGCCGTCGCCGAGGCCATTCGGGGACAGTAAACGGTCTGCCTTCTCCAGCTCCGACAGTTCAAATAGTTTCAGGAGGAATGTCTTTATAGTATCGTACTTGCCAGCAGCTGGCGGAGCTTCCAACAGTGTCATTGCTCGCGCCGTTGTCGATGCGTCTAACGCTGCCACTACGTGGAAGTACTGTGTTGCATCCTGCGTTATCCCTCTCAGCTGGAACTGGGCTTCCACATGTTGAAACCACGGCCGTGGATTATGCTGCCAAAAGTCGGGTAGCTTCACAGTAGTGGTGTAAATGCTAGCGTTAGCAATAGCCATGTTGTTAGCACCGGCGTCGTCGTTGTCAGACATACTCGTATTAGTAGTTCGATCACGTCGGGGTCACCAATGTGGAGTTAGAAAACAACGAGACAGGAGACGTGAGAGTAGACGTAGTCGAGGTAGTTTACTAGCTCCAACTTTGCATGTCATACGTTCGACAACGACACTGAACTGTGTACCGGAAGCGGAAGTGCATTATCTGACCCCTCACCTCTTCCCTTAAAGGTACACTGTCCTCTTAGGTGAATGTCTCTAGTTATATAGATGTGGGTCACCACAAGCTAATGATAGCTAGCCCACTAACATAACTTTGTTATGCTAGTCACAGGTTATCCAGGTTCCACCTTTCATTTCAGAGCATCAAGACCCGCGGAGAGGGTCGGCTGGGATGGTCTCTGGCCAGTCTGACCTCCTCATATCCGGCCTATTTTAAACGTTTCTCCCCCTCTGTGAGCTCCAGGTGGGGACCGGTCGTTCGGAAATTTCATCCCGCCCGCGGAGGCATCTCGTTTGCCTTATTTTGTTGAAAATACCGGTTGTGGTCCGAAGGTAAAACAAATAATCATGGGGCGGTTCCCCCGGTCCCGGGGCATGTCCCTGGCCGCCCTGCGGCCCTCAGGAGCCCATACAGGACCCCCGAAAAAGCCTGGATAAAAGAACGCCATGGGGAACCTTGGCCAAAATCAACACTACAATATTGTGATGTTGACAATGGATTATCAAAAATATACCAATCATAGCTGAAATATGTAACTTACCCTACAGAGCAAGAGCACAGCTGGTCCACAATGTGTTTCAGAATTAGTTGATGGGGTTTCTCATTCTTTGATTGCGACCGGTAAGCTTTACGCTCAATTACAGTCGCACCCGGCAGCCCGGAGTCCACGCAAGTCAGTTTTACTGTTAATATTCTGAATGCGTCCCGCCACCGCATACTGTACCCCTTCTGCCTTTCACGGGATGATATTAAGGACGAATTACTCCAAAAATACATCACTTATTTTCTCTGCGAATGCGCTGATTTCTTCCTTCATGTTTTGCTGTTTTCCGGCTACTTCCTGGATAGTTCTGAAACGCTTGAAGGGCATAGCAACAGTAACCAAAGGGGGCGGGACTTTGCGAAAGGTCAATTGGCTAGACAGAGGGACTGAGCTGGAAAGATGTGCAGCAGGTTAGGGTGGAAATAAGCTGACAAGTGAGGAGAATGTGTTGACAAGGTGTAAGCAGTACTTTGAGGGGCTGATGATGAAAAAAGAGAGAGAAGGTTGGATGATGTGGGGATGGTGAATGAGGAAGTGCGGTGGATTAGCAAGGAGGACGTGAGGGCAGCTATGAAGAGGATGAAGAGTGGAGAGGCGGTTGGTTGAGACGTCATACCTGTGGATGTATGGAGATGTTTAGGAGAGATGGCAGTGGTTTTTTTTATAAATTTGTTTCTGATTTTTCCCTTTTTCTCCCAATTTAGTGGCCAATCGCTCCCTATTCTAATTCAAACACCCACCCTCGTACTGCATGCGTTCGCCAACTGCGTCTCTCCGGCCGGCAGTCTCGAAGGAGACGCCTCGCCACTTCCGTGACAAGGCGACTCCAGGCCGAACCACTGCTTTTTCCGACACACCCAGAGACGCATTCATGTGACCAACACAAGCCGACCCCGCCCCCCTCCCGAAGACAGCGTTGCCAAAGACAGCGTTGCCAATTATTGTTGCTTCATCGAGTCCGGCCATAGTCGGATCTGACGAGACCGAGGTGTGAACCCCTGTCCCCAGTAGGCAACTGCATCGACACAAAGCCGATGCTTAGACCGCTACACTACCGCGGAACCGTGGCAGTGGGTTTTTTAACAAGGTTGTTTAACACAATCTTGGAAAGTGAGAGGATGCCTGAGGAGTGGAGAAGAAGCATGCTGGTACCGATTTTCAAGAATAAGGGCGACGTGCAGAGCTGTAGCAACTACAGTGGTATAAAGTTGATGAGCCACAGCATGAAGATATGGGAAAGAGTAATAGAAGCTAGGTTAAGAGGAGAGGTGATGATCAGCGAGCAGCAGTTTGGTTTCATGCCAGGAAAGAACACCACAGATGCAATGTTTGCTTTGAGAGTGTTGATTGAGAAGTATAGAGAAGGCCATAAAGAGTTGCATTGTGTCTTTGTAGATTTAGATAAAGCTTATGACAGGGTGCCGAGAGAGGAGGTGTGGTTTTGTATGGTGAAGTCGGGAGTTGCAGAGAAGTATGTAGGGATGGTGCAGAATATGTATGAGGGCAGTGTCTCAGTGGTGAGGTGTGCGGTTGGAATGGCAGATAGGTTCAAGGTGGAGGTGGGAATACATCAAGGATCGGCTCTGAGCCCTTTCTTGTTTGCAATGGTGATGGACAGGTTGACGGACAAGATCAGGCAGGAGTCTCCATGGACGATGATGTTCGCGGATGACATTGTGATCTGTAGCGAGAGTAGGGTGCAGGTTGAGGAGAGCCTGGAGAGGTGGAGGTATGCACTGGAGAAAAGAGGAATGAAAGTCAGTAGGAGCAAGATGGAATACCTATGCATGAATGAGAGGGAGGACAGCATAGTGGTCAGGATGCAAGGAGTAGAGGTGACAAAGTTGGAAGTACTTGGGGTCAACTGTCCAAAGTAACGGGGAGTGCGGTAGAGAGGTGAAGAAGAGAGTGCACGCAGGGTGGAGTTGGTGGAGAAGTGTGTCAGGAGTGATTTGCGACAGAAGCGTACCAGCAAGAGTGGAAAGAAAGGTTTACAAGATGGTAGGGGGACCAGCTATATTTATGGTTTTGAGACGGTGGCACTGATGAAAAGACAGGAGGTGGAGCTGGAGGTGGCAGAGTTGAAGATGCTAAGATTTTTGTTGGGAGTGATGAAGAAGGGCAGGATTGGGAACTCGTATATTAGAGAGACAGATCAGGTTGGACGATTTGGAGACAAAGCAAGAGAGGCAAGATTGAGATGGTTTGGACATGTGTGGTGGAGAGATGCTGGGTATATTGGGAGAAGGATGCTGAATATGGAGCTGCCAGGGAAGAGGAAAAGAGGAAGGCCAAAGAGGAGGTTTATGGATGTGGTGAGAGGACATACAGGTGGCCGGTGTGACAGAGGAAGATGTAGAGGACAGGAAGAGATGGAGACGGATGATTCACTGTGGCGACCCCTAACGGGAACAGCCAAAAGGGCAAGGGGAAGGAGAAGAAGAAGAAAATGCATACCTCTGCATATACATATGCAGGGGTAGGCAGAGGTATGTCTCCGCATATGCTGTTACATTTTCATGTCAACTGTTGATTTAAGGTTTAAAGTGTGACTGTAGTTTAATTTCAATTTGTTTATTCTTCTGCCTGTATACACAGTGAATTTTTAGCTTTGCGTCTATTTGTAGTTATTTTAGCTTTGATTTTTAATTTGTCATGCTGGACTGGAAATAGTTATTTTGTAATTTTATATGTTTTGTTAATTTTTAGATTTTTTTTAGTATTAACTTAATCTGTTATGTCATATTCTTTTGCTTTTTTATTTTTTATTTTTAGGTTGAATTGCTGTCTAAGCATTTAATTGCCAGCAATGCCTGTTTCGCTGTATTGCTGTGCACTTGACAAACATAAAAATAACTTGATAATGAGCTGAATGATTTCTACTGTCATTCTGAAAGACAAAGGGACAGTTTGGACTGCATCTCCCAACCCCCCAGCCATCAGCCCCTACACACCAGCTGCTCCATCCGGACTCATATCATAACTGAGTCTGCTTACACATGGGAGGTTGACCACCAGAACAACCTGGAGCAAAACCCCCCTGAAGACAGTAGGTTGTGGTGGACTTTAGGCGAACTCCAATCATCACTGTGGATTCATTCAGTTTCCTGGGCATCACCATCGCTCAGGACCTCAAGTGGGAGCTAAACATTAGCTCCCTCATCAATATAGCACAGCAGGTGATGTACTTCCAATGGCAGCTGGGGAAATTCAACCTTCCATAGACAACGATAGTGAAGTTCTACACCTCCATCACTGAGTCCATCCTAACCTCCTCCATGACCGTCTGTACCAGACGGTCATGGAGGAGGTTGGTAGTGGCAGCAGGTTCAAAGGGACCAGAGCAAACTGCAGCTCATCATACACTTGGCAGAAAAGGTGATCGGCCGCTGCATCCCATCTCTCCAGGACCTGCACGCTTCCAGGAAATTGAGGCAGGCAGGGAAGATTGTTACCAACCCCGCCCACCCTGGTCACCACAATTTTTGAGACTCTGCCCTCTGGTAAGAGGCTCTGAGGTCCATCAGGACCAAAACCTTACACCACAAGAACAGTTTTTTTTCTCTTCCAGTTACAGTCGGACTAATCAACAGGTCCCCTGCCCCACAGGCCCCCACTGACGGCCATTCTCCAACACACACACACACACACACACGACACAACTGGATTATATATATATATATATATATATATATATATATATATATATATATATATATATATATATATATATATATATATATATATATATATACATATATCCACAAGATGTTTCAATGAAACCTTCGATGTTGAAAAAAGAGCTCAACAATTCAGGAGCAAAGTGGCGGCGACAGAGAACTTTGATTTCCGGTGCTACGGGGGTGCTTGATCATTGACTGGGGGAGCTCTGTCTGAGATATTGGCTAGCCGAGTGCATAGGTACTAAACACAAAAAGGTGGGGGAGGGGGTTAGGTGTGGGCACACTCATTTAATATTAGTTTGCAAGTATCACAGAACTGTAACTGCTATAATGCCAATGGCTGACATTCACTCAATATAAAAGCCAAATGTGGCGTTCCACACAGATGTAGATAAACAGCTAGATTTATAGCATAATCACAACACGACACGCACGATGCGAAGCGCAGACCTAACGCCAGGGGCCTCTATGTCAAAACACAAAACTGCAGGCAACTCAAACACAGTATCCACATAATTATTAAGCAATTGGTTATAACCATCAATGCCATATGATACCAAAACAACTAAATGTCCATCCATATGATAATAGTTAACTCACAGTTACAATCATTCACAATATACAACACAATATTCAACCCATCGCCGTGGGGAAAAAAACACCAGTCAATTACCAGTCGACGTTTCACAGAAGGACAATGCGTCGGTTGTTGTGGCTGAAGGCAAATGTATCGATGATCTGGTGGACATCCAAGGCTCTTGCTCTCCTAATATTCATGGCCAAAAGTCAAAGGTTACTGGTACGAGCATCCCCGCTGGTGCTTCTCAAGTATGTCTTCAAGCGCCGGAGACAGGAGAAAGTTCGCTCACATGATGCAGATGTAACGGGAAGTGTCAAGGATATACATGTGAGTTTGTACAGTTCAATAAACGCGTCCTTGTATGGTGCCATCAGTGACAAAAATTCCAAAGTGGCATTCACAGTGTGTCCTTGCTGGGATGTCCTTTTGAGTAGACGTCGGAGTTGGTGTAACTCAGCATTTAAATTATCTTCGGTGATGTCCTACTTCTTTGCCATTGGCAATATGCACTGCTTATCTAAGAAAGATTTGTGTTTTGGGTTGAGGGCTGAGACCCCTGTCAGCACATGACCCGCATCTGTGGAGAAGCGTCTCTCAATTCATTGACCAGCCTGTCAATTACCGGATGAAAAAGCTGTGTGCGCAGGTCATCTGATGAATGTGTGTGGTGTATCGGATTCTGATCCTCGACCACATAGTCCCGTAAACGGCGGGATTGCTGCCGATCCCCTCTCCTTGGTGGTGGTGGTCTCTGCTGTGCTATGCCAGCCTTAACATACAGCTCTTTAGCACGCTCTTGTATGTTGCTCCATGACTCTTCTGACCATTTTTCCAAAAACATTGCAATGACTGACTGAACCAGATCATTTGCAGACGAGATATCCAGGTTGGGTGACTGTAACTGGTCCGAGGCAAACTTGCTCACCCTGAATACATCCTCAAGTAAAGTGAGGTTTAAAACGAACTGTTCATCAATAAGCCCTTGCACAGCCATAGCCTCTGTCTTACTTTTCGCGTTTGTCTGGCCTATGATGTCCTGGAACCGTGCCCCCCCCCCGCATATGGTCACGAAGGCTAACGGCAGCTGGCGCCCATGTGGTGATTACCGCCGCCTCAACAACGCCACGACACCAGACCGCTACCCCGTCCCGCACATCCAGGACTTCTCCGTGCGCTTGGCGGGGGCGGTCATCTTCTCCAAGGTGGCCCTCGTGCGCGGATACCACCAGGTGCCGGTCCGCCCGCAGGATGTGCCGAAGACGGCAGTAATCACGCCGTTCGGCCTGTTCGAGTTCCTGGGGATGCCATTTGGACTCAAGGGGGCTGCGCAGACCTTTCAGCGTTTCATCGACTCTGAGCTGTGAGATATGCCGTTCCTGTTTATTTACCTGGATGACATTCTCATGGCCAGTACGTCCGCGGCGGAGCACCTGGTCCATCTCCGCCAACTGTTCGAGCGGCTCAGCCAGCATGGGCTCATCGTCAACCCGGCGAAGTGCCAGTTGGGCCTGCCAGCCATTGATTTCTTCGGGCACTGGGTTACAAAGGATAGAGCAACCCCCCTCCCCGACAAGGTGGACGCCGTCGCCAGATTCCCCTGCCTGAACACGGCGAAGTCCCTGCAGGAGTTCTTGGGCATGGTGAACTTTTATAACTGGCTCATTCACCGGGCGGCTCATCTCATGCGCCCCCTGTATGAGGCTCTGAAGGGTAAGGACCCCAAGGGCCCAGTGGAGTGGTCGGAAGAGAGAAACCGGCATTTGAGGACGCTAAGGCTGCGCTGGCTTGTTGGCGCCGCCTTGTTCGCACACCCATCACCAACTGCCCCAGTAGCACTCACCACGGATGCCTCAGATTACGTTGTGGGGGCAGTGTATGAGTAGTGTATGAGTAGTATTGCGCAGTGAGAGGAAATACAGCACCTTTGACAGGGAGCTTCTTGGCCTGTTTCTCGCCATCCGCCGCTTCCGGTTCCTACTGGAAGACCGCCGGTTCTCTGTGTTTGTGGACTACAAGCCGCTGACATTCGTCGTGACCAAAGCCACCGAGCCGTGGTCTGGGCGTCAGCAGTGCCAGCTCGCTTACCTCTCGGAGTTCACCACGGACATTCAGCACGACTTCTTCGCCAACTGCCTTTCCCAGGCGATGTTTGGGGCCGTCCACTTGGGACTCGACTATGCAGCCATGGCTGCAGACCAAGCTGCTGACACAGAAGTGCAGGCCTACCAGACCGCTGACACCGGGCTGCAGTTGAAGGATGTGGTGTTCGACGACGCCGGGGCCATGCTTCTCTGTGACATCTCCACAGGTCAGTCTCGGCCCATGGTGCCCACAAGCTGGCTGCGATGGGTTTTTGACGCCATCCATGGCCTTTCACACCCAGGCGTGAAGGCGTCAATGAAGTTGGTGGAGGTCAAGTTCATATGGCATGACCTCAGGAAGGACGTCAAGAACTGGGCAGGCACCTGCGTGGCGTGTCAGCGCTCCAAGGTTCACCGCCAAACCAAGGCAGCCCTGGCGCTGTTCCCAGTGCAAGGGAGGTTTTTTGACCATGTCAATGTGGAAATAGTAGTACCCCTTCCCTCCTCCCGTGGTTCACTCATCTCCTTACCATGGTCGACAGGACAACTAGGTGGCCAGAGGCTATTCCGTTGTCAACCACCACGTCTGCTGAGTTGACCCGGGCGTTCATCGGGTCCTGGGTAGCCCGGTTTGGCACGGCATCTGACCTCACTTCTGACCGGGGTCCGCAGTTCACATCCGATCTCTGGACTGCAGTCGCTGAAAGCCTAGGGGTGAAGCTGCACCGCACCACGGCGTACAACCCGCAGGACAACTGTTTATGTGAGTGGTTTCATCGTTCTATGAAGGCTGCTCTTCTGGCCAGCCTCACAGACCGCAGTCGTCTCCCATGGGTCATACTTGGCCTGCGGACCGCCCCTAAGGGAGACCACCGGTCCTCGTCGGCCGAGCTGGTTTACGGCCAGCCACTCCGGGTCCCGGGGGAATTTCTCCCAGGCGGCGCGGCACCCTGGTCTGCTGCCTGCCAACGGGCTGTGTTCCAGGACGCTGCCGGCGTTTTCACTGCAGTCCCAACTCCGTGGCACAGCCTCCCTCCGTCTTACATCCCCAAGGACCTGCAGTCGGCTGGGTACGTCTTGATCCGGCTTGACGCCCACCGTGCCCCCCTGCGGCCCCCCTACGATGGCCCCTTCTGTGTCCTAGCGAAGGGGACTAAGAACATTGTGGTGGATGTCGGTGGTAAGCAGGAGCGGGTTTCAGTGGACCGCCTCAAGCCTGATCACCTGGACTTGGACAGGCCGGTTCAACTGGTCCTGCCTCCTCGGTGTGGACGCCCCACTGCCCCTACACCCTTCAAGAGGAGCCGTTTTGGCCGCATTATTCGTCCCCCGCCACGTTTATTTTTTTTCTTTTTGTCATGGTGAATTCTGGGTGGGGCGGGGCGTGTGTAGTGACCTACTTAAAGGTTAGTGATTCACCATGTGAGCCAGAGACGGTCCCTTTAAGACAGTGGGCGGGGGTGAGCAAGGGGGATTGTGCGTAGACACGAGGCTGAAGTTTGACGATAATGAACTGTTGACTTAGAGTTGGTTGGAGGAAATAAACGACCCCACGGCTGTGTGGTCAAACAGAGAAGTGGTCTTGTCTCCTTTCTTTCATCCTCTACAGTGTGTACATTTACCATCTACATTTGTTGATATGTACATTTGTTTTCTACGTTTGCACTTTTATGATTGTTTCGCTTGTATTGTCACTTTATGTAAAACCCATTTTGTCGCCTCTATTAAATGTGCTATATAAATAAAGTTTGTCTTGCCTCGCCATATTGTGTTGATGCACACAAGGCCTGGCTGTTTTCAAGACTGTAGCTCAAAAACACTCTTATTCATTTAAAAACACACTTATTCATTAAAAAAACACTTATTTATTTAAAAACACACTTATTTAGCCAGCGTATCAGTTGTTTGCAATCAACTGATTTGATTCCAGCATTTAAAGCTGAAATCGTTCTTGGAATGATGCCCAAATGACTCATGCGGAGGTTATCTGGCCACACACACACACACACATACACACACACACAAAGAAATGATCATGCTAACATATGAACACAAAAAATGCCCCTTTTCCCAAATACACACACACATTCTTGAAATGTTGACATACATGTCACCCCAAAGGAATTGTGCCTGCCTGCACAAATGAACATGTACACAGACACACAAATGAACATGCACACAGACACACAAATCAACATGCACACAGACACCAAATCAACATGCACACAGACACACAAATCAACATGCACACAGACACACAAATCAACATGCACACACAGACACACAAATCAACATGCACACAGACACACAAATCAACATGCACACACAGACACACAAATCAAATGCACACAGGCACCAAATCAACATGCACACAGACACACAAATCAACTTGCACACAGACACACAAATCAACATGCACACAGACAACACCACCAGCTGCTTTGTTGCTAATTACCACATCAGAATGTGGTTGTGGCAGCAGACCTGCACAGACGTACATTAACCAGAGCTGCTGTACCGAGCACAGATGTGTGTGTCTGCTTGAGTGTGTGTACAGCCCACTGAGTTTCTCTGCTTGCTGCTGTGTTGCATAACCAAGTGACTAGAGTCATGGCACACAGCACCAGCAGCTCTCCAGCTGCATGTGTCTGTGTGTGAAGAACACAGGGAGTCCGCCGCATGTGATCACATTTAATTCGGGTTTGAGGCTTATAGAAACGTTGTTGCAGCTCAATCTTGATTGACTCATTAGTCAAAATATCATGTGCAAACAGGCTATGGATCTGAAACATTACATAATTTGAAAAAGGCCATAATTTCCAAACCACCACCAGCATATGCTACCTGGCTTAATATTTATTGCATCCGTCACTTTGGATGGATGCAAGAGTTGGTTGTGAGCTTCCGTTATGGTTCATCACTTCATCGTTTTTATGTATTCAATTGAAAATTTGTTTACACATGCTCAAAGGCAAAATATTATTCAAAATCTGTCGGTGCACCACCCACTCGTCCATCCGTGCACGCTCCAATATTTTACCTAATACTGGCCAATTCTGACTAACCTACCACAAGTAATCGTCAAGTCTGTATGTGGGTATCGACCCTTTAACTGCTACTAACAGCTGTATGGACGCTCACGTTTACACATGCCCTTATGGCAGTCATGTTGATATGCACATATATTTAAACATGCATTTGCAGTAGCGTGCACGTATTATATTAATGTTTTTCTCTGTGTGCATATTGACTTTTATAACTTTGTTAAAAGACACATTCAACCATAGGGGAAGTGCTCAACAAATAAGGAGCAAAATAATCCAGTGAGTCAAGTAAATTCTTTATAAGAGAGTACATGCCTGTTTCATGCCATAAGCAATCATCAGCGGATGATTGCTTATATATGTACATACATACATTGTAAGTAGACACGTTGGTCCTAGACTAAAGGGTCGGACCCTTTAGTCGAGTGGTTAACGTTGTCGCTTGCGGAGCGGGAGACACGGGTTCGCGTCCCGGCTGTGGCGACGGTCTCCCAGACTGCCCCCCGAATTCGCTACACTGGTGTCAAAAGTGAGATCGCAGATAATACCCACAACCCGAAGATGGTAACGTCAAGAAGTACATTCTACGTGATGCTCCGCGAGATTGAGGACTTCATTGGGCGTCTTGAAACAGAGCTTTCCCGGTGGAAGAGCATCGGAGGAGGATGTCCCGCGGAGGGAGGGCTGACGGAGCCAGCGCTCCCCATCCTGCAGGGTCCGGCTCGGAGGCAGTGATCGCCGCCGAGAGGTCGCGGCCCACTCTGATTTAATTCATCCCGACCACATGTCCGCCGGCCGCTGCCATTCCGCCGCCGCCGCCGCCGCCGCCATTACGTCAACGGTCACAGTCACCACTTCACTGACCAACGTCACGACAACCCCAGTACCCCCTGCTAATGTGATGCTGCCACCACCAGTGAACTTCAAGCTCCCACGGTATGCTGGCATCACGGCCCTGGAGCCAGACCTAGCTCAAGTAAAACTGGCAGCAAGGCACAACCAGTGGCGCACCTAAGACACCGCTGCTCATGTTGCCCTGGCGCTCGAAGGGAATGCGTTGCAGGTATTGCTTGACCTTACGCCATCAGAACAGCAGGATTATGAGACACTGGCTGCTGCTCTAGAACGACGCTTTGGCCAACGGGTCTCTACTGACAGCATGCGAGACCGACTGGCCCGATGGCGCCGCCAAGAGGGCAAGAGCCTGGGAACCTATGCAGCAGACGTGCACTTATTTGCACATCGTGGCTACCCCACCTTTGATCCAGCAGCTCGTGACGAGTTAGCCCTGAGTGCCTTCATCCAGGGGCTCACCCAAGAGAGGTTGAAGGAGCACCTCCGCATCACGGTACCTACGACCTTCAAGACTACGTTGGAAGAGGCAGAGAGGGTGGAGGCTGTGATGGCCCCACACAACCAACCAAAACCCCGAGTGCGTCAGGCTGAGGTCCATGCAGATGAGGGAGACGTCGAAAGAGGGGTCGTCTGCCAGGCTCATCCATCATCACACTGAAAGCAACCATGCCGACGCCAACCACCCTTCAGACCTTGGAGGCCTCATGATCCATGCTACCACTGTGGAGAAGCGGGGCACAGGGCCCGTGACTGCCCTGCCCCTGCACCACAACACCGTAGCGCTCCCCATTCGGAAAACTAAAATGGGGTGGCACTGCAGGGAGACTGCCACCCAGCCAACCGACCATATCCCCCATTGAGAACTCTTCCCAGATCGGCAGAGTAGGCCACGCACACGGTCTCTATCTTTGTTGCTCCATTGATGGACACCGCTGCTGGGCCCTGGTGGACACAGGGTCCACCATCTCCATTGTGCATCCAGGGGTGCTGCCAGAGACATAGTGGAGGCCCACCACCTGTAAAATCAGAACTGTGACCGGAGAGCTAACCGGCATGCTGGGGAAGAGAGCACTGCAGGTGCAGGCAGGGAATGCCGCAGCCACCAACGAGTTTTAGTAGGCTGAAATAAAACACCCTTGCATCATTGGGCTGGACTTGCTGACTCGCTGGGGGTCTCTGGTCAATGTGTTGAGTAATGCCATTCTCCTCGGCACAGAGACCCTGGCCCTCCGGCGCCGTCCAGAGAGGAATGTGGGACATATCCACATCCAGCCAACTCCACCTGTCACCACGCCGCCGCTGCCCCCACCCCCACTGTAACCACCACTGCCACCCGAGGGGATGACGACACTGCCCAGCCCACCAACAATGACGACGACCCTCATTGAGGCTACCATACCTCAGACACCCTCACCGGACACTGTTGCCACCATCCAGGATCTGTATCAGTGGAGCAGTGAAGGGGTTGGACCCTCAGCAGAGCCAACAGCTGAAAGACCTGTTCCAACAGTTCGCTGAGATTTTCGCTGCACGCGAAGAGGAGTGCACCCAGACCAACCTGGTGCAGCACACAATCGACACTGGCACAACCCCGCCCATTAGACTGCGACCCTACCGGTTAGCGCTTGCCAAGCGTGAAGCTGCAGAGTGGATGATTCTAGAGATGGCTGCGGCTGAGGTGATAGAGCCATCTAATAGCCCTTGGGCCTCCCCTGTCATCCTGGTCAAAAAGAAGGATGACACCTGGAGGTTCTGTGTGGACTTGTGTCAGCTGAACAATGCAAGTCGTAAGGACTCCTACCCCTTGCCCCACATTGCCGACACTCTGGACCACATCGCAGGGTCACAGTGGTTCAGCTCTCACTTGACCTACGGAGTGGTTACTGGCAGGTGGAGCTGGCACCAGAAGCCAGACCCAAGACGGCCTTCACCATTGGCCAGGGACTCTGGCAGTTTCGTGTGATGCCCTTTGGTCTCTGCAATGCCCCCACCATGTTTGAGAGACTAATGGAGAGGGTGCTGGCTCACATTCCCCGCAACCGGTGCGTGGTTTACCTTGACGATATTCTGGTTCATGCCGCTGACCCTAGAGAACCTCCGTCAGGTCTTCCAAGCCATTCGGGGGGAGGGCCTGCGCCTGCACACCAAGAAATGCAACCTCCTTCGACATGAGACCAAGTTTTTGGGCCATGTAGTGGCGGCAGAGGGCGTGGCCCCTGTCCCTACTAAGGTTGAGGCGGTTGAGAAATGGCCAGTTCCGCGAAACATCAGCGAGGTGCGCAGCTTCATGGGGCTCGTCTCCTATTACTGACGTTTTGTCCGCAACTTTTGCCTCCATTGCCAGTCCCCTACATCATCTCACCAAGAAGGGACGGGAGTTCAACTGGGACGACAACTGTGCAGACGCGTTTGCCCGGCTCCGCACCACCTTGGTCACTGCACCCATCCTGGCCCTTCCAGATCCTAAGTGCCGCTTCATCGTGGACACAGACGCCAGCAATGTGGGGCTGGGGGCCCGTCTTGTCTCAGGAGGTTGCTGGGGGAGAGAGAGTGGTGGCCTACTACAGTCGTGTCTTGAGCCACCCTGAACGCAATTATTGCGTTACACGACGTGAGCTCCTGGCGGTGGTCGCGGCGTTCAATCATTTTCGTCCCTATCTCTATGGCCAGGCCTTTCTCCTGCAGACGGACCATGCAGCCCTGATCTGGCTGCTCAGCTTTACGGAGCCCGAAGGCCAGGTGGCTAGGTGGATTGAGGAGCTGCAGAGCTACGATTTCGAGACCCAGCACTGAGCTGGGCACCGGCATAGCAATGCAGATGCCCTCTGTCCCTGCAAGGACTGCAGACATTGTGAGTGCCAAGAGGAGCGAGACAGAGCAATCCGCCAAGTGTCCACCATACGGCAGGTTGAGCCAGAGGAGACGTGGCTGATGGCAATGGACAAGCAGGAGTGGCAAGCAGCGCAGGATAGTGATCCCACCCTGGCCAAGGTGGGACAGTGGGTCGACGCCAAGGCACGCCCCCACTGGCAAGCTGTCTCTGCCATGTCATTGGAGACCAAGGCCTACTTTTCCCAGTGGGCCACCTTGGCCCGGCGTGATGAACTGTTGTACCGGGTCTGGCAAGCACCGGGCCGGGGAAGAAGTGTGTGGCAGTTACTGGTGCCTAAGGACTGGCTCCAACGAGTGTTACAGGCGGCCCACGGCTCGGTGGGGGCAGGTCACTATGGGGTGGCCAAGACGCTGAACAAACTGTGCCAGTGGTTCTACTGGGCCAGATGCAGGCATGACGCTGTACTTTTTGTGCACTGTTGTGATGCCTGCACCGCCAAGAAAGGACCAACCAGACGCTCCCATGCCCCTCTACAACAATATCTGGTAGGAGCCCCCATGGAGCGGGTCGGTGTGGATCTCCTTGGCCCATTTCCCACCACAGACAATAGATACCACTACGTCCTTGTGGCCATGGACTACTTTACCAAATGGCCTGAGGCGTATGCGGTCCCAGACCAGAGCGCTGCCACTACAGCCGAGCGGCCGATGTGTGAGATGTTCGGTCGGTTCGGTGCGCCCAAAGAAATACAGAGTAATCAGGGGCGGAACTTCGAGGCACAGGTGTTCGCTGAGGTGTGTCAACGCATGGGGGTGAAGAAGACCAAGGCAACACCCCTCCACCCCCAAAGCGACGGACTGGTGGAGAGGTTCAATCGAAAGCTCACAACACAACTCGCCATTTTCACCTCACGGCACCATCGAGACTGGGACTGTCATTTACCCCTTGTCCTGTGGGCGTACCGGTCGGCAATACAAGAAAGTACTGGGTGTACACCGGACGCGCTCATGTTCGGGAGAGAACTGCGGACCCCTGTGGACTTAGCCTTTGGCACGCCCCCTGGCACTGACCTTCCCAAAATACCCGGTTTCGAGTACCTGAAGGACCTCCAACAACGTCTGGCCGAGGCACACGAGTTTGCTCAGCAGCATCAGGAACAGGCAGGTGCAAAACAAAAGCGGGCATATGACGCTCGTTGTCAGGGCCGCTCCTTCACCCCAGGAGCGAAGGCGTGGGTCTTCAACCCAATTTGGAAGAGAGGAGTCTCCCCCAAGCTCGCCAGCCAGTGGGTGGTGCCCTGTGAGGTGTTGGAGCAGCTTTCGGATGTTGTGTACTGGGTGAAACTGTGTGTCCGGGGGCGGGTGGTACTTCTGCACCGGGACCGTTTGGCACCTTACCGCTCCTTGGCTGAAGAACCTGCAGATTAGTTTAGCCCACCCGGGACGGTCCCTCCTACACCCACAGTCCCTACCAACCGGACGGACAGTGGGGAACAGGGACACGTGCCCCCGCGGCGGCGGAGACGGTTTCCCCTTCGCTATAGGGACTTTTTTGTCGGTTGAGGACAGGCGACATGCTGGGGGGAGTAATGTAGCGAAGAGGCTACCCCGTTAGAATTGTGCACTCCTGTTTTATCCATCAGGCACTGCGTTCAGATTATCAGTTGTTATTAAATGTTTTGTAAGTGTTTTATGTGGTTTTATGCATTTATGTGATTACTATTTGGTGTGGTGTAATTGTAGTTGTTGTTCTGTTGTGTTGTGTAGCTTTGGTACTGAAACCCTGATCAACATTGTTGTTCAGGTAGATGACCGCCATGTATTTCGTCGCATTTCTCTTGAGTTCCCGTCTCTGCGTGAGTACAATAAAGGAGACTGAAAGGTTACCTTTGTCATTACTTCCACGTTCGCCACACTGGTGTCAGAAGCGGGATTGGGAGACCGTAAGGCCCATCGGACGCGTATGCGCCAAGAGGCGTGAAGGAGCTGATATGCCTAAACGCGGGGACGCGCTTTCCGAAGGAGGGGGGCGGTGTAACTTACATGGATAACTAGGCACGTTGGTGTTGACTAACGGGTCGGATCATCGAGTCGACTGGTTAACGTTGTCGCTTGCGGAGCGGGAGACACGGGTTCGCATCCCGATTGTGGCGACGGTCTCCCATCCTACCCCCGAAATCGCTTACATAAATATATACACTACCATTCAAAAGTTTGGGATCACATTGAAATGTCCATATTTTTGAAGGAAAAGCACTGTACTTTTCAATGAAGATAACTTTAAACTAGTCTTAACTTTAAAGAAATACACTCTATACATTGCTAATGTGGTAAATGACTATTCTAGCTGCAAATGTCTGGTTTTTGGTGCAATATCTACATAGGTGTATAGAGGCCCATTTCAAGCAACTATCACTCCAGTGTTCTAATGGTACAATGTGTTTGCTCATTGGCTCAGAAGGCTAATTGATGATTAGAAAACCCTTGTGCAATCATGTTCACACATCTGAACACAGTTTAGCTCGTTACAGAAGCTACAAAACTGACCTTCCTTTGAGCAGATTGAGTTTCTGGAGCATCACATTTGTGGGGTCAATTAAACGCTCAAAATGGCCAGAAAAAGAGAACTTTCATCTGAAACTCGACAGTCTATTCTTGTTCTTAGAAATGAAGGCTATTCCATGCGAGAAATTGCTAAGAAATTGAAGATTTCCTACACCGGTGTGTACTACTCCCTTCAGAGGACAGCACAAACAGGCTCTAACCAGAGTAGAAAAAGAAGTGGGAGGCCGCGTTGCACAACTGAGCAAGAAGATAAGTACATTAGAGTCTCTAGTTTGAGAAACAGACGCCTCACAGGTCCCCAACTGGCATCTTCATTAAATAGTACCCGCAAAACACCAGTGTCAACATCTACAGTGAAGAGGCGGCTGCGGGATTCTGGGCTTCAGGGCAGAGTGGCAAAGAAAAAGCCATATCTGAGACTGACCAATAAAAGAAAAAGATTAAGATGAGCAAAAGAACACAGACATTGGACAGAGGAAGACTGGAAAAAAGTGTTGTGGACGGATGAATCCAAGTTTGAGGTGTTTGGATCACAAAGAAGAACGTTTATGAGATGCAGAACAAATGAAAAGATGCTGGAAGAATGCCTGACGCCATCTGTTAAGCATGGTGGAGGTAATGTAATGGTCTGGGGTTGCTTTGGTGCTGGTAAGGTGGGAGATTTGTACAGGGTAAAAGGGATTCTGAATAAGGAAGGCTATCACTCCATTTTGCAACGCCATGCCATACCCAGTGGACAGCGCTTGATTGGAGCCAATTTCATCCTACAACAGGACAATGACCCTAAACACACCTCCAAATTGTGCAAGAACTATTTAGAGCAGAAGCAGGCAGCTGGTATTCTATCGGTAATGGAGTGGCCAGCGCAGTCACCAGATCTGAACCCCATTGAGCTGTTGTGGGAGCAGCTTGACCGTATGGTACACAAGAAGTGCCCATCCAACCAATCCAACTTGTGGGAGCTGCTTCTGGAAGCGTGGGGTGCAATTTCTCCAGATTACCTCAACAAATTAACAGCTAGAATGCCAAAGGTCTGCAATGCTGTAATTGCTGCAAATGGAGGATTCTTTGACGAAAGCAAAGTTTGATGTAAAAAAAATCTTATTTCAAATACAAATCATTATTTCTAACCTTGTCAATGTCTTGACTCTATTTTCTATTCATTTCACAACATATGGTGGTGAATAAGTGTGACTTTTCATGGAAAACACAAAATTGTTTGGGTGATCCCAAACTTTTGAACGGTAGTGTATATCTTTGTTAAAAAACACTCAATGGTTTGGAAAATAGCTACAGTGACGAGAAATGACAACAACAAAATAGAGACATACATCGGTCTAACAGAGGGAACATTTAAAAAGAGGTTTAATGCACCGCTTTAGCTTTAGAAACAACCGATTAAAATATGTAACAATTTTAATGTAGATTATTTGACTAAATGATTGTACCGTTTGTCCACCACGAGCCACTGTACCTCTAGGTGTGTGTGTGTTGATGCGCTCTGTTATCTACTAGTTCAGCTTTACCAGGCAGACTAAGCAAGATTACCGGTCCCATGTGAACACGCTATTTGGTGTTGATAAACCAACGGTTTTGGCACACGTCACTGTGATCATTGACTCACACGCACAACGGAACAAATATCTATGAACCAGACTTCTACGGACTTCTCGGTCAGTGAGTAACGTGTTTTTCGACGGACCTGCTGGTTCACTTAGTGCTAACCGATTAGCCTGTGCTAATTAGCTAGAGACACGCTGGTTTCTGGACATTATGGCGGACGGATTTCGCACACCCGACCCTGTTGTTTTTGATGAAAATGTCGCTGAGAATTGGCGAATTTTTGAACGGGAGTATTAGTGTTGTTATTTGATGGCGCCCTTACCCATTGTGTTATGGTACATTCGGATGTGACGTCGTCACGTTCTCAGTGTGCGACAGTGTGTGTTGTAAGAGGGGGCGGGGCCAATATGGTCACATGAGCGCACGTGTTTTCGAGAGCTGATCATTAATATTTTCTAAAACAAGCGGGAACACGACCTGCTAAAAGACTATTGTATTACAACGCTATAAGATCTGTGTTGTATGATTTGTGTTGATGTGCTAGTCACCTTCATCGTTACTCTTGTCGTTTTAAACCGTTAAACTTATTCGAGGTAAAGGCTAAGTTAGCGGAGTTTGTTAGCCGAGGGAAACAGCATGGCCGAGTAAGTGAAGGAGAATCCCCTCGTGTCTTCGGCACACGACTACTGCATAGAAGTTCGACCTGTAACATTAGCTACCGTGGATAAAGATTTTCCTCCCTTGCCTATGACACCATCCAGGCCCCTGGCTACTAAGAAAAGCAAGACCCCACAAAGTCCAGCTGTAGATAGTAGTACAGACATTGCGCAGAAAATCTCAGTGATTTTTAACACCAGAATTGATGCTCTGGAAAAGAATATGGAGAGATTAATCTCTGACAACACAATGAAGAAGGTCTGAAAAAAACTGTTGACTTTGCCTGAGCTGAGATTCGAGATGTGAAAGGGGAAATGACAAACGTCGAGGAACGAGTCTGAGTGGCAGAGAAGAAAGCATGTCTGATGGAACAACGTTTAGCTGATCTTGGGAGCTACTACCGACGTTGGAACCTGCGACTCTACGGTGTAGCGGAATCTAAGGACCAGAACGTCTGCAGAGAGGTGATACAGATCTGTCAGTCCATCCTACCTGAGCACAAGGCCAAAGTTCCTGATGTAGTTGATACAGTGCATCGACTTGGCCAGTCGAGAAAAGGAGATTCCAGACCTCGAGGGATTGTTATCCAGTTCACCTCACGCGTTTCCCGGGACGCAGTTTGGAAAGCGGCGAAAAAATCCACCTTCCTTCGAGAGAACAACCTGCGCTTTGCCGAGGACTTGTCCCAGTCCGTCAGAGAGAAAAGGATGCAGCTCTGGGCTTTGGTGGCTAAGGCTCGCGAACAAGGGAAGACGGCATATTTCGTCGATGGTCGCGCCTTTGCTAACAGTACTGAACTGTTTCCTACCACTTGAGTTTGAGGTTTGATAGTTATCCAAAACTATGTAGGGTCAAAACCTGATAATGTTGTTTTGATATAGCCTGATAACATTAATTCTGATTCTCTAAATAACAGTAACTAGGCATTACATTACATTACAGTCATTTAGCCGACGATTTTATCCAAAGTAACTCACAATAAGTGCATTTAAGGTAGGAAATCAGGAGAACTACTAGTCATCAGAGGTCATAAGTGCATCTAAAACAACCATCTAAGAGCAAAACCAGTGCTAGAGTAAAAGTTCAAGAAAGATATTTAAAAAAAAATGTTTTTAAGGAGTGAATACAATAAGTGCTAAGAACAAGTAACAGGGTAGTAGTTCTTGAAGAGGTGATTTTTCAACCTGCGCCGAAAGATGGACAGCGACTCCGCTGTCCTGACATCAGTGGGGAGTTCATTCCACCACTGTGGGGCCAGGACAGAAAAGAGCCGTGACCGGGTCGATCGGCAGCAAGGGCCTCTGAGCGACGGGGCAACCAGGCGTCCCGAGGCAGCAGAGCGAAGTGGTCAGGCAGGGATGTAGGGCTTGACCATGGCCTGGAGATAGGAAGGAGCTGTTCCTTTCACTGCCCTGTAGGCTAGCACCATAGTCTTAAACTGGATGCGAGCAGCTACTGGGAACCAGTGCAGGGACATGAGAAGGGGAGTTGTGTGGGAGAACTTAGGGCGGTTGAACACCAGACGAGCTGCAGCTTTCTGAACAAGCTCCAGAGGTCTGATGGCCGACGCCGGGGCACCAGCAAGGAGGGAGCTGCCATAGTCCAGCAGGGAGATTACCAGAGCCTGGATGAGCACCTGTGCCAACTCGTCGGTGAGGAATGGGCGAATCCTCCTGATGTTCGGCAGTCGAGCTAGCGGGCCGCACAGCCTTCCGTGCCGACAGGACAGCGGACTCCGGCAAGATCCGCGGAGGAGGTTTTAGTATTTATGTCAATAACTCTTGGTGCAACAATATAAATATCATTGAAAGGCATTGCTCTGCTGATCTCGAGCTCCTTATGATTCAGTGCAGGCCTTTTTACCTGCCCAGGGAGCTAACGGCCATTACCATCGCCGCTGTATACATCCCCCCACATGCTAATGCTAAGGAAGCACTTAAGCAGCTACAATGTGCCATCAGCAGACAACAGGCCAAACACCCGGACAATGCCTTTATCATAGGGGGTGACTTTAATCAGGCTAACTTCAGGGCTGTATTGCCCAAATTCCATCAGCATGTCTCCTGCCCCACTAGGGGACAAAACATCCTCCACCATCTCTATACAAACATCAAGGACTCATACAAACTACTCCCTGCCCTCATCTGGGGCATTCTGACCACCTCTGCCTGTTCCTGGTCCCAGCCTACAAACCCCTAATAAAACGGGTCAAGCCAACAGTTAAGACAATCACTGTCCGGCCAGAAGGAGCAGTCTCTGAACTCCAGGACTGTTTTGAAAACATAGACTGGAGTATTTTTGCACATTCAGCTACCCATGGCTCCCACATAGACATTAATGAACAGACATCTGCCATACTAGCCTACATTAACTTTTGTACTGAGAGTGTCACAACAAAAAAAATCGGTCCGCACCTTTCCAAACCAGAAACCCTGGATGAGCAGTGAGGTCCGGCAGCTGCTGAAAGTCCGGGATGCAGCATTTAAGTCAGGTAACCGTGAGGCCTACAGCGCAGCCAGATCCAACCTCAAAAAGGGCATCAGAACAGCCAAACATAAATATTCCCTACGAATAGAGGACCACTTTCACAATAACTCCAATCCTCGGCGAATGTGGCAAGGCATTCAGTCTATCACAGACTACAAAAGCTCTAATCGCGGTCCCACTGTCCATGATGCCTCCCTGCCAGACAAGCTAAATCATTTCTATGCCGGCTTCGACAAGGACAATACTGACCCAGCCACAAAAAATCCCCAGCCACCCAGAAAACCAGGTGCTCACTCTACCAGTCGCAGAGGTCAGAGAATCACTGCGCAGAGTGAACACACGGAAGGCTGCCGGACCAGACGGCATACCGGGTTGGGTCTACCGGGAATGTGCCGACCAGCTGGCTGAGGTCTTCACACCTGTATTTAACCTCTCACTGTCCTAATCTAAAGTCCCGGCATGCTTTAAGACCACCTCTATCATTCCTGTCTCCAAGAAACCAACATCCACATGTCTGAATGACTACCGACCCATAGCACTCACCCCCATTGCCATGAAGTGCTTTGAAAGTCTGGTTCTGGCTCACCTCAAAAACATTATCCCCCCCACATTCGACCCACATCAGTTCGCCTACCTTCCCAAAAGGTCTACCGAGGATGCCATTGCCACTGCCCTGCACATTGCTCTGACACACCTTGAACTTAACAACACATACATCCGGATGCTGTTTATAGATTACAGCTCTGCCTTCAACACTAACCTCCCCGCCAAACTAACCACCAAACTCCTCTCCCTTGGCCTCAACCCCTCCCTCTGTAACTGGATCCTGGACTTCCTGACCAACAGATCACAGTCTGTTAGGTTAGGTGACCACTCCTCCTCCACCCTGACCCTCAGCACAGGTGCCCCTCAAGGCTGTGTTCTGAGCCCCCTCCTTTTCTCCCTCTTTACCCACGACTGTCTGCCAACTCACCCTTCAAATGTTATAGTTAAGTTTGCAGATGACACCACAGTCATTGGCCGTATCACCGAAAATGAAGAGATGGCCTACAGAGACGAGATTGAGCACCTCACATCATGGTGTACTACCAACAATCTTGTCCTTAATGTGCAGAAGACAAAGGAGCTGATTGTGGACTTCAGGAGGTCTAGAAGCTGCAGCCACTCCCCTATACACATCAATGGGGTGGAAGTGGAGCGTGTGTCCAGCTTTAAGTTCCTTGGAGTCCACATCAGCGAGTACCTTTCATGGACATTAAACACCCAGGCCCTTGTGAAAAAGGCCCAACAACGCCTGCATTTCCTGAGGAGGCTGAGGAGCGCCCATCTACCCCCCAAAATTCTCACCAACTTCTACCACCACACCATAGAGTGCATCTTGACCATCTGCATCTCAGTGTGGTACGGCAACTGCACCTCAGTAGACCAGAAAGCTCTGCAGCGGATCGTCAAGGCGGCCCAGCATATCACCGATACCCAGCTCCCAGCCATAAAAGACATTTATCACAGACGCTGCCTTCGAAGGGGTCTGAGCATCAGCAGAGATCCCACCCACCCCAACCATGGACTGTTCTCCCCCCTGCACTCTGGGAGGCGCTACAGGAGCCTCAAAGCCCGCACTACCAGGCTCAAAAACAGCTTCTTTCCACAAGCTGTTGCCCAGCTGAACCTGGCTACCCACTGAATGTGTGTAGATATTTTTAAATATTTTGTACTCCAGCTCTCTTTTAACTTATTTTTAGCTTTGGTCTTCATGTGTGTATATCTTATATTGTGTTTGCTGTATTTGTCTGTGTCTGTCTTGCACTGTTTGGTGAAGCCACAGCCCTCATTTCATTTTTAACATGTGCCTGCCCATTGCTTTTAATGACAATTGAATTGAATTGAATTGAATTGAATTGAATTGAATGTTATAGAGGAGAAATCTGCAGGAGCGAGCAACCACTGCAATGTTTTTAGCAAACGACAGTTGGTCGTCCAGGATCCCACCCAGATTCCTCATAGTCCGAGTTGGCGTCACCACGGTGTTGTCAATGGTGATGGCCAGGTCTCTGTGTGGGCAACCTTTCCCCGGGAGGAACATCAGCTCTGTCTTGTACAGATTGACCTTCAGGTGGTGTGTCGCCATCCACTCCGAGATGTCAGTCAAACACGCAGCAACGCGTGTCTCTACTTGTGCGTCAGAGGGAGGAAAGGACAAGATCAGCTGGGTGTCATCGGCATAACAATGGTAAGAGAAGTCACTCGAGCGAATAACAGAACCTGGGGATGTCGTGTACAGGGAGAAAAGGAGAGGACCCAGAACCGAACCCTGTGGAACGCTTGTAGTCAGTCTGCGAGGCTCTGACACAGATCCCCTCCTTGTCACCTGGTAGGAGCGACCCGTCAGATAGGTTGCAAACATTGAGAGTGCAGAGCCTGTGACACCCAGCCCCTCGAGGGTAGAGAGGAGAATCTGGTTGTTCACTGTGTCGAACGCAGCTGACAGGTCCAGGAGTATCAGGACAGAGGAGAGGGAGAGTTTGCTCTCGCAGAGTGCAGCGATTCTGTCACTGCAAGGAGGGCCGTCTCTGTCGAGTGACCCACGCTGAACCCAGACTGGTTGGGGTCCAGGAGGTTGTTCTGGTGGAGGTACAAAGAAAGTTGGTTATAGACAGCACGTTTGAAAGTTTTGGATAGAAAGGGTAGAAGGGAAACTGGTCTGTAGTTTTTGATGTCAGAGGGGTTAAGTGATGGTTTCTTGAGAAGGGGGGAGACTCTAGCAGTCTTGAAGGCAGATGGAAAGCATCCTGCCTGGAGGGAGGTGTTGATGAGGTGGGTTAGATAAGGAAGGAGTTCAGGTGCTATAGACTGAAGAAGAGGGGAGGGGACCGGGTCAAGGGAGCATGTGGTGGGGTGACTGGATGTGATGAGGTAGGGAACCTCGTCGGGAGAGAGTGGAGGGAGGTGGGATAGGGTGGGATGGGAGAGGTGAGGGAGGGTGCAGAGGGTGGGATAGTGCAAGCCTCACTAACCGGGTGGTGAGAAAAGGAGAATCTGATGTCGTTTACCTTCTTGTCAAAGAAGTTAGTGAAGTCATTAGGGAGAAGGGTGGAAGTAGGAGGAGGAGGTGGGGGTTGAAGAAGTGTAGAGAAGATTTCAAAGAGTTTCTTAGGATTAGAGGCAGAGGATAGGATTTTAGAGCGATAGAAGGCAGCCTTAGCAGCAGAAAGGGAGGAGGAGAACATGGAAAGAAGACTGGAAGTTCAGAAGGTCCTCTGGGAGTTTGCCTTTTCTCCATTTGCACTGTGCCACTCTCAGGCTCCGTCTGTCAGTACGTACTGAGTTGGTCAGCCAAGGGGCAGGTGGAGTTGGGTGTGCAGGCCTGGAGGTGAGAGGACAGAGATTGTCCAGAGAAGAGAAGAGGGTAGAGAGAAGAAGATCAGTAGCAGTGTCAGGGGGTAGGAGAGAGAAAGATGCAGGTGTAGGGAGGACAGAGGTAACAGAGGAAGAAAGATCAGTGGCAGAGAGAGAGCGGAGGTGTCTGTGGGTGGAAACCATGTGGGTAGGGGAAGGGGCTGAGGGGGGTGAAGAGAGGGAGAGAGAGTAGGACATGAAATAGTGGTCAGAGAGCTGGAGGGGAGTAACAGAGAGATTGGAAATAGGACAGTGTCTAGTAAAGATAAAGTACAGCTGGTTGCCGGCCTTGTGGGTAGCAGGAGAGGGTGAGAGGTGAAAGTCAAAGGAGGAGAGGAAAGAGAGAAGAGGATCTAGCTTGTTAGTGTGGATGTTGACGTCATCAAGAAGGATAAGTGCAGAGACATCAACAGGGAAGTGCGAGACAAGTGTGTCAAGCTCCTCCAGAAACTCACCAAGGGAGTCTGGTGGGCGGTACACAACCACGATTGTGAGTTTGACTGGATAAGAGACAGTAACAGGCAACAGCATGACATTCAAAAGAGGGGGGAGAAAATTGTGGAATGGAAACAAGAGAGTATTTCCATTTCAGGGAGATTAGCAGGCCAGTACCACCACCCCGCCTCCCAGCTCTGGGAGTGTGAGAAAAAGAGTACACATCAGACAGAGCTGCGGGTGTGGTGGTGTTTTCTGGCATGATCCAGGTCTCAGTTAGAGCAAGAAAGTTGAGGGAGAGCAAGGATGCATCGCCTGAGATAAACTCAGCTTTCGGCACCGCAGACTGGCAATTCCAGAGCCCTCCGGTCACCACTTGCTCAATGTGAGTGGAGAGAGTGGGATAGATGAGATTGGTAGTGTCAAAGCACCTAGGAGTGACCCAACGTCTATGCCAGCCCCGGGAAGAGGAAAGGACAGGAATGCAAAGGAAACACATAGTCTATACTAGGTACACAAAATACAGATGACTGACCGGATCTAAAAAGAGCAGTCCATGCTTGACGAAGTCTTGGCGTGAAAAAGTCGCGCTTGCCTTTGTTCACTCTAGCCTCCGTTCAACCTAGGCTTGTTTGCCTGATGCTTGGAAGCCAATGCTTCCAATTAGCAGCAGTGACTTAAATAACACTGATTGCTAATTGTCTGCCATGAGTGCAGGCCACACCCTGGCCACTTAACACCCAATTGGCCAAAGAGGTACACCGAAAATAGACTTATTGCCCAGAAACTGGACACTTATGTAAAGCTCTGTCAAAACTCACACAATACTATAAAACATGCAAACCACAAGTTACCAAGGGATATATTTATAGGCTAAAAGGATAACTAAGTCAAAACAGCTAGGCCACAAGAAATATTAAAGGACACACTAGGTGAAAAACAGCTACAGCTAGAATAAGTAAATAAGACAAGTAACTAAATAGAATAAGACAGCTACAGCTAGAATAAGATCCCACTAGGGACCAGCAGCAGATGTATAGAGAAAAGGACAAATACTCAAGCAGCTGGAATAAGACTAATAGCAAATTGTTAAGCAAGAAAGAGGATAATTACTCTATACTAGAT
Source organism: Lampris incognitus (assembly GCF_029633865.1). NCBI lineage: Eukaryota > Metazoa > Chordata > Actinopteri > Lampriformes > Lampridae > Lampris > Lampris incognitus. Next base: position 955,714 of record NW_026611077.1, on the reverse strand, counting down.
GAACCAGCTATTCAGAATCACTCCAGAAGTTAAAATGCACACTGGATTGAAACTGAATGAGGCCAGACTTATAAATCCCTGTGATGTTCTGGCCACACCCTGGCCACTTACTGTTGTGCTTACACCGCCCCGAGCTGCCTCCCCGGCACGTTCAAGCCACTCCCCCAGCTCGGACGTGCCGGAAACATCCGAGCGCTCGGCTCGCGCTCTGAGGAGACGAGCGCTGCACTGCACCAGGTGTTTGCCATCATCCATCAGGCACACCTGTGGCAATCAGGCAGCCTTCTACAAGAAGCCTCCCAGAACGTCTCTCAGTGCTTCGACGCACTGAACCCTGCGACTCTCCCTCCGCGATTTCCACGGCTCCCCGCGTCTCCCTCGTCCCCAGCGACCTTCACGTTTCTCCCCGGACCTCTCCTGCGATCTCCCCCCTTGTCCCTCTATCTGGACCCCTCCTTTCGGACTCGACTTCCCGGATCTCGGACCTGGACTTTCTCGGACAACCCCTCTTGGATCACGGACTGGACTTTCTCGCCAGGTGCACGCACATTTTTTCAACACCTCCTGGTCATTTACATACCGCACCACACATTGGCTAAAAACACTCACACAGTTATTCACGCAAACCACGGAAACCACACATAGTTTATTCACACATCCCACTAACAGAACGCCTTTTTTCAACATACATTTCCCTCCCACAATAAAACCTCCCTTTGTAGCTATTTGAAGTCATCTCGTGTCTGTCTGTCTTGGGTTTCGCCACACGGGTCAGGTTCTGGTGCGCGAGCACAACAGAACGTCGAAGCCATTATGGACCCAGGCAAACCCAAGGAGCGGACGGTCCCTGTGACGCCCCAGAGCTCCGTCCCCCTAGAGGCAGTAGTAAGAAGTCACAGTTGCCAACTTGCCTCTCTCAGCTCAGAGCTCACTACTGCCTTCACCCGTGTCACCGGAGAGATCAGCGATCTTCAGTCCGGCTCTCAGGCCGCGACGAGCGCATTAGATGCCCTCACCGCGCAGATCGCTGCGCTCTCCACAGCGGTCTCCAGGATGAGCGACCACCCTGCCCTGGCCTCGGTCTCTGCCCCCAGCTCGGCCTCCGGTTTCCCCGTTCCTGGTCCCGACGTTCCCCCTCCGAGTCAACCCCCACTGGACCCCCGGTGCGAGCCTAACCTCCCCTGCCCCAAGGCCTTCGGTGGGGAGTTCGAGCTGTGCAGGGGTTTCCTTGGTCAGTGTGAGCTCCTGTTCAAACACCAGCCAGCTAGGTATAGGACAGGAGAGACCAAGGTAGCCCTTGTCATGTCCCTCCTCACCGGCAAAGCCCTCAGCTGGGCCATAGCGGCGGTAGGCCATACCGAGCAGCTCGCCTCGGACTATGGTGCCTTCCGCCGCGAGTTCAATCTGGTGTTCGACCACCCAGCTGACGGGCAGGACGCTGCCGGCCGCCTCCATTCTATGCAACAGGGAGCCAGGTCGGTGGCAGATTATTCCCTGGAGGTAAGGATACTCGCGGCAGACAGTGGGTGGGATGACACTGCGCTCAAGAGCGCGTACAGGAGGGGGCTGAGCGAGCCCATCAAAGATCTTATCGTTCGGGACCGCCCTGCCTCCTTCAACGAGCTCGTCACTCTCGCCCTCCAGATGGACGAACGGCTGCGGGAGCGGCGCCAGGAACGCGCCCCGCGCGCTGGCCCCTCCCATAGACCAACCCCCGTCCGTCCTACCGGTGCCTTCCCTGGGTCAGCGTCCCGTGGGCTCTCTCCACCCTCACACTCCCCCTCGCAACCCTGGGTGGCTTCTGGATCCAGGCCGGAGGAGGAGCCCATGCAGTTGGGTCGGTCACGGCTCCCGCTGGAAGTTAGGGAGCAGAGGATGCATGGCCACCTCTGCCTCTACTGCGGGAGGTCGGGCCACTATATCAAGGCCTGCCCGACTCGCCCAAAAGACCCGGCTCACTAGTGAGGGGTGTCCTAGTGAGCCTGACGACCCTTCCTCAGCCCCAGCCCAAGAAGGAGCACAACCACCTTTTTCCGGTCACTCTCACCTGGGGTAACCGCTCACTGTCTGTTGGTGCACTCCTGGATTCGGGGGCGGACGAGTGTTTGATGGACACCTCGCTGGCCCGGCAGGCCGGCATTCCACTCGTCCCCCTAGACACACCCCTCACAGCCCAAGCCCTAGATGGATGTTCACTTGGTAAAATCACACACAGCACTGCTTCCCTCACTCTTTCGGGTAATCACGTGGAAGCTATCCGTTTCTTGGTTTTGCACGCCCCCACAGCGCCCCTGGTGTTAGGAAGACCGTGGTTGGAACGGCACGATCCCTACATCTCTTGGTCTACTGGGCGGATTTTGGGTTGGAGCGTTGCGTGTCATGCCAACTGCCTTCGCTCCGCCCACTCCCCGTCCAGCGGCCTCAGACCCGTGCCTCCTCCCACGGATCTCACTGGTGTTCCTTCCATTTATCACGATTTAGCCCCTGTATTTAGTAAAGAGAGTGCACTTTCCCTCCCCCCTCACCGTCCCTATGATTGTGCCATAGATCTCTTTCCCGGGGCCGCCCTTCCCACCGGTCGGTTGTATAACCTCTCCGTCCCAGAGAAGGAGGCTATGCGCAATTATATCACAGAGTCCCTGGCCTCAGGAATCATAAGGCCCTCGTCTTCCCCGGTGGCGGCGGGCTTCTTTTTTGTGGCAAAGAAGGAGGGCAGCCTGAGGCCTTGCATAGATTATCGAATGTTAAATAATATCACGGTGAAAAATAAATACACACTCCCCCTTATGAGTTCCACGTTCGAGCCACTCACTCACGCCACGGTGTTCACGAAGCTGGACCTGCGCAGCGCGTACCACCTGGTGCGCATCCGGGAAGGGGATGAATGGAAGACGGCCTTCAACACCCACCTGGGGCATTTCGAGTACATCGTTATGCCCTTCGGCCTCACCAACGACCCGGCCGTCTTCCGGGCATTGGTCAACGACGTGCTCCGGGACGTGCTAAACACGTTCGCGGTGGTGTACCTGGATGACATACTCGTGTTCTCCAGGACTGAGGAGGAACACCACCAGCATGTCCGCCTGGTCCTCCAACGGCTGCTGGAGAACAGGCTCTTCGTGAAAGCCGAGAAGTGCGTGTTCCACTCCGCCTCCGTGGAGTTCCTTGGCCACATCGTGGAGAAGGGGCTCGTCCGCACTGACCCCAGGAAGACCCGAGCGGTGGAGGAGTGGGCACGGCCCACCAACAGGACGCAACTCCAGTGCTTCCTGGGGTTTGCAAACTTCTACCGGCGCTTCATCAGGGGGTTCAGCCATGTGGCCGCCCCCCTCACTGCACTCACCTCCAACCTCCGCCCCTTCTCCTGGACCTCGGAGGCGGAAGCCGCCTTCTTGGCCCTGAAGAGGCTGTTCACAACGGCTCCGGTGCTCGCCCACCCGGACCCGTGCAGACAGTTCATCGTGGAGGTGGACGCATCGGACACGGGCATCGGAGCCGTCCTCTCCCAGCGGTCGGAGGAGGACCAGAAGATCCACCCGTGCGCCTTCTTCTCCCGGCGTTTCAGTCCTGCGGAGAAGAATTATGACATCGGCAACAGGGAGTTGCTGGCCGTCCACGCCGCCCTAGAGGAGTGGAGACACTGGCTGGAGGGAGCAGGGCAGCCGTTCATCGTATGGTCCGATCACAAAAACCTGACCTACGTACGGACGGCTAAGAGGCTCAACCCCAGGCAGGCGCGCTGGGCTCTCTTCTTCAGCCGGTTCGACTTCACCCTCACCTACCGCCCGGGCACCAAGAACGTCAGGGCAGACGCCCTCTCCCGTCTGTTTCCCGAGGGGTCCCCTGAAGCCCCAGACACCATCCTTCCCCCGGCCCGGGTGGTGGGTGCCGTCACCTGGGCCATCGAATCAGTGGTGAGAAGGGCCCAGCGCGCCCATCCCGACCCAGGCAATGGACCCCGGAACCGGCTATTTGTGCCTCCCTCTGTCCGGCCCCAGGTGCTGGAGTGGGGCCACTCCAGCCATCTTGCCTGCCACCCCGGTGTCTACCGAACGGCGGCCTTCATCCGCAGGGGTTTCTGGTGGCCCACCATGGAGGCAGACACCAGAGAGTTCGTGGCAGCCTGCACCACCTGCGCCCGCAGCAAGGCTCTCCATCGCCCTCCAGCAGGTCTCCTGCGCCCCCTTCCTGTCCCCGGCCGACCTTGGTCCCACATTGCCTTGGACTTCGTAACTGGCCTCCCCGTGTCCCAAGGCAATGACACCATTCTGACCATTGTCGACCGGTTTTCCAAGGCCGTCCATTTTGTTGCCCTCACCAAACTCCCCTCTGCAGCCGAGACGGCGGACCTTCTCGTCTCCCACGTCGTCCGACCTCATGGGATTCCCCTGGACATTGTCTCTGACCGTGGTCCCCAGTTCACTTCGAAGGTATTGCAGGCCTTCTGTAAGGGGATTGGGGCCACGGTCAGCCTCTCCTCCGGGTATCACCCCCAGACCAATGGGCAGGCAGAGCGGGCCAATCAAGCCCTGGAGGCGGCTTTGCGTTGCGTTACCACCAGCAACCCCGCCTCCTGGAGCAAGTACCTGCCCTGGGTGGAGTACTCGCTCAACTCCATGGAGAGTTCGGCTACCGGTTTGTCCCCCTTCGAGTGTTCCCTGGGCTATCAACCCCCTCTGTTCCCCCATCAGGAGTTGGAGGTGGCGGTCCCGTCCACGAGGGCCCATCTCCGCCGATGTCGGCGCGTTTGGAAGACCGCCCGGGCCGCTATGTTGCGAGCTACAGAGCGGGCCCGGCGCAGCGCCAACCGGCGGAGAGTGCCGGCCCCAGCTTATCGACCTGGCCAGAGGGTATGGCTCCTGGCCCGGGACCTGCCCCTCCCTACCCTCAACCGGAAGCTGGCTCCCCGCTACGTCGGTCCCTACACCATCGACCGCATCGTCAACCCTTCGGCGGTGCGTCTCCATCTCCCTACCTCACTCAAAATCCATCCCGTCTTCCATGTCTCGTGCCTCAAACCGGTAGCCACCAGCCCCCTGTCTCCCCCTGTCCAAGCTCCTCCACCCCCCAGGGTCCTCGACGGTGGTGACATGGTCTGGGATGTCGACCAGCTGCTCGCCGTACGCCGCCGGGGGCGTGGGTACCAATACCTGGTGGACTGGGTTGGCTATGGGCCCGAGGACCGCAGCTGGGTTCCCCGGTCCTATCTGGCCGACCCTGCACTCCTGGAGGAGTTCTATCGGGCCCACCCCAACGCCATCGGACGGTCGCCCGGTGTCTCCCGTAGGAGGGGGGGTCCTGTTGTGCTTACACCGCCCCGAGCTGCCTCCCCGGCACGTTCAAGCCACTCCCCCAGCTCGGACGTGCCGGAAACATCCGAGCGCTCGGCTTGCGCTCATAAGTTAAAATGCACACCCTTTTCGTTCAGCTTTAATGGGTCTTCTTGCACATTACTTTTCCATTGAATGTCTAATAACTGTTGTAGCCTACTAGTAGGCTATTTGGTTTCAACAGACAGCATTGTAGCTTGCTAGTGTTCCTCTTTAGATACTTTTTTAGGACTTAAGATAGCGCAGCTCTTGACAGTTGGGTTAAATATCCTGGCTAATTATATTATATCCTTACTTCCTATTTTGATCCTTTTTGTTGTTAATATGTCCTTATCTATTATTACTCTCAATGCCAGGGGGTTATGGGATATTATAAAACGTAAAGCTGTTTTTTTTGTTTGCTAAGCAGCACAAAACAGATTTATGTTTCATTCAAGAGTCTCACTTGATTACCAGTGACGCTAGATTTTGTAGATCTCAATGGGGCAACGATTTACAGTGCTGCTTGAAAGTATGTGAACCCCTTGAGCAGTTTAGATGTTTCTGTTGTTTTACCATGATTTTCTTATTTTATCATCACCAGTTTTTATGTATGAAATGTCAGATATATGTTTATCAATTGCATGTACTTGTTTAGTGGGACGTGTTTAAGTAGCCCAAAAACTACATGAAACATGGAATTAGTGTATGTGCAAAAGTGAGTGAACCCCCAGCTGCATTGGTTAAGTCAGGCAGGTAACAGACTGAGGTGAAACACATTTGGGTGCTTAATTAATCATTTAAGCAGACCAATGAAATGAGACATCCTTGGGAAAGGGTTTGGCCTGCACTAATTAAAAGACAGAGGAAACCAACCAAACCACTGTGGTCCCATACAAATAAACAATGCCGAGAGCAAAGGAGATATCCAAGGACATGAAGAAGAGGGTAGTGACAGCCCATCAGTCTGGGGAGGGCTATAAGACCATCTCCAAAAGATTCCAGCTCCATCCATCCACTGTAAGACAAATAATTTACAAATGGAGGGCCTTCAACATGACAGCAACTCTGCCTAGAAGTGGACGCCCATCAAAAATATCACCCAGAAGCACCAGAAAAATAACAAATCAGGTAAAGGCCAACCCACACATCACCTCTAGAGTGTTTGCAGACCTCTCTGGTAGCATCTGGGACAAATGTGCATGCGTCTACAATCAGACAGAAATTGAATAGCCATGGGAGGGTTGCTAGAAGGAAGCCTCTGCTCTCAAAAAAGAACAAAGCTGCCCATTTCAACTTTGCCAGAGAGGACTTGGACAAACCAGAGGCCTTCTGGAAGTACATTCTCTGAACAGATGAGTCCAAAATAGAATTAGTTGGTCACAATCAAAACCAACATGTATGGAGAAAAGGCAACACTGCATATGAAGAAAAGAACCTCCTCCCAACAGTGAAGCATGGTGGTGGAAATGTGAAGGTCTGGGGCTGCTTTTCTGCTTCTGGACCTGGACGACTCCATATTATCCAAGGAACCATTAATTCCCCGGCATATCAACAAATTCTTGACCAGAATCTCCTGCCATCAGTCAGAGAGTTGAAGCTGGGATGAAAATGGATTATGCAACAAGACAATGACCCAAAGCATTCCAGCAAAACTACAAAGGAATGGCTTCAGAGAAAGAGGATTCGTACTCTGGATTGGCCCAGTCAAAGTCCGGACCTTAATCCAATTGAAATGTTGTGGCGAGACCTGAAGAAGTTGATACATACCAGATGTCCCTCCAACCTCTCTCAACTGGCTGAGTTCTGCAAGGAGGATTGGGCAAAAATCCCCATAAGCAGATGCGAGAGACTGGTTAGTGGTTACAGAAGACGTTTGGTTGAAGTAATGGCTGCAAAAAGAGGAGCCACAAGCTATTAATACAAGGGTTCACATACTTTTGCACATGTTAAATTTTCAGTTTTTGTGAAATAAACCACCTTTGTTGAATTAAATAATGAAAATATATCTCTTTTTGTGTGTGTGTCCATTATTTGGAAGGTGTGCTTTACAAATTGGGATTTGGATGTATGTGTAATAAGCTTATTTTAATGTTTTTTTACAAAAACAGTGACCATGTCTGGAGGGTTCACAAACTTTCAAGCAGCACTGTATAGTTGGTAAGCGGTTCTGAATACTCTGCAGGGGTTGCTACTCTAAAACACACATTCTCTGGTTCTATCCTTCTTTCTGTTTGTAACACAGCAGATCATTTAATGTTTCAAGTTATCGACATTGACCACTTTACTTTATAGTCGTTAATATTTATGACTACAACTCTAATGCTGAAAATGATCAGCTGCTTGATACGTTGGAGAATAAGATTCAACACGTGCTTAATAACTTTCCAAATTCTAGTACATTACTAGGTAGGGATTTCAATATGATTTTAGATCATAATTTGGATTGTTGGCCTTCTCGTTCATCTACTTAAGTAAATGAGGTATTCATGCATAGGTTTAATTTAATATATGTATGGCGGAATAATAATCCAAACATAAGTGCCTTTACCTGGCGTAATAGAAATCCCTCCAGACAGTCACGGCTGGACTTCTGGATGGTTTCTAGAACCCTGAACATTGACAAGATTTCAGTTAATATCTTTACAACACCATTAACAGATCACAATGCTGTCTCCATTTCCATTCCTTTACACTCTGTCAATAATTGTATAAACAGAGGCTCTTACTGGAAGCTTAATAATTCACTATTGCAGCACGAGATAGTTAAAATAGACATATAAAAATTGATAAAGCAATTTTGGCATAAGGTTAAATCTGAAGATTATGTTTGTAGCAATTGGGAATTTTTTTTAAAATTCAAAGCAAGCCAATATTTGAGGAATTATGGTAGTGTTGTAGCAAAAAAGTCATATAGTAGAATTAAACTTGGTTTCTAAAATAATTAAATTGTCGCAGAAAACCCCTGCATATTTATCAGATTAAGAAAGATCAGAATTAATTTCAGAACAGCCTAAACTGAACGAAATATATTTAAATAAAGCCATAGGTGCCTTTGTAAGATCTAGGAAGAGGTGCATTGAAGAAGGTGAGTAAAATTCGGCATTTTTTTTTAAAATTTGGAGTGGTATCATGGGAAAGCTAATACCATTCGGCATCTTAATGTAAATGACAATATTACTGATGACCCCAGAGAAATAGATGATTTATTGTTCTAACTTCTCTAGGAAGTTATATGACTCTAAATTTTGTCAGCAATCATGTACTGCTTTCTTGGATTCCCTGAACAACACCACTCAAATCCCGCAAAATAATAGAAAGCTATGGGATGATATTGTAACTATCGAGGAAGTCAAATATGCAGTTGGACGTCTCAAGTCTAACAAGTCTCCTGGGGTCGATGGCCTTTCTGCAGAATTTTATCAGGCTTTTTCTGAACCCTGAGCTCTTTTTTTGCTTAGAGTAATCATGGAAAGTATAGGTTAAGGTACGCTTCCTCCTTCACTGACACAAGGTTTGATCACCTTAATTCCCAAACCCCAAAAAAGATCGTCTTTTTATTGATAATCGGCAGCCCATTTCTTTGTTAAATAATGACTACAAAGTTTTTGCTTCAATAATTGCTAAAATAATTAAATCTGTGTTAGATCCAATTATTGATGAAGTTCAGTCAAGTTTTATGAGAAAAAGACATATTTCTAACAATAGCAGGCTGGTTTTTAGATGTAATTGATTATTCATTATTATGTCCTGATGACAGCTTCATTCTTTTTTTGGACTTCTATAAAGCTTTTGATACGGTAGAACACAAATTTATTTTTAGTTCCCTGGAAAAATTTGGTTTTGGTGACTTCTTTTGTCCAGCTGTTAAAACTCTGTATGCCAATAGTAATTATTCTGTCCTACGTGTTTGTGTCCATGTATAAACAGGCCGACAGATAGCCAACATAAAGAATCCCAAAGAAATACAGAGTCCCGGTCCAAGTTGAGGAACTTTACTGAAGAACTTTGAGAATTCAACCTTTTTTGTAAAACTGTATAGGGGGGCAATACAGAGAAAGAATGTTTCAATAAACATTGCATAAATTATAAAATGTTATCACATGTCTATGACATAACTACATAACACATGTAAATAACTGCACATGACTGCATGTAAATAATAATTGTAGGCTACATAATTGCATGTAAATAGCTGTACGTAACCTAGGAACTACGAAATCACACATGACTTATGAATGACTTATGAACTAATTGTAAATAATGTACGTATAACATAGATCAGTATGCTATAATATAGGCGGAATACGGGCAGACAGAATAACGTGACATTTCTACCACGGAGCTGACACAGCTAACTAGCAACCGAAAGCCTGGCTGGCTAACTAGCTAACAGAAAATGGGAGAAGCTAACGTTACACATAGCTATTTTCGTATTAACATGAATACAACGACGTTCTTATGACGGACATCATCCATCACTTAAATAATGTCGCAACTGAACTTACAGACGATGCTCTCCAAGGCACAAACGTAGATAGAAGCAATAAACACAGGAGCTGGGCAAACATATGAAACTCCGCATGGAAAGCTGGACTGTACTGCTACCATGACTATTAGGCAGGAAACTATTTCCTGAATTTAAGTCACGTGAGGAAGGCTAGGGGGAGCAAATAAAATTCAAAATAAAAGTACTCTTCTCACATTCTAATAAAGTAACGTCACACTCCCCGCCTGGTATAATTACTATACCACTATCTTAAACTAACATGAGGAGCATGTCCTGAGAACACAAACTAACTCAGTCCATATCCTCAGCAGGAATGAGTAGGACTGTCTCGGAGACAGGCCTCAGGAAGGTCTTTGTAGATCCATATTTTGTGACCTTGAGCTCAATCTTCCTGACCTTTCCATCCTGGCCAGGGAATGCCTTTGTAACAAGAGCCAGGGGCCACTCGTTCCTCGTCACTTGATTGTCCTTCAGCAACACTAGGTCGCCCTCCTTGGCGTTAGGACGCATGTCCTGCCACTTGCTGCGACATTGGAGTGTGAGGAGGTACTCACGCCTCCATCGGTGCCAAAAGGTGTTGGCAAGATGTTGCACCTGCCTCCATTGCTGGCGGTGGAGATCCTTGCTGTCGAAGGTCCCCAGAGGGGGAGGGAGAGTACACACCTTTTGCGTCAGTAGCGAAGCAAGGGTCAGGAGGAAGGGAGATTCTGGGTCCGAGGAGATTGGTGCGAGGGGCCTGGCATTGATGATTGCCATAACTTCTGCCATTAAGGTATACAACACCTCATGAGTAAGGCGTGATTGGCTGGTTTCCCTGAGGATGGAGTCAAGAATACGTCTGGAGACTCCAATCATACGCTCCCAGGCTCCTCCCATATGGGAGGAATGAGGAGGGTTAAAGATCCATGAACACCCTTCCTCACCCAAGTACTTCCTGACGTTGGGCTCTTCGGGATCTGTGAGGAGCATATGCAACTCCTTGCAGGCACCTGTAAAGTTCGTACCACAGTCTGAATGAATCTGCTTCGCAGGGCCTCTCAGTGCAAAGAATCGTCTTAAGGCATTGATGGAACTTGATGTATCCATCGATTCGATGAGTTCGATGTGCACGGCACGTGTGCTCATGCACGTGAAGAGGACTGCCCACCTTTTGCTGTTAGCTTGACTGCCACGGGTTCGTCTTGCGGTGACAGCCCAAGGACCGAACACGTCGAGTCCTACGTATAGGTGAAGGGTGGCTCTGTGCTCAGACGGTCGGAGGGTAGGTCCGCCATTTTCTGTTCGGCCGTCCTCCCTCGAAGTTTGTTGCAAGCCACGCATTTGCGGAGGATGCTGTTGATGCACCGCTTGGCTCCGACGATCCAGAATCCTGCTGTGCGGATGGACCCTTCCGTGAAGATACGACCCTGATGTTTGACTCTCTCATGGTAATGCCTCACAAGGAGCGTCGCGATGTGGCTGCGAGCTGGGATGACGACTGGGAACTGTTCTCCTGTGTCGATTGCATCATGCTTGAGCCTTCCCCCTATCCTCAGAAGACCATCTTCATCCACGTAGGGGTCCAGCTTCCTTAAAGGACTGTGTTTGGGAATACTTTTCCCAGCAGCCAAGCAGGTGAACTCTTCTCTGTAGGTCTCTCTTTGCACACAGCTGATGATGAGAGTCTCTGATATCGATAGCTGTTCCGTCGTGCAAGGCTTTGTGGGACCGGTACAGGTTTTGAGGTTGTCTTCCACAGCAGCTTTTTTTAGCTCCAAGATGCGGGTTAGGGATGCGATAGCTCGCACAAGAGACTTCCATGAGGAGAACCGCTCAAAGCGATGAGATCCCAGGTTAGCTGGAGGGACGGAGAGAGTCATGGCATGAGAACGCACCTCACTGTCAGAATCCGGGTCGACGAGTTCGTGAGGCTCCTCTTCAGGAGTGTGAACTCCGTCAGGCAGGGACAGGAAAGGGGGTCCTGTGAGCCATGTAGTGTTTGTTAGCTCGACGGCAGGTACCGATCGGGTAGCATGATCCGCTGGGTTTTGAGCTGTGTGGACGTAGCTCCACTCTTCTGGTTTGGTGAACTTCCTGATTCGCTGCACTCTGTTGCAGACGTACACATAGAACCGCCTGGTCTGGTTGTATATGTACCCTAAGACAACTTTGCTGTCTGTGTAGAACCACATCGTGTCTACACTGATGTCCAACTCCCTCTCCACCAGCTCCGCCATTTCCACTGCCAGCACAGCGGCGCCGAGCTCCAGTCTTGGGATAGTATGAGCGGACGGAGGCGCCAGTTTCGCCTTTCCCAGGACAAAACCGACATGACACTCTCCATCACTGTCGATCACCTTGAGGTAAGCTACCGCGGCGATAGCCTTCACTGAAGCATCAGAGAAGACGTGGAGCTCATTCCTTTGCGCGGTAGATAGGGTGGTGGGAGTGTAGGCTCTTGGTATCCTGATGTCTTTCAGGTTTTCTAATGAATCTTTCCACATCCTCCATTCTGCTTCCTTTTCATCTGGTAGAGGGGTGTCCCAGTCGAGAACTTCATTGCAGGTGAGTTCTCGCAGCAGAAACTTTCCCTGAATGACGACTGGAGCGACGAGACCAAGGGGGTCAAACAAGCTGTTCACCGTGGCTAGAGCACCTCTGCGGGTGAAGGGCTTCTCTGTGGCCGTTGCTCTGAAGGTGAAGATGTCGTGCTTGAGTTCCCAGCTGAGTCCCAGGCTGTGTTGGATGAGGGTGGAGTTGTCGTCGAAGTCCAAGTTTTGCAGTCCCTTTGCATGGTCTTCTGGAGGGAAGGCCTCCAGGACATCAGAATTGTTTGACGCTATCCTATGGAGTCTCAGGTTTGAGGCAGCAAGCATCTCCTGTGTCCTTTTCAACAGGTCGATGGCTTCTGTGGCTGACGGGAGCGACTTGAGGCCGTCGTCGACGTAGAAGTCGCGTTCCACGAAGTGCTTGGCATCCATTCCGTGTTCCCTGGAGCCGTGTTCTGCTGCTCGGTGAAGTCCATAGATGGCGACAGCTGGGGATGGTGAGTTGCCGAATACGTGGACTTTCATGCGATATTCAACAACCTCTTGGTTGGGGTCGTTGTTGTTGAACAACAGCAAACGCAGGAAATCTCTGTTGTCATCTCGAACGACGAAGCTGTGAAACATCTGCTCGATGTCTGCTATGACAGCCACTGTTTCTCTTCGGAAGCGCAGCAAGACTCCCAGCAAGCTGTTGTTCAGATCCGGGCCGGTAAGTAGCACATCGTTCAGGGAGATGCCGTGATGTTGAGCGCTGGAGTCGAAGACAACCCTGATCTTGTCTGGCTTTTGAGGGTGGTAGACACCGAAGATAGGTAAGTACCAGCACTCACTTCCCTCCGGTAGTGGTGGGGCCAACTCAGCCTGGTCGTAATCAAAGATGTTTTGCATGAAGGTGACGAAGTCGGCTTTCATCTTAGGCTTTCTTTCCAAGGTGCGGCGGAGAGAGGTAAGTCTGCTAAGAGCTTGGTCTCGATTGTTCGGGAGCCGTCGACGAGGGGATCGGAATGGGAGAGGCGCCACCCAGCTGTTGGTGTCGTCCATCACCATCTTTCTGTCCATGAACTCCAGGAACAGACGATCTTCGATGGAAAGCCCCACTTTGTCGTCATATTTAGTACTCTGGAAGATAGTGCTGCCTAGGCTGCAGTCATCAGGGACTGGGGTGTCATGTTTGACGCTGTAAGGAGGAGAGGTGCTGTTCTGTGCTTTGGAGCTGAACCTTTTCTTGACCTGGAGACGGTTGCGGCACGGAGTGAGGAGAGATGGCCTTCCATTTTCGAGCACGCTGGTGCGATAGGAAGTCACAGCTGCTGGCTTGTGGGCTGAACTCAGGCACACGTCACCTATAACCACCCAACCCAGGTCTAGACGTTGGGCATAGGGGGCGCTGGGGGGACCATTGCGTTGCTCCCTGACTTTATGGACCTGAAGGATTTCGTGTCCCAGAAGTATCAGGATCTGGGCTTCAGGGTCAAGGCGAGGGATTCTGCGAGCGATGGACTTCAGGTGGCTGTGGTGCTGTGCAGCTTCTGGGGTCGGGATTTCTGACCGATCGTCAGGCATATGGTTGCACTCGATGAGTGTTGGAAGCACCACACTTATTTTTCCATCCAACGACTCCGCCAAGAACCCTGTGGCTCTTCTTCCAGATGTCTCGGTGACTCCTGCACATGTACGCAGGGTGTACGGTGAGTCTGAACCTCCGATTTGGAAGAGGTCGAAGAATTCAGACCTTGCCAGAGATCTATTGCTCTGGTCGTCCAGGACGATGTAGACGTTAGTAGCTCTGTCTGGGTGTGCTTTGGGGTATACCTTCACCAGGCAGATTTTGGCACAGGATCTGAGGCTTTGGCCTCTGCCACAGACTTCTGTGCATTTAGAGGTGACTGCTGGTGGAGGCGCCTCCTCTTCACTCTCCCCGCCATGCTCTGAGGTGGGGTCCTTGTCTTTTTTGTCCCATGGAGGTGGTCCAGGGTGGAGCGCCGCTATGTGGTCATCACTCTGACATTCGCTGCACTTCAAAGTTGCCTTACGGTTCTTTGCCAGGTGAGTTGTGGAGGAGCAACACCTGTAGCAGGCACCATTCTCTTTCAGAAAGGCTTTGCGCTCCTCAAGAGGCTTGCTTCGAAAACCCCGACATTTCTTTAGAGGATGGGGCTTCTGATGGATGGGACATTGTTTCCCAATGTCGTCAGGCTTGCTGCTCGAACTGCATGACTGAGAAACTGAGCGGTTTGTTGAGACCTCTGTCTTGTGGGTGGAGACATGCCTTTTGGCGTGTCTTGATTCCTTTTCTGATTGCTCATGTTTTGAGGACCCTGAGGAGGACTTGTTGGACGTTTTCAAGGGAGCTGAAGGGAGAGTAAAGCTGGGGTCGTTTCTTCTGCATGCCTCGCTGCTGATAAAGTCTGCGAAGAAGGTGAATGGGGGTAAGAGACATGGTGCTGCTCTTTGTACTGGGAACCCTTAGTTATCCACCTCTCTTGTAGACTGTGTGGCAGCTTCTCAGCGATCGGGTTGACACCCCTGGTGGTGTCCAGGTACGAGAGCCCCGGCAGGTAGCCCTCATACTTAGCAGAATCTAACTCCATCAGCAGGTCTCCCAGTTCCCTCAACTTTACGGGGTCTTTCTGAGAGATTTTTGGAAAGTTCTCTAGCCTCTCGAAGAGTGCTCTCTCGATCACTTCAGGGGAGCCATAGCACTCTTCTAGGCGTTCCCAGACAAGTTGTAGGCCCACTACAGGGTTGGCGACGTGCACAGAGCGAATCCTTGTAACGTGCTCTGAGGACATTTTTCCTAACCAATTTGTCAAGAGGTCGAGCTCCTCGCTGGCAGTTAAGTTCAGTCCTTCAATGGCGTTGAAGAAAGAGGACTTCCATGCCCAATAATTTTCTGGGCGCTCGTTGAACTGGATGAGACCAGAATTCACAAGCTCTCGGCGCACCAAGTACCTCGCAATGTCATTTATACCAGTCGTGTCATCACGATGTGGCTGCGGTGAGGCTCTGAGAGGAGAGTGGTGCAGCTGAGCAGGAGGAGGCTGAGGAGGGGAGAGCTGAGCAGGATGTTGGTGATGTACTGCAGGTGTTGACCTCGCAGGTTGCTGTGCCAGAGCTGCCGGCGCTGACCTCGCAGGTTGCTGTGCCGGAGCTGCAGGCGCTGACCTCGCAGGTTGCTGTGCTGCAGCTGGCATCGACCTGGCAGGTTGCTGTGCCGGAGCTGCTGGCGTTGAACTTGCAGGTTGATGTGTGGCAGCTGGCATCGACCTGGCAGGTTGCTGTGCCGGAGCTGCTGGCGTTGAACTTGCAGGTTGATGTGTGGCAGCTGGCGTTGTGGTTGCAGGTTGCTGTACTGCATGAACATCGTTCGTGGCTGAGAGGTGAGGGCTCTGAGCGGCGCATATCGTTCAAGTTCTGGGGGCTCCTCGTAACTAGTCTGTAGCTTAGAGTGGTGTTCGACGTAGTCACGTGTGCGTTGAAGGCTGTTGCTAACCGATTTGTATCGACTCTTCTCGCTTCCCTCATGATCTTCAAGTTCAGCCGCTTCTTCGAGAACTTGAGCTTCTGCTATTGCTGCCGCTACCTCCTTCTCATGCCCCAATGTTGATAACTCGGCGGCTATTTGAGCTTCTTTAATTTTAATGTCAGCTGCTAGACGAGCCTCTTCTAATTTCAGGTGAGCTGCTATACGGGCCTCTTCTACCTTTAATTTAGCTTCCCGTTGACCGTAGGATGCACGTGCGCGGGCAGCTTCGACTTTGGCGCGAGCCCTGGTTGCAGCTTTGCCAGTTGAGGAGGTTTTAGATCCAGATGATGAGGCGGAATGTAGAGATGCAGCGTCAGGTGAGCGGACCTGTTTCGTCTCATCACCTTCAGTGTTTCCATTGGTTACGCTGTTGTCCGTCATTGTTTATTGATCCTGTTGCTGTAGTGCCCGCCGTGAAGTCGTCTTTTTACTATTCTGTCCTACGTGTTTGTGTCCATGTATAAACAGGCCGACAGATAGCCAATATGAAGAATCCCAAAGAAATACAGAGTCCCGGTCCAAGTTGAGGAACTTTACTGAAGAACTTTGAGAATTCAACCTTTTTTGTAAAACTGTATAGGGGGGCAATACAAAGAAAGAATGTTTCAATAAACATTGCATAAATTATAAAATGTTATCACATGTCTATGACATAACTACATAACACATGTAAATAACTGCACATGACTGCATGTAAATAATAATTGTAGGCTACATAATTGCATGTAAATAGCTGTACGTAACCTAGGAATTACGAAATCACACATGACTTATGAATGACTTATGAACTAATTGTAAATAATGTACGTATAACATAGATCAGTATGCTATAATATAGAAGGAATACGGGCAGACAGAATAACGTGACATTTCTACCACGGATCTGACACAGCTAACTAGCAACCGAAAGCCTGGCTGGCTAACTAGCTAACAGAAAATGGGAGAAGCCAATGTTACACATAGCTATTTTCGTATTAACATGAATACAACGACGTTCTTATGATGAACATCATCAATCACTTAAATAATGTCGCAGCTGAACTTACAGATGATGCTCTCCAAGGCACAAACGTAGATAGAAGCAATAAACACAGGAGCTGGGCAAACATATGAAACTCCGCATGGAAAGCTGGACTGTACTGCTACCATGACTATCAGGCAGGAAACTATTTCCTGAATTTAAGTCACGTGAGGAAGGCTAGGGGGAGCAAATAAACTTCCAAATAAAAGTACTCTTCTCACATTCTAATAAAGTAACGTCACAGTAATAGCTCCATCAAGTTGAAATGTGATACATCTCCGAGGTTTGATTTGAAGTGTGGCATCCGGAAGGGTTGTCCGGCCTCTCCATATTTATTTCTTCTATGTAGTCAAGTCTTTACTAATCATATTAAGAATAGTGTCATAAAAGGGAGGGAGAGATTTTATATTTAGTGAACTTGCTGACGACACTACCCTTTTTCTTAAGAATGCTAGTCAAGTTCCCATTGCTATTAAAACTACAGAACCTTTTTCTGCAGCCTCTGGTCTTTGTTTGAATTTGAACAAATGTGAGCTTTTTTCTCTTAAAGAGTGTAACATACTCCATATCTCTAACATACCGGTTAAGGAAAATATTACCTATTTAGGGATTATCATTATGAGAAATCAAGAAGAAAGATGTTGTGAAAACTTTAACCCTATTATTGAGAAAACGAAGAAAAAGCTTAGCCATTGGTGATGAAGAGATTTATCTTTAAAAGGGCGAGTATTATTAGCCAAAGCAGAGGTTTATCCCATCTCGTTTATGCAGCAATCCCTCTGTTTGTCAATAAACAGACTTGCAATGCAACAGATACATTATTCTTCAACTTGAAAAACAAGACTCATTATGTTAAGAGGTCTGTCATTATGAATACATATGACTCTGGGGGCTCAATTTTCTCGATTTTACTGCTCTTAATAATACCTTTAAGATCAATTGGATAAAGCATTTTCTGAACAACCCCACTTCTATTTGGAAATTTATACCGGATTATATTTTTTTCCAGGATTGTTGGTCTTAACTTTGTACTTTTACGTGATTGCAAGATAGAGAAACTTCCCTTAAAGCTAGCTAAATTTCACAGGCAGATGCTTCTGTCATGGTCTTTAATTTGCAAGCACAATTTCTCTCCACACAACTGTTTCATTTGGAATAATCAACACATTAAATTTAAGAATAGGTCTTTATTCTACCGAACATGGTTTAGCAATGGTATCATGTTAGTCAACCAATTACTTAATGCTAATGGTCTCCTGTTAAGGTGTTCTGAATTCCTTAATGCCTACGGTATTCCTGTTACCCCAAAGGAGTTTGCAACGCTCATGGATGCTGTTCCTTCTGGAATTCTGACCTTCCTAAGGGGTTCTGTAGGACCAGCGTCCTTGCCGACACTTTATCCTAAATTAACTTTTGTGGGTAAAGTATGCCTGCCTACCACTTTAAGGAATAATAACTTTAATATTATATTTCTTATTTCAATCTGACATTGCTTGTACACCTTCTGCTGCCTCATACTGATCTAGTTTTGTTGGCAACTTGAATTGGAAAATATATGGTGTCTCCCATACAAATATCTTCTTACTAATGAAATAAGGGACATTTCTTCTAAAATGTTACATAGATTCTATCCTGTAAATGCCCATCTAGTTAATAAGTTTAAGAAATACATGTGTGTAAAATGCTGTTTATGTGAATTGCACCCTGAAACTATGCTGCACCTGCTCTGGCAATGTCCTTATACTGTCAAATTCTGGAAAGACCTATCATGATATATTATTGATAATGTTGACCCTGACTTTTCTCTTTGTTGGAATAATGTATTGTTTGGTGTTCACGCTAATAATAGCAACAAATGTAAAGAATTCTATATCATAAATGTATTGATTATTTTAGCAAAGTATCACAACCATAAGTCAAAATTTAGCCATTCTAAACCCCTATTTTTAGTTTTTGAAAATTACACCAAACAATACATTAAGACCATCACTGACTCGAAAAATAAGAAAGCTGCAAAGACTGTCTATTTTTGCAATATATTTAATGTCTTTATTTGAAGATTCCCCCTGGCTCCATTTAAATTGTTGTTTTTTTGTTGTTTTTTTCTGTTTTGTTGTTGGTTATATTAACAACTCGGACAGACATTATATACCAGGACACACAGTGATATCTGAGCAAGACAGAGACATTATAAACCAGGACACAGTGATATCTGAGCAAGACAGAGACATTATATACCAGGACACAGTGATATCTGAGCAAAACAGAGACATTATATACCAGGACACAGTGATATCAGAGCAAGACAGAGACATTATGTACCAGGACACACAGTGATATCTGAGCAAGACAGAGACATTATATGCCAGGACACACAGTGATACCCGAGGAAGACAGAGACATTATATACCAGGACACACAGTGATATCCGAACAAGACAGAGACACTATATACCAGGACACACAGTGATATCTGAGCAAGACAGAGTCATTATATACCAGGACACACAGTGATATCTGAGCAAGACAGAGACATTATATACCAGGACACAGTGATATCTGAGCAAGACAGAGACACTGTATACCAGAACACACAGTGATATCCGAGCAAGACAGAGACATTATATTCCAGAACACACAGTGATATCCGAGCAAGACAGAGACATTATATACCAGGACACACAGTGATATCCGAGCAAGACAGAGACATTATATACTAGGCGAAGGAGTCACTCCTGTACCACAATGGAATCCCATGGCAGATAAAAGGTAGTAGCAAATTCGATGTAACCATGGTCAGCTTCAACGGGGCAGAAATGTGAACTAGTTGGAATGTATTTGTTGTCTCAACTACAGGACCTGGACATCAATGTTGGACTCTATAGGGATGATAGGCCAGCAATTTGTAGCAAAACACCATGACAGGTCGAGCAAATTAAGAAAACAATCTGCAAAATCACTACTGAAGCAAACACAAAACAAATTTACTTCCTGGACATCTCAATGGACCTTAGGAACGGCACATACACATAGGAGCTGATAGGAGCTGTAGTCAAATGTACATGAAGCCCAACAGCACGCTGCAGTATGTTCATAGAGAAAGCAACCACCCACCATCCAACTTGTAGAACATCCCAGAAAGCATTAATAGAAGACTCTCAAAATTATCATCTAATGAGTCCATCTTCAATGAAGGTACACCTCCATACCAAGATGCATTGCAAAAGAGCGGCTACAATTTTAAGCTCAAGTTTAACCCACCATTAAATACTGACTGCCAGCAAATCAACAAACGTAGCAGAAAATGAAACATTACCTGGTACAACCCACCTGTAATGATGTTTATGTTAACAACACATATGGGTGACCTGCTGGTGTCAGTATAACACAGATGATATGGATAGACAGGAAGTAAGTAACGTGTGCAAACCGGAACCAAGGGAGAACATTTTTAAAAACCGCCATTCACACCTGCCATTTCACTGGTAATCTCTTCTCGTTTTGGGGTTTGGTAGGTGTGAAATATTTCAGCAAACTGGATGCTTCGCAGGGGTTTTGGCAGTTGAAGCTGGACCCAGAAAGCAGTGAGTACTGTACTTTCAACACACCATTTGGGAGGTACTGTTTTCTGAGGCTCCCGTTTGGCATCATCTCAGCACCAGAAATCTTCCACAGGGCAGTGGAGTCCATAATAAAGGGTCTGGAAGGCACCAGGGAGATGACTTGGTGGTCTGAGGAAGTACACGTCAACAGCATGATGAAAGACTGAAAAATCTCCTGTAGAGTCCAAGACAGTGGACTCAAACTGAACAGAAAAAAAAATTGTCAGTTCGGGGTCACAGAAATTACCTTCTTAGGAGACAAGATTTCAGGAGAGGGGGTGGAACTTGATCAGTCAAAAGTACAAGCCATACTGGACATGTCTACTCCCACTGATGAAAAAGTCCTACTCAGGAGGACATCAATGAACATGCACAGGAAATTGAGTCTGAAAAGAGAGTTGGTGTGACGCCAGACTTCCATCAAACGGAGCCTCCTTCACCTTCCCCAATAACTGAGACACCAGCTCTTAGAAGGTCCACCAGACATAGGAAACCACCTGACAGACTCATAGAACAATAAACCATTGAGCTGTGGTTAGAAGGAACAGAAAGAGAGAAAAAAAGAGTGTTGATATTTCTGTTGATTAAAAAAAAGAACACATTTATTACGTTGACACAATGGCATTTTTTTTGTGTTGTTCTAAGTTTTGTCTTGACAGGATATTTGAGACTTTAATGTGCGTGTTATGTTTAATGTTTCTTTGCGCTACATTTAGACATTTTGAATGTTCAGAAGTTTACACTTGAAGTGCTATGAGTTATGGTTATGCAATACGTTATATTGACCTGTTTGGAAAGGGGATGTAATGTAATGATGTTTATGTTAACAATACATATGGGTGACCTGCTGGTGTCAGTATAATACAGATGATATGGATAGAGAGGAAGTAAAACGTTGAAAACGTGTGCAAACCGGATCCAAGGGAGAAGAATAAAAACAGCTAGCCGAGCTAGCAAGAAGTTCCAAACACTGTGTCTCTATCAATATAAAAAATAAGAACATTGCATACATACCCTACAGTGATACCGTGGCCACAAACATCGGTAAGCAGTTTTTTGAACTTTTGGATAAGTGCTTTACTCCGGACCATCTATATATATATGTGTGTGTGTGTGTGTGTGTGTGTGTGTGTGTGTGTGTGTGTGTGTGTGTGTGTGTGTGTGTGTGTATAATATATATAGCTGTATAAAATATAAAATATGCTATATTTTATATAGCAAAAATTATATATGGATTTTTTGCTATATAAAATTAGATTTATATCGCGCTTTTCTAACACTCAAAGTCGCTTTACAATAAATGGGGTGAAATAAGACAACAGATAAACATAACACAGACATAGAGGGGGTGGATGGGAAGGGGGGCTACGAGAGGGAGAAGCGGCAGCTACACACGACACCAGCAGTACTCTCCGACTTGGACAGATACAAAAGGGAAAGAAAAACAAACATCATAAATCACATAAATCACAGATGAAGTCTGAAGAGGTGAGTCCTGATTAATGACTTGAACTTGGGCAGATCGCAGCAGTGTCTGGTGTGCTTGGGGTGGGAATTGAGGGAGGGAACAGGTCGAGTCCTCGGTCTTTAGTCTGCCTCAGATTAGGGGTGGATGAGAGGATGGGGGGGGGCGAGAAGGCAATGGAGAAGAGGTGTGTCTTGAGACAGGTTGGAAGAGTGGGAGGGACTCTGAGTCTCTAATGATTTGAGGGAGTGAGTTCCAGAGCCTGGGAGCTGCCCTGGAGAAGGCTCGGTCACCAAAGCCGTGGACGTTGGACCTGGGGGTAGAGAGAAGGGAGGCTGAGGTGGATCTGAGGGACCGCGAGGGTTGGTAGGGGGAGAGGAGGTCGGTGAGGTATGGGGGAGCCAGTTTGTGAAGGGCTTTACAAGTAAGAACTGGGATTTTGTAATTGATAATTGATCCGGTGGGAGATGGGTAGCCATTGGAGGGCTTTTAGGACTGTGGTGATGTGGTGCCAGGATTTGGTGAAAGTTAAAAGTTGGGTAGGATGCGTTCTGGACCAATTGGAGTCTCTTGATAGAGCTAGCACTGATGCCATAGAGGAGTGATTTGCAGTAATCAAGGCGGGAGGAGATGAAGGCATGGATCAGTATCTCAGCAGCAGGGCGTGTGAGAGAGGGTCTTATTTTTGCAATGTTGCGAAGGTGGGAGAAGGAGGATTTGACCATTTGGTGGATATGTGGCTCAAGGGAGAGGGTGGGATCAAGGATCACAGAAAGGTTGCGTGTGTGTGTGTGTGTGTTTGTATATACATATTTACTGCCATTTAGTCCTTGTAAAGGCAAAACCTTTTCAGACGGGCCCAGAAGTGCATTTTGTGCAACAACAAGCTCTTGAAAGCCACTCATAAAGCCAACCACAAAAAGCCAGCTGAATGGTTTCTAAATGCAGTCCATCCAGAGAAAATGAGGAGTAGGACAGAGGATGAGAGGGAAGGAATCAGAAGGCAGGAATTAAGATTAAATGGATTCTAAGCATGGAGAGGAAACTGAATTAGCAGATTAAACACTAGAAGATAGGTAAACTTTGGTCATGCAGGGATGCACAATACTCAATACTCAAATAGGCTATGGCATTCAAGCAATGATTGATTGGTATTAACAGGCCAAGACTGTGCCAAGACAACATTCCCCACATCACACCACCTGGACTGTTGATACAACACAGGTTGGATCCATGCTTTCATTCTACTACTACTACTACTACTACTACTACTACTACTTTCGAATCACTGGATTATATATATATATATATATATATATATATATATATATATATATATATATAGTATCATCACAGATACAGGAAAAAAAAAGTTTTAATGCATTGCAGTACAGGCCTGTTTCGTGCGTCGTGCACTCATCAGCTGCAGCTGATGAGTGCCTGTACTGCAATGCATTAAAACTTTTTTTTTTCCTGTATCTGTGTTGATATGCCGCTCCTCATTGGTTGAGCACTTATAACACCATTGACGGTTTAGGAAAAAAACGCTATATATATAGTATAGCAGCTGGATAGCTCAGTTGGTAAGAAAGTCAACTTTCCATGCCAGAGATTGGGTGTTTATACCCCGGTTGGGACAAGCATCCAGTAAGTCCATGGTTTAGACTCCTAAGGGTATACAAGCCAGCTACCTCAGATATGAGTGAGAGTAACATGTATAGAGTCATACCGGCTCAGACGTCGCCTGGGTTAGCAAGGTCCGCATCAGGTGTTGGGGAACCAGGCAAACCTGATGAGAAATGGGCTACCTGAATAAGACATTCATGGACATGGCCCAAGAACCTGGAATTGATGGAATGCTACTATAACAGCAGACCCCTGGAGTGGGGATATATGACATGAATGTGAGAACTGTGGACCAGTAGGAGACCTACTTCCACACTGACTCAGAAGCAGCTAGTGGCTTAATGCTCAAACCTCAATAGAAGGAAGCTACTGTCACAACTTGAGATGGAGAGGCTCCAACAGGATGACCATACAGTTCAGCACCCTGAATGGCCACCCAGTAGGCAGGAAATACATGAGGACAGACCCCAACCAGCTGAAACAATCCTACCAGCCATGGCAGCTGAAGCTACTGAGGATCAAATGAAAATCATGTCCAGACTAAAGACAGTCAACCCCTGGGCAAGCCTTCAACGACTCAGCGACAATGTACCATCACACATCCTGCTTGAAGATGTGAACACAACCTTATGCAACATCTCAACTGCCACCATAACAGAGACCAATGAGCTTGTATATGCCACTGCGACCGTAATCCTGGAGATACCTCAGTACAGGATTAAGAACACAGGTCACCAACAGTACCCTTCCTGGAAGAGAAAGCTGGAAGCCAAGATCATACCAGCACGGAGAGATGTTAGCCAATTAACAGAGGTGCAGAAAGGTGTGATGAAAGACAGGCCCTGGTTTAAGAGGCACAGCAAGATATCCCTAACTGAGGCCCTGGAAACTGCCAAACAAAGGCTCAGGTATGTTAGGGCTAATAGTCTGGCCTGTGCCCCTGACCAAGGCAATGGAAAGAAGAACTGGACTTGGTCCCCAGGCGCTGCAGCTGCCCTCTGCTCCTATACAATATGATGGGTTAAATGCTGAAGACAAATTCATTGTGACCTGTACAATGACAAAATAAAGTGGCTTTCTGTCTTTCTTCTTGAAAGCCTCTGCTACAGTGCAATTGTTCTATTCTGTTCTGTATATGCTAACTTAGTTGGCTAACAATATGTTGAACTTGGAAAAAGTCTCCAGTAGATGGATAAAAAAAAGCAAAATAGGTCATCATTGACTGCATTCACTCCAGATGTGACAGCTTGAATAATAAAGTAGTGTAGAATATCTGCGTGCCCTGTAATGTACTGATGGCATCACATTTGGCCCGAGTAACCATTATCCACGGCCTCAGCAATAGTGCTGTAAAGCATGGTCAAGCAATCAGTTAACATTTAAAGCTGAAATCAATGATTTCCCTGATCTGTCACATTCTCTGGCAGTGAGAATGCCAAACAAACAGCCATTCTCACCTGTGTGCCGTCAGCTCAACAGCACGTGGCTCCCACCCTTGTGAGATGAGTCAGAAGTAACACAGGCAAGCTAATGCACTAAAACTACACCAGGCTATATGCGAAGACTGTTCCACTGTAATACTGACTGGAAAACTGGTAGATTACTTGTGCAGAAGAGGCATGTCCAAATCATCCTCGAGTTCATTGTCTTTCCTACATTGTTTGCCATTGCATTAGCATGTTTGACTGTCTTACACAGTCAAACATTTTAAAAGCAGGATATGGAGAGTTGCTTCAGCCACAGTTGTTCAATGACGCCATGATCTAGATTGATAACCATTCATTAAAACCCAGATTAAACCTTATTATTTTTGATTTTTAAGGAGCCTTCATATACATTTTTTTCAACTTAAGTGCTAAAAATTTTTGATTATGAATCATTCTTCAGAACCCCCCCCCCCACACCCCGTTGTATTTAGTTGTAGAGGAGCTCAAGCAGGAGTCGTGACAACTTTCTCTTTCGGCTACACAACGTGCACCATTTATTCCTTCCACCATTACAACAACAACAAAAAACCCCTGCAGCGGAAGTGTGTCACTGTAAACCCGAACCGAGAAAACAGCAGCTGTAAACTAACATTCCTACTAGCTCAATAAGGGGAATTATGTAGCCCCATAACCACTACATAGTTTAAATAATGGATGATGTATTTAGTTTGAATAGTGGATGTTGTGTTTAGTTTAAATAGCGGAAGTTGTGTTTAGTTTAAATAGCAGATGTTGTATTTAGTTTAAGTAACGGATGTTGTATTTAGTTTAAATAATGGATGTTGTGTTTAGTGTAACAATAGGAACTATTGTTAGGAACCATGGTTTTAGTTCCTTGTTTACACAGGGGTCGTTTATGTTGTTGCACTTGGATTAACGGACCGAGCATGATGTATAACCTTACGTGCCAAAGTTATTATTAAAGTTTATAGCCCAGTGGGGTTGAAACGAGTTGTAAAGTCTCATTAGTAGAAGGAAACAACACACATTAACATGGTGGCAGCGGCGGACGACTCGGTTTGAAGTTTGGTGCGGAAAAGTTTCTAGGAGCGGGAGAGCAGGTAGTGTTACTAAACAACGTTCAGTATATGTTAGCATTAGCTGCTAGTGTGAGACTGCCTTGTGACATGGATGGGCTAAAACCACCGCAAACGTTATGTCTGGACTCAAGCAACCTTTCAAAGACATGGAAGGCCTGGAGGGACGAGTTTGCTCTGCATGTGGATTTAGCCATGGCTGACGCCGATGACAAACAGAAGGTGAAACTGTTCAGCTATCTTGTCGGGGAGGGCGGCAGGGAACTTATGGACACGTTACTGGGCGACACACCGAAAGATGCATGGACGTTAGATGACGTTATCAAGAAGGTTGATGATCACTGCGACCTCAGCGTTAACGAGACTGTGGAACGTTATCGTTTTTTTTACAAGAAACCAGGGCACCAGTGAAAATATAGACCATTATGTCATGCAACTGAGAGTGTTGGCAAAAACATGCAACTTTGGGAAAGTGAGAGACTCGCTCATTCGGGATCAGATTGTGTGTGGAGGTAACAACACAATCATAAGAGAAAGACTGCCCCGAGAGAAAAACTTGACACTGGACACATGTTTGCAGCTGTGCAGAGCCGCTGAGCTCTCAAAGGACAATGTGAAAACCATCTCGGCATCGATGGTGGGAGAGGTACATGCTGTGCAAGGAGCACAGTATCGGAAACAGACGAGCAACACTGTGGAGTCCAGATATTGTGGAAAAACGCATGAGAAAAGTAAACAAAAGTGCCCAGCGTTTGGGAAGAAGTGCACAAAGTGTGGAAGAGAGAACCACTTTGCAGCAAAATGCAGAGCAAAACCGGAACTAAGGAAAAAGAAATATGTGAGTAAAATAACAACTGAATCTGAGAGTGATGAATATGAAGATATTATCACCTGTGTCACTGAAACTGAGACAAAAACTGTGGATGCAGTAGAGACTGACACAGGGAAAGATGTGTATACAGAGACTGTAGAGGATGTAAAAGAAACTGAGAAAATGAAGAAAACTCAGCTTCTCTATGCTGGCATGCTTCTAGGCAAGGACATGATCAAATTCCAAATAGACTGTGGTGCCAGTTGCAATATCCTCCCAATTAACCTGCTGAATCCAGATGCCAAATTAGAACACACGAAGAATGTACTAGTAATGCACAATAAAACCAAATTAAAACCACTGGGAAAATGTGAAGTGAAAATAAGAAACCCGAGAAACAACAAGCTATATCGCTTAGAGTTCCAGGTGGTGAATGCAGCCGGTACAGTGCCTCTGCTGGGTAGGAGAGCCACTGAGGCCATGAAATTGATAAAAGTACAGTATGAAAACATCATGACAATAGACAGTATTGTCACAACAGAAACAACAACAGGACAGTGGACAATGGGACAAATTAAAGATGAGTATGCTGATGTGTTCATTGGCGATGGCTGCCTCGAGGGAAATACAAAATAGAGGTGGACAGCACAGTGAAACCAGTACAGCTGCCAAAGAGGCGGGTCCCAGTCGCCATGATGAAACCACTGAAGGACGAGCTACAGGACCTACAAGCAAAGAGGGATCATAACACCTGTGGAATGCAATACAGATTGGATCAGTGCAATGGTGGTGGTACAGAAACCAAGTGGGAAACCAAGGGTGTGTATCGATCCCAAGCCTTTGAACAAAGCTCTAAAGCGCAGTCACTTCCCACTGCCAACCATTGAGGACATTTTACCGGACTTGTCAAAAGCAAATGTGTTCACAGTGTGTGATGTCAAGAGTGGATTCTGGCATGTGCAGCTGTAGGAGGAGTCCAGCTATTTAACAACATTTGCCACTCCATTCGGACGTTACAGGTGGCTGAGGATGCCAATGGGGATAAGTCCGGCCCCAGAAATCTTTCAGAGAAAGCTCACACAAGCGCTGGACGGTGTACCAGGCTTGTACATTATAGCTGACGATGTGCTGATCACAGGCCAAGGGGAAACACAGGAGGAAGCTGAGCGTGACCATGATGGAAAACTGAGACTGTTTCTTGAAAGATGCAGACAAAAGAACATCAAGCTGAACAAACACAAATTCAAGCTGAGACAAAAGGAGACCACATACATTGGACACCGCCTGACGGCTGATGGACTCAGGGCGGATCCAGAGAAAGTGCTTGCCGTTGAGAAGATGCCGGCACCGACTGATGCGAAAGGAGTGCAAAGGCTGCTAGGTATGGTAAATTATCTAGCCAAGTTTCGTCCCCACCTCTCAGACCAGTGCATAGTGTTGAGAGATTTGACGCACAAAAACAGGGAGTGGAATTGGACAGCACAGCACGAGGAGGTTTTTCCTCAAATTGAAAGAGACTATAGCAAAGGTCCCAGCACTGAAATATTACAACCCAGATGAGGAACTCACAGTGCAGTGTGACGCTTCAGACACTGGCTTAGGCGCAGCGCTCATGCAGATGGGTAAGCCAATAGCATTTGCAAGCAGAGCACTCACTCAAACAGAGCGTGGGTATGCACAAATAGAAAAGGAGTTCTTAGCAATGGTTTATAGCATGGAAAGATTTCACCAGTACACATATGGCCGAAAAGTGACGGTGCAAAGTGATCACAAGCCGTTGGAAACAATAGTGAGAAAACCTCTACTGAGTGCACCCAAAAGGCTGCAGGGAATGATGCTGCGCATACAAAAGTATGATCTAGATGTAGTATATGTGCCAGGTAGAGACATGCTGCTAGCAGACACTCTGAGCAGAGCTTATCTTCCTGAGAGTGCACCGGATGCAGAACTAGAGACTGTCAACATGGCACAACACTTACCTATCGCAGCAGACAAGGCTACATGATATACGATCTGCCACAAAAGAGGATGAAACACTGCAGCTTCTCATCAAAATGATGCAGCAAGGATGGCCTGACGATAAGTCAAAAACACCAAGGGAAATCAAGCCCTACTTCTCATTCCAAGAGGAGTTAAGCCACCAAGATGGAATAGTGTTCAGGAGGGAGCGCGCTGTCATCCCTGATGCATTGAGGAAAGACATTACTTGCCGCCTACACGCATCACATCTGGGTGTGGAAGGATGCCTATGGAGGGCTAGGGAGTGTGTCTATTGGCAGGGCATGAACGACCAAATAAAATCATATATAGCAAAGTGTGACATCTGCAGATCAATGGACATTAAGCAACAAAAAGAAACACGAATGTCACATGATGTGCCAAGCAGGCCGTGGGCAAAGGTGGGCATGGATCTGTTCATGTTTGAAAACAAAGACTACCTCATAATTGTTGATTTTTTCTCAAATTTTTGGGAAATAGATTACCTGGCAGATACCAAGTCAACCACAGTGATACGGAAGCTGAAAGCTCATTTTGCCCGCCAAGGTATCCCAGATATTGTAATCTCGGACAATGGCCCACAGTATTCATCACAAGAATTCCAGAAGTTCAGTCGACTGTGGGGATTTCAACATAAAACCTCATCACCAGGTTACCCGCAAAGCAACGGCAAAGCTGAGTCAGCCGTTAAGACAGCAAAAAGACTCTTGCTCAAAGCCAAGGCTGCTGGACAGGATCCTTATCTCGCCCTTCTGGACCACCGCAACACACCATCACAGGGTACTGATACCACACCAGCACTGCGGCTGGTCAGTCGCCGTACCAAAATACTACTGCCAACCAAGGCAAGCCTGTTACAGCCGAAAGTTGTGCAGGTGAAACAGGATTTACAAAATAACCAACAACGTCAGAGGGCATACTACAACAGGTCGGCTAAAGACTTGGACACGCTTGCCCAAGGTGAATGTGTGAGAGTTCAGCCTCTCGCACCCCACACTGGCTGGAGAGTGGGCAAGGTGCTGAGGCCGGTCGATAGGAGATCCTATGAGGTCCAGCTGCACACGGGTGGTGTCATCAGGAGAAATCGCAGACACCTCAGGCATGCACCAGGAGCAATCTTCACTGACACTATGGACATGGAGATCAGCAGCCCCAGTCAGCCAGAGAGTGTTGAACCCGGACATTCAGAGAGTGTTCCTTCTCGCAGTGTCTTAGCAGGAAATAAAACCAAGGACACTGGTGACAGGGCCAACCCTGTTACCACCAGATCAGGCCGCTCTGTTGTGCAGCCGCAACGATACAAAGACTTTGTGACCTCACACAGATGAATGGATCTGTAGCACTAATGGACCTTGGGGGGGGGGGGGGGGGGGCATGAATGAAAAAAAGAAGAAGTGAATCACAAATGTTGTGTACATGTGTTCTTGTTCACCTGGTTATCTGCACGTTCAGGTATTCATTTAAACCTTGGTTATGTTAAACTGTGAAGAGAAGCCATAGCACTGATACACAGTCGTTGATAATGTTCATTTTCATTAGGAGCTATAAGTAACTGATAAATATATGTCATTGTTAATATGAAAAACATTTTGAATGTTGATATTCGTACACTATTAGTAGCAAAGAGTTTTGTTTATATTTTATTGTTTACAGCGATAGACAATTAAAAAAATGTATTAAAGGTTCTAGAAAAAGAAGAAACTCTGAAAAGAGAAAGTATGTAACAATAGGAACTATTGTTAGGAACCATGGTTTTAGTTCCTTGTTTACACAGGGGTCGTTTATGTTGTTGCACCTGGAATAACGGACCGAGCATGATGTATAACCTTACGTGCCGAAGTTATTATTAAAGTTTATAGCCCAGTGGGGTTGAAACGAGTTGTAAAGTCTCATTAGTAGAAGGAAACAACACACTTTAACATTTAGTTTGAATAGTGGATGTTGTGTTTAGTTTGAATAGCGGATCTTGTACTTAGTTTGAATAGTGGATGTTGTGTTTAGTTTGAATAGTGTATGTTGTGTTTAGTTTAAATAGCAGATGTGTTTAGTTTGAATAGCGGATGTTGTGTTTAGTTTAAATAGCGGAAGTTGTATTTATTTTAAGTAACTGCTGTTGTATTTAGTTTAAATAGCGGATGTTGTGTTTAGTTTGAATAGAGGATGTTGTGTTTAGTTTAAATATCGGATGTTATATTTAAGTAACTGATGTTGTATTTAGTTTAAATAGCGGAAGTTGTATTTAATTTAAGTAACTGATGTTGTATTTAGTTTACATAGCGGATGTTGTGTTTAGTTTGAATAGCGGATGTTGTGTTTAGTTTAAATAGCGGAAGTTGTATTTAGTTTGAATAACTGATGTTGTATTTAGTTTACCTAGCGGATGTTGTGTTTAGTTTGAATAGCGGATGTTGTGTTTAGTTTAAATAGCGGATGTTGTGTTTAGTTTAAATAGCGGATGTTGTGTTTAGTTTGAATAGCGGATGTTGTGTTTAGTTTGAATAGCGGATGTTGTGTTTAGTTTGAATAGCGGATGTTGTGTTAAGTTTAAATAGCGGAAGTTGTATTTAATTTAAGTAACTGATGTTGTATTTAGTTTACATAGCGGATGTTGTGTTTAGTTTGAATAGCGGATGTTGTGTTTAGTTTAAATAGCGGATGTTGTGTTTAGTTTGAATAGCGGATGTTGTGTTTAGTTTAACTGGCGGATGTTGTGTTTAGTTTGAATAGCGGATGTTGTGTTTAGTTTGAACAGTGGATGTTGTGTTTAGTTTAACTAGCGGATGTTGTGTTTAGTTTGAATGGTGGATGTTGTGTTTAGTTTGTGTTGAACACCGATGAACACTGTCTGTCTTTAATGCCCTTATGCTGACGTCACTGTGCACAGGGGGGGGCGGGTGATTACTCTCTTTTCAATAAATAAACGGCCGGTTGCCCTTGTTTTGGCATTCCGGTGAGACCAGAGATCCGATGGCTACCGTGCATCAGTTTGTCCCCGTTAATAGTGCTTTCTGCTAGCTATATGTTACCTACACAGTCCTGATGGCTGCTGCAACAGGTTATGGGCCCAGGAGGGACGTGGGAACGCGTTGGAGCAGATTGTTTTTTGACGGGGACGAAAAGAAATATGAGTTGTAGGAAACGAAGTTTCTGGGACATTTGCGCCTTCAAGGCTTGAAGGACTGCATCCTTTACGAGCCCGACACAACTCACGCGGATTATGACGAGGAGAGCGAGCAGAGCAGAAATGAGGAAGCGTTCGCTGAATTGATCCAATTTTTGGATGACACTAGTCTCTCTGATCATGAGGGAAGCGGCAGATGATGGCCGAAAGGCATTAAAATTGCTCCGAGAACACTACGCAGGTAAAGGAAAGCCTCGTGTGATAAGCTTGTACGTCGAATTAACCACGCGGCAGAAGGCAGCAAACGAGACTGTTACTGACTATGTCATCAGAGCCGAAACGGCGATAGCAGCACTTAGAAACGCAGGCGAGATTCTGAGCGACGGGCTGCTAATCGCTATGCTATTGAAAGGACTTCCCGAGTCGTTTAAGCCATTTGCTGTTCATATCACCACCCAAGCTGATGACAACATGACTTTTTCCGAGTTCCGAGCTAAGTTGAGAAGCTTTGAGAACACTGAGAAGCTGAACACGCAACCTGATGACGGAGTGATGAAGGTGACTGCTATTCGCGGGGCGGGCGGGAGAGCGAACGTTACGTGTTTTTCCTGCGGGGAGAGGGCTCACATTGCCCGGGCCTGTCAGCAAAACGACCAGGTGGGCCAGCGGCCCAGGCAGTGGTGCACTCTCTGCAGGAGCACAACACACAGCGACGCCGCATGCAGACGGAGGAGGAGGGATGACGTGAAGCGCGCCACCATACTTACCGCCGACGAAGAGGAGCACGAGTTCGCATTCCGGGTCAGCGACGGACAGCGGGAGGGCTCCGAAGGTGGCCTGATGGTGGACACAGGAGCGACATCCCACATCATCACCGACGAACGCAAGTTTAAGAGCTTCGACTCAACGTTCCAGCCAGCGAAACACACCCTGGAGCTGGCTAACGGGACCAGGACAACGGGTGTTGCCACGAGAAGAGGAGACGCGGAGGTGATTCTGGAGGACACCAACGGCCGACGGGTGAAAGCGACGTTGAGGGGAGCGCTGCACATTCCCTCCTACCCACAGGACATCTTCTCCGTGAAGACAGCGACTGCAAATGGTGCCTCAGTGACCTTTCAACAAGGCAGAGACCGGCTCGTCCATAAGGACGGTACCAGGTTCGACATCAGCGAGCGTAACAGGTTCTACTACCTGAACACCTACGACAATGGTGAGCATGAACTCGAGAATGATGAAAATGATGAATGTCATGCATGCTATGATGTACAGACTTGGCACGAAATCCTTGGTCACTGCAATTATGATGATGTGTTAAAATTGGAAAGTGTCACTAAGGGAATGAGTGTTAAAGGCAAAACTGAGTGTAACTTGGTGCCATGTGAAATATGCATTCAAGGTAAATTTGCCCAAAGCAGAAATAGAGAGGCAGATGTAAAAGCTAAAGTCGCACTTGAACTGGTGCACACAGATTTAGCTGGCCCTATAGAGCCAACAGCCAAAGATGGAATTACGTACATTTTGGGATTCACTGATGATTATTCAGGAGCAATGTTTACTTATTTTTTGAAATCCAAGAGCGACACAGTGAAGGGCACAGAAAAGTTCTTTGCTGACGTTGCACCTTATGGCAAAGTCAAATGTATCAGATCGGATAATGGTACAGAATTTATGTCGAGAGATTTTCAGTCACTGCTTAGCAAAAATGTCATTAGACACGAGACCTCGGCCCCTTACTCGCCTCATCAAAATGAGACATCCGAGAGAAGCTGGAGAACATTGCTTGAAATGTCTAGATGTATGTTGCTTGAGAGTGGCCTACCGAAAGAACTGTGGACATATGGTGTTCAGACTGCTGCGGTTATCTGTAACAGATGTTATAATGGGCGTGTAGGGCAGACTCCATACTACATGTTGACCGGGAAGAAGCCTGATCTTTCCAAAATGTATATTTTTGGCTCTGCGTGCTATGCATACAAGCAAAATAAGAAAAAGCTTGATCCCCGATGTGAAAAGGGTATTTTTGTTGGTTATGACAAGAACAGTCCTGCATACTTGGTATACTATCCAGACACAGGGAAAGTGTTTAAGAACAGGTTGGTGAAGTTCATTACAAAGAGCGCTACTGAATGTCAGACTCAGACAGACCAGGAAACCAGTGAATGTGTTCTGCCTAGAAAGGGCGCTAAGACCCAACCACAAATCGAGATGACGAGTCAGAGTACACAAGATGTAGAGCAATGTGAGTCAGACACCAACATGAGTGGGGAAGGTAGTCGTCCAAGGAGAGACCGGAGACCTCCCCCGTATCTAGAAGATTATGAGTGTGATGACCAGGTTTTAACCAGCATTGACTACTGTTACAGGGTTATTTGTGATGTACCCCAAACCGTGAAACAAGCCCTAGGCTCACCAGAGTCCTCACTATGGGCTAAAGCTATGCAGGATGAGATGAGTTCCCTGAGGGAAAATGACACTTTTACCCTAACAACATTGCCAGAAGGTAAACATGCAGTGGGGGGCAGATGGGTTTACAGCGTTAAGGAAAACCCAGTTGAAACCACATATAAAGCAAGATATGTAGCTAAAGGCTATAGTCAAATTGAAGGGATAGACTATAGTGAGACCTTTTCCCCAACCGCTGATATGACCTCTGTACGCAGTTTAATGCAGGTTGCTGCACAATATGGTTTGGAGCTGCACCAAATGGAAGGATAACTATTGAGTATTGCCCCACATCAGACATGGTTGCAGATATTTTGACTAAACCTGTAACTAAAGCTCTGCTTGACAAATTTGTTTCTTTTGTTTTTGGTATGTAAGATGTTTTTTTTTATTTTCTTTGCTAGATGTACCTGACAACTGCATACTGTAATCAGCCTAAGAGCAAGTGGGGGTGTTGAACACCGATGAACACTGTCTGTCTTGAATGCCCTTGTGCTGACGTCACTGTGCAGAGGGGGGGCGGGTGATTACTCTCTTCAATAAATAAACGGCCGGTTGCCCTTTTTGGCATTCCGGTGAGACCAGAGATCCAATGGCTACTGTGTATCAGTTTGTCCCCGTTAATAGTGTTTTCTGCTAGCTATATGTTACCTACACAGTACTGATGGCAGCTGCAACAGTCTGAATAGTGGATGTTGTGTTTAGTTTGAACAGTGGATGTTGTGTTTAGTTTGAATAGCGGATCTTGTATTTAGTTTGAATAGTGGATGTTGTGTTTAGTTTGAATAGCGTATGTTGTGTTTAGTTTAAATAGACGATGTTGTGTTTAGTTTAAATAGCGGATGTTGTGTTTGGTTTAAATAGTGGAAGTTGTATTTAATTTAAGTAACTGATGTTGTATTTAGTTTAACTAGCAGATGTTGTGTTTAGTTTGAATAGCGTATGTTGTGTTTAGTTTAAATAGACGATGTTGTGTTTATTTTAAATAGTGGATGTTGTATTTAGTTTAAATAGCGGATCTTGTATTTAGTTTAAATAGCGGATGTTGTGTTTAGTTTAAATAGCGGATGTTGTGTTTAGTTTAGTTTGAATAGCGGACATTGTGTTTAGTTTGAATAGCGGATGTTGTGTTTAGTTTAACTAGAGGATGTTGTGTTTAGTTTGAATAGCGGATGTTGTGTTTAGTTTAAATAGCGGATCTTGTATTTAGTTTAAATAGCGGATATTGTGTTTAGTTTAAATAGCGGATGTTGTGTTTAGTTTAGTTTGAATAGCGGACATTGTGTTTAGTTTGAATAGCGGATGTTGTGTTTAGTTTGAATAGCGGATGTTGTGTTTAGTTTGAATAGCGGATGTTGTGTTTAGTTTAACTAGCGTATCTTTTTTTATAACTAGTGTATCTTGTATTTAGTTTAAATAGCGGAAGTTGTGTTTAGTTTGAATAGCGGATGTTGTGTTTAGTTAAACTAGCGGATGTTGTGTTTAGTTTGAATAGCGGATGTTGTGTTTAGTTTGAATAGCGGATGTTGTGTTTAGTTTAAATAGTGGATCTTGCATTTAGTTTGTATAGCGGATATTGTGTTTCGTTTAACTAGTGGATGTTGTGTTTAGTTTAAATAGCGGATGTTGTGTGTAGTTTAAATAGCGGATCTTGTATTTAATTTGTATTTAGTTTAAATAGCGGATGTTGTGTTTAGTTTGAATGGTGGATGTTGTGTTTAATTTGAATAGTTAATGTTGTGTTTAGTTTAAATAGCAGATGTTGTGTTTAGTTTGAATAGCGGATGTTCTGTTTAGTTTGAATAGCGGGTGTTGTATTTAGTTTGAATGGTGGATGTTGTGTTTAGTTTAAGTAGCGGATGTTGTGTTTAGTTTAAATAGCGGATGTTTCATTTAATTTGTATTTAGTTTAGATAGCGGATGTTATGTTTAATTTGTATTTAGTTTACATAGCGGATGTTGTTTTTAGTTTAACTAGTGGCTGTTGTGTTTAGTTTAAATAGCGGATGTTGTATTCAGTTTGAATAGCGGATGTTGTGTTTAGTTTGAATAGCGAGAAGTAGCAAGATGGCGGAGGGAGCAGACGTGGAATAAACGGCTCACGTAACAAACCCTGAAACCGACAAACTTGGTACAAAAAACTCACAGGAAACTTTCTCAGTTTGCGTTGGAATCTATTGGAGTCGCTCTTAGAACTGAGTAGGTCATTTCGGTCACTTTCTAAACACACTCTAAACTAAAAATGGCTAAAGCTAACGCGAAGCTAAAGGCTCTCCAAATGCACGACTACTGCGGTCCAGAGAACATGGAGACAAACGCGAAAGATACAAAAAACACCCTTACACCTCCTGCTAAGCCGCCAGGTCCTCAGGAAAACACCCTTACACCTCCTGCTAAGCCGCCAGGTCCTCAGGAAAACACCCTTACACCTCCTGCTAAGCCGCCAGGTCCTCAGAAAAACACCCTTACATCTCCTGCTAAGCCGCCAGGTCCTCAGAAAAACACCCTTACACCTCTGCTAAGCCGCCAGGTCCTCAGAAAAAAACAAAAAGGAGACGAGGCCACAACTGCTGGAGCCCATGCCGAGGACACCTCGAATGCTGCTATCTTAGCTGCCATCGGTACTCTCCGCAACATGATGGAGGATTTCAAGACGGAGTTGAAACAAAACACACTGACCATTGCTAACATCGCAAAAGTGGTCGAGTTTAACTCGGCCGAAATCAAAGAGTGCAAGGTTAAAAACAAAGAGTTGGATGAAGAAATAAAACAACTCCGTGTGAAGAACGCAGAGGTGGAAAAGAGAGCTGCAGAACTGGAGCGCTACAAGAGAAGATGGAACTTAAGACTTAACGGCCTGAAAGAAGAAAAGGAGGAGAATACACGACAGCTCGTCCCTGAAATCATCGGGGAGATTGTTCCACACTGGAAGGAGAAGATGGATTTCATCCTGGACTCTGTGCACCGTCTGGGGCCGAACAACAATAGCCGCCCTCGTCAGATCATCATGCAGTTCAATGGACGGCTCTACAGGGATGAACTCTGGCGAACCACCAAACTTCACCCAGTCTGCAAGAATCTCAATGTCCGCTTCGCAGAAGATCTCACCAAAGAAGACAGGGAGGCTGTCTGGCCGAAAGTTGAGCAAGCAAGGAGGGCAGGTCTGAAGACTTTTTTCCGTGGCCCATATGCGTTCATTAACGGTCAGAGAGTCACACCATAGACCTAAATAACTTGGAATGTTGATTCCTAAAACAAGTGAGTTATAAATAGAAAAAATGCTTAGGGTTTTGTTACACAAAGTTCAGTAACTACTAGCAGATAAACCGTTTTTTTGTTCTTTAAAAGTTCAGTTAACTATCTCTGTGTTTTTTGTGTTCTATGTTTAGTCAAAAAATTATATATCTCTCATTTCTGTTAATGCAAGGGGTCTAAGAGACATGACAAAAAGGAAAAGCTTCTACTTATTCTGTAAAGGGAAAAATGCAAATGTTGTTTTTCTACAAGAAATCACTCCAAGACTGAGGATACTTTATTTTGGTCTAAACAATGGGGAGATTATGCTTTCTTCAGCCATGGCACTTCAAGATCAGCAGGGGTTGCCATCCTCCTAAAAAACTTCAGAGGTCAGGTTATATCCCACAAGGCAGATGAAC
The DNA here is from genome assembly GCF_029633865.1 of Lampris incognitus. Taxonomy (NCBI): domain Eukaryota; kingdom Metazoa; phylum Chordata; class Actinopteri; order Lampriformes; family Lampridae; genus Lampris; species Lampris incognitus. The sequence goes on along the minus strand of NW_026611077.1, from coordinate 917,573 downwards.
ATGGCCACTGGTTGATTCTTACCCTAAACATAGATGAATTGAAATTCATCCTGATTAATGTTTATGGCTACAACAATAGTACAGAAAACAGAAGACTATTTGATCAAAGAAGATTACAATTAGACAACTTAAAATTATCATACTCAACTGATAATATTATAGTTGGAGGGGATCTGAATTTAGTCCAGGATGATTTCTTTGATAAATATCCTCTTAGAGATTCTGCAAGTCACCCTAATTCCATATTTTCTAACTTTTGCAATGAACAAAATCTGGTTGATGCATGGCGATATTTAAATCCAGGAATATTTAGATACTCATGGTTCAGCCCAAATTCAAATTTAAAATCTAGAATTGACTATTGGTTAATTGCAAGCCACTTGCTATGCTATGATATCAACTCTGATATCTCGGCTGCTCCACTTACTGATCACAGCATTATTTCTCTACATGTTAAACCTAAAAACAGGAGTACTTATTCTCACAAATATTGGAAATTTAACTCCAGTCTAAATACAAATTCTGATTACTGTAGAAGAATTAAACTATTGATTCAAGAGATCATAAACTCTGAAGAACTAACAACGCCTGTCAAGAAATGGGAGTTCCTAAAATATAACACACGCCAACTCACCATCTCATTCAGTAAAAAAATTAAAAAAGATCTTGAAAGAAAAGAACTAGATATAATTAAACAGCTTAATGTTTACTGCAATAAACCTAATCCCACTGAAGACAATAAACAGAAAATATTAAACCTTCAACCCAATTTGGATGAAATCTACACTCAGAAAGCAAAAGGAGCCTTTATTAGGTCTAGAGCTAAATGGATAGAGGAGGGTGAAAAAAACTCAGCATATTTCTGTAACCTTGAAAAAAGAAGGCAGGAAAAAAATAACATTAAATCCTTGATAATTGATGATATAGAAACCACAGATGAAAAATTAATCTCCTCGGAAATCCTTAAATTCTATAGCCAGCTTTACAGCTCTAAATTTTCTAATGAGGATTGTCATGCATTCTTAAAGGATATAGCAAGTTATATTCCCAAAATTGAAGATGGTTTCAAACAAACTTGTGATCATCAAATAACAATTGCAGAACTTGATGCAGTTATTAGTCGCTTGTCTTTAAATAAAGCCCCTGGGTCAGACGGCCTCACAGGTGACTTCTACAGACATTTCTGGGAAGATATTAGAGAACTACTACATCAAGTTTTCATGGAAATATTTGAAACTTGCACACTTCCACCTTCAATGAAACAAGGGATTATCATTTCAATTCCAAAACCCGGAAAAGACCCCAGAATTATAGATAATAGAAGGCCCATCACTCTTAGAAACTCAGACTACAAACTCCTAACCTACATTTTCACTACTCGTCTTCAAACAGGGATTTCGAATCTTATTGCAGAAACACAATCAGGTTTTCTAAAAGGAAGATCAATCCACAATAATATAAGGCTGGTAATGGACATTGTTGAATACAGAAACCAAATTGAAGATGATGGGTTTCTCCTGTTTTTAGATTTTTATAAAGCATTTGACTCTGTGGAGCATCCATTTATCATCTTGGTACTTGCACATTTTGAATTTGGAGTTAATTTTAGGAATTTTGTCAGTGGACTGTATCAGAATATTACCAGCTGTGTCATACTACCTGCTGGCACCACCCCCAGTTTTAAGGTTAATGTAGGGATTCCTCAGGGTTGTCCGGTTTCTCCATATTTATTCATACTAGTTACAGAAATGTTAGCAATTTACCTCAAAAATTGTGATGACATTAAACAACTAAATTTATTAGGTACAGATATTATCATCAGCCAACTAGCAGATGACACGACAATTTTCTTAAAAGATAGACACCAAATTCCAACAACTATTGAAAAAGTTGAAAAATTCTCTAAAGCTTCAGGATTAACACTACATTTTAAAAAATTTGAACAATTGGCTGTACATGACACCCCACTAAAAGAAATCTGTAATATTGTGGCAAGATGAGGAAAAAACACAGGAGACGAAGGCGAGTTTGCTGTTTATTCCTCAGCTCCAAAACCAAACTTCAGCAGCAGCAACCCTGCACCAGCAAGCCCGGGAACGTAAACCATGCCCCCAGCTCACAGTCCTGCTGGGTGAGAGGTATAGCCCCTAGTGTCCGCCACACAGCCCCCCCCCCCGAACACCCAGAAGGGACTCCTGGAAAGAAAATTAGTGTCTCACTGGAGGCTTAAGCAGCCTGCCATAACGGCTGCGCCATCCCTCAGCCGAAACAGTAGGTGAAACACTGTCCAAAGTCAGCTGAGAAGCAGAACGCTGAACCCGTGAAGACACTGCCGGGGTCCTGGAAGGAGGACGACCCCGACGGGGAACCTGGGCCGGAAACACAACTTCGCCTGCCACCCTGTGCGCCAGTTTAAGCCTATCAAGTGTGACACGCTCCCTACGCCCACCCATATCCAGCACAAAACCCTTAGGACCCGTCTCAAGAACCCGAAATGGGCCATCGTATGGGGGTTGGAGGGGCGAGCGGTGAGCATCATGCCGTACAAAAACAAAACGAGCCGACATGAGCTCCGCAGGCACGAACGACTGGAAAACAATGGTGAACGGGGCCTGGAACTCGAGTGCTGTCGGACAAAAAAGGATAAACGGCCGGACGGGGTCGAGGAGCGGAACTCCCAGGCAAAAATTCCCCAGGGACGCGGAGCGGCTGACCGAGCACCAGCTCAGCACGCGAAGCGTCGAGGTCCTCCTTAGGAGCCGAACGCAACCCGAGCATAACCCAAGGTAAACGATCCACCCAGTTCCCATCCGAGAGCGCAGCGCTGCCTTGAGCGACCGGTGAAAACGTTCACACAAGCCGTTAGCCTGAGGGTGGTACGCGGTAGTGCGGTGTACCTGCACACCCAAGGATCGCGCAAGTGCCGACCAGAGCTCTGACATGAACTGGGGGCCCCTGTCTGAGGTGATATCTGACGGAGCGCCGAAACGGGCGACCCAGGAGGAAAGAAAAGCGCGTGCAACATCCGAGGATGTTGTGGAGGACAGAGGGACAGCCTCTGGCCACCTGGTGGTCCGATCCACCATTGTGAGCAGGTGCGTAAAACCCTGTGAAGAAGGTAGAGGGCCCACCAGGTCCACATGCACGTGGTCGAAACGTCTGGCCGGGATCGGAAACGGTTCGAGGGGCGACTTAGTGTGCTGGTGGACAATAGCGCGCTGGCACGCTACACATGCAGCGGCCCACCCCTTTACGTCCTTGCGAAGGCCAGGCCAGACGACCTTGGAACCGACCAACTTCACCGACGCCCGAACTCCAGGGTGCGAGAGGGAGTGAATCGAATCGAAAACTCGACGGCGCCAGGCCACTGGAACAACGGGGCGGGGACGGCCGGTGGAGACATCGCAGAGGAGGGCAGGACTGCCTTCCTGCATCACAGCTTCCTCCAGCTTGAGGCCGGTACGCGTTGACCTAAGGGCAAGGACGTCCGGGTCGCTGGGCTGGTCAGCAGCCATAGCGGAGAAATCCACACCGAGGTGCACAGGACACACAAGCACACGCGACAGACAATCAGCAACAGGGTTGGACTTCCCGGCCACATGCTGAATGTCCGTTGTAAACTCGGAGATTGCCGCTAGGTGGCGCTGCTTACGAGCAGACCACGGCTCAGTCACCTTGGACATGGCGAAAGTCAGCGGTTTATGATCCACATAAGCCGTGAATGGGCGACCCTCCAGCAGGAAGCGGAAATGCCGGGTTGCAAGGTGCAGTGCCAGAGACTCCCGGTCAAAAACTCTGTACTTGCGCTCGCTATCTCACGCCACACGCTGTTCAACCACAGCCCCCACGGCTATGTCAGACGCATCGGTTGTTAAAGCTATGGACGCCGTGGGTGTGGGATGGGCGAGGAGGGCAGCGTTAGCCAGGGCGCACTTAGCTCCGTCAAAGGCCTGGACCTGTTCGGGAGTCCAGTCGACAGGGTCGTTAGCCTTCTTAAGCCGCAGGGCTTCGTAAAGTGGCTGAAGGAGGTGGGCAGCGTGAGGGAGGAAACGGTTATAGAAATTCACCGTGCCCAAGAATTCCAGCAATGCCTTAACAGAGACCGGGCGGGGAAATTCCGCCACCGCTTGCACCTTAGAAGGCAACGGGACCGCGCCTTGCGGCGAAAGGCGGTGACCCAAGAAGTCAATCGCCGGCAGTCCAAACTGACACTTGGCCGGATTGACTATCAGGCCGTGTTCGTCCAAACGACGGAAAACCTGTTTCAGGTGCGCCAGGTGCTCTTCAGCTGACGGACTAGCCACTAATATGTCGTTGAGATAAACGAACACGAAATCAAGGTCACGCAACACCGAGTCCATCAGCCTCTGAAAGGTTTGCGCAGCCCCCTTCAAGCCAAAAGGCATGCGCATGAACTCAAAAAGCCCAAATGGGGTGATCACTGCTGTCTTGGGCACGTCCTCTGCGCGCACGGGAACCTGATGATAGCCGCGCACCAGGTCCACCTTAGAGAAAATAGTGGTACCCGCCAGGCGTATGGAAAAGTCCTGTATGTGTGGGATGGGATAGCGGTCATTGGCGGTGACGTTGTTCAGGCGGCGAAAGTCGCCGCAAGGCCGCCACGACCCATCCGCCTTGGGCACCATGTGAAGCGGCGAGGCCCACGGGCTGTTGGAACGCCTCACTATACCCAGACGCTCCATAATGGCGAACTCCTCCTTGGCTGTAGCCAATTTTACCGCGTCGAGGCGCCGCGCGCGCGCAAAAACTGGCGGTCCCAGAGTGGGAATGAAATGTTCTACCCCGTGTTTAGTAACCACGGTGGAAAAGGCAGGCGTAGTCACCGATGGAAAATCCGCCAGCAAACGCTAAAAAACATCCCCTAATGCTAAAAAGTTAGCGTGTGTTAACGGCCCGGCTCCCCCTGTCTCGCACGGAACAGGGGCGAAAGACACAACATCAATTAAACGGCGGTTTGCAACATCAACCAGCAGACCATTAGCACACAGAAAATCCGCGCCGATAATAGTGTAGCCGGGTGGTAAATCTGTTAAATATGTTAAATGATTTTCCACTTAAATTTAGTATAGTTTAACTGTTAATATATGTAATTGTTACACTGTCAAGCCATGTAAAATGTCATTTGATGTAGTTAAATTGTGAAGCAGATTGTGAGTGTATTTTTATAGTTTTGGTTGTCGTTGCGTGTTTTGACCAGTAAGTGGCAGTGTTGCGGATTTTTATTGTAACTCCGTGCAAGTTATCCAAGTGCATCTTGGGTATTCTTTCTTTTTTTTCTTGTGTGGAGCACCTGAAGATTGCGGTGTGACGGTGCTCTGACTAAGGTAAGGGTAAATGTACTAAAGTAAGGGTAAATATCTTGTGAAATATACCTGTAACATTATTCCAAACAATATTGTATGTCGGTAATTTGACAAGATGGTTTGATTTAGACGCTACTGGAGTTGATGTTCGGTGATTTTGGGCGCGAGCCGTCGACCACTGTTCGCCATTGCAGGCATGACAAGGTAATGTTGGCGTGGATAAAGCCACACCATGCCATTGTATTTGGGATGTAAAGGTTTTATATGCATTTTAATTCTGTTTAAAGGTAACTGACAGAGTGAGAAGTTGCGCGATCTTCAGGAAGTTCCACATGTCTTTGTTAAACCCTGTTTAACATACATAGTCCACTGCCGTATTTTGCACCGTATGTTGTATGTTGTATTTATTTTCCTTTTAAAATCTTTTCTGTTAAACTTGCCACATCTGTGAACATTTATGAGCTGTTTGCTCGAAAGACACAGAAATGTATGCACTCAGTAAAACGATCTGCATTCGAAGGTTCAAACAATAAAATTAAAGCTACAAGAACCCCGGAAGTAATTGTGTCCTGTGTGGTATCTAATTCCACGGGCTACATAATTTTGGTACCAGGAGTGGGGCTAGCTAAAACATTTTTTTTTAAATTGGCAACAGAGTGGCTTATTTTTACTTAAAAAAAAAATACGGCAGTGGTGAAGATTGCTGGTGACGTCCGTTGGTGTTCAGTCTGAAGCCATCCTGCTGTGGAGGTGGTGACCAGCGAGAGACGACGTGAGGGGCTCTACGAGGTTCTGGTGCTTCCTGTGTAACACGACTCAGCCGTACCAGCGCAGAGGACTCCAGCGCTAACTTCAGCTACAAAGACCAAGATTCAGCAAGGCTCCAAGTTAAAGACTGTCCTTGTAGTATCTTTGAACCAGGTTTTGAACTAAATATCCTCATTTATACTGGACTGAGTAAAGATTAATATATCATTATGTCTAGTGATTCTGGTGATGAAGGGAGTTCACGTAATGATAATGGCCACACCTCAGGTGGCATAACGGGTATAGGTGAAGGTGCTACAAAAGAAATGCAGACCACCATGCAAGAGCTCGCCAGACTGCGAGATAAGCTCACCAGGTTAAATGGTGAAGCAAGGGCTCAGAGAGCAAGTGATAACAGTGCACCCACACGTTCATACATCTACGTTTCAAGAGAACGCCAGATCCAAGCATTTAGTGGGGAGTGTGGTACAGACAGGATATCTGTCGAAGAGTTTATTGAAGAGGTTGAAATGGTTTTAAGATACAGAGAGCAAACAACAGAAGAACAATGTGACTATATACTATCTCTATTGCGTGGCCCTGCATTGGAAGAGGTGCGACTATGCATTAGGGGTCAGTCAGTGGGGCCCAGTGATTTATACTCTTACCTGAGCAATGCATTTGGGGAAAAGCGCAGTTCCACACAGCTTTTGCAGACCTTTTACAACCATAACCAAACTGATGGAGAAGACCTCCGTGACTACTCCCATGCACTATCCCAGATTTTGAGCTCTGTAGTGAAACAGTCCACAGATGTAATACCTAATGAGAAAACTGTGCTCAGAGACCGGTTTATTGAGGGTTTAAGAGAAGCAGCACTCAGGCGTGAACTCAGGAAAATGGTTAGGGACAAACCAGAGAGCAGTCTTCTAGATGTGAGGAACGAGGCCCTCCTGTGGGAGATGGAGGACAGCAGGTCTCATCGTCCCAGGGTCATAAAGAGCAACCAAGTTACATTAGAGGTTCCAGAAACCCAGTGCTCTATTATTAAAACAAACAATGACCAAGGTACTGCATTAAATGATGTTCGGAGAGCAGTAGCCCATCAGGAAAAACAGCTAGCAGAGTTAGGCAAAACACTTGCTGACCTAGCCTTTGCTGTAGGTGAACTGAGTAAGCGCAGCACTCAACAGACATTCCTAGAGCCCAAGCCACGACCTAGACCCCAGCCAAAGTTCACACCAGATGGTCAGCCTATCTGTTTCAAGTGTAGAGGCATAGGTCACATTGCAAGAAAATGCTCACAGGCCAGAGGGGGTCAAGGGGACGCAACACCTAGTTCTTATGTAGTGCAGGAAAACTCGCACCCTCAGTTGTCATGAGCCACACAACTCGAGGGGAGGAAGCTGGCTCACCAAAAGAGACTCCAGACAGAAGCAGGATCTTAGAGCGTGCAGTCGGAGAATGTAAAACTGTTGAGGTGAAACTACGAGGTGTTACAGTGTCCTGCTTACTTGACACTGGTAGCCAGGTCAGTACAATTTCTGAGAGTTTTTTCAGGGAACACCTGTCAGTGAAAGGCGAAGACATTCACCCGGCATTTGAGTCGTTAAAGATCACTTCAGCTAATGGATTAGACATACCCTATATGGGCTATGTGGAGCTTGATGTAGAAGCCATGGGTCTGACTATCCCAGAGCGAGGTTTTCTGATAGTTAAAGATTCTGAACACTCTTCCTCTGTTCCAGGTCTAATAGGGATGAACATTGTCAAAAAATGCAGAGAGCTAGTACACACTGAGTTTGACACCACACTGCAGGAGAGGTTTGACTCAAACTGGAGAGAGGCTTTTAATCATCTTCATGCAGTACATGCAACAGACAGACTCTCTTTCGCTAGGTTAGCTGGTAAGGATGTAGTCCATATACCTGCTTCATCTGCTGCTACAGTTATGGCTAGGGGACTCAGGACCGTGAGTGAGGATGGTTCTTTTTTGTTGCTGGAGTCTGTGGGTGTCCCCGTTCCTGGAGGTTTGGTTGTTGTGCCTACTTTGGTTTCATCGGGCAATCACATTTTTCCAGTCCGAGTCATGAACATGTCTGATGAAGATATCTGGCTAGGGCCACGGACTAGGCTAGGGGTTTTGACTCAGGTAGACTGTGTGAAAAGTGATGAGCTTTGTGAGGTACAGTTCCAGAGAATCTCAGCAGACACTGAACAAGTGAGTATCAGTGAACACCCCGAAACACCGACAGATGTGCAGGAAATTCTCGGCAAGCTCAATTTTTGTCGTAGCCCAGAACAGCAAGCACAGCTGACTTTGTTACTGGAGAAGTACTCTTTTGTGTTTGCAACAGAAGATGAAGATCTAGGCCACACTGACAAAGTACAACATGAGATCCATCTGACAGATGACATACCTGTAACACAGCCATACAGACGAATCCCACCCACACAGTACAGTGAAGTCAGGAAACATATTGGCAAGCTGCTTAAAAAAGGGGTCATTCAAGAAAGCTCTAGTGCTTATGCTTCGCCCATAGTACTAGTGAGAAAGGCAGATGGTAGTCTGAGGCTATGTGTCGATTACAGGAAACCCAACTCAAAGACAAGACGTGATGCATTCCCGCTCCCGAGAATTGATGAGAGTTTTGATGCGCTGAGAGGGGCAAAGTTCTTTTCGACCATAGATCTGGCGAGCGGATACCACCAGGTAGCTATGCATGAGAGAGATCGGACTAAGACTGCATTTACTACACCGTTTGGTCTGTATGAGTACGTGAGAATGCCTTTTGGTGTTTGTAACGGTCCAGCTACATTTCAGAGACTTATGCAAGTTACTATGAATGATCTCATTTTTCAGATACTCCTGGTCTACCTAGATGACATCTTGGATTTTTCAGAGACATTTGAGCAGCATTTGGAGAGACTTGAGACTGTGTTTAAGAGACTGGCAGAGACGGGCCTTAAGGTGAAGTTGCAGAAGTGTGCTTTTCTACAACAGTCAGTAAAGTTTTTGGGTCATCAGGTGTCAGCAGATGGTATAGGAACTGACCCCTCCAAGGTCTCTGCTGTTAAGAACTGGAAGGTCCCAACCACTGCCAAAGGGCTGCAGTCGTTCTTGGGTTTCTGTAGTTACTACAGGAGATTCATTCGAGGCTTCTCACAGATTGCCGGGCCACTGCATGACCTAGTCAACAAATGTTCAGGTGTGAAAAAAACAGGGAAAGTAGGTCACCAGTTTTGTAGTATGTGGACACCAGAGTGTGACTCTTCCTTTGAGCAGTTAAAGGAAAAACTTACCTCTGCTCCCATTTTGGGTTTTGCCGATTTCACACAACCATTTGTAGTTGAGACAGATGCTAGTCAGCATGGATTAGGCGCTGTATTGTGTCAGCAGCAAGGTGACACCAGACGTGTCCTAGCATATGCTAGCCGCAGACTACGCCAGGCTGAGAAGAATGACCGAAATTATAGTAGCATGAAGTTGGAGTTGCTTGCCTTAAAATGGGCAGTTGCTGAAAAATTCAGGGGTTACTTGCTTGGTTCAAAGTTTGTTGTCCTGACTGATAACAATCCCCTCTGCCACCTCAAGACAGCCAAGTTAGGTGCTATAGAGCAGAGGTGGGTAGCGCAACTGTCTGTTTTTGATTTCGAGGTTAAGTACCGTCCTGGTTGCAGTAATGCCGCCGCAGATGCTCTCTCTAGGCAGGAGTTTGCAGGGGAGCCTGAAACAGACCCTGACTCGGATTTTGACGACTGTATCACTGTGTGTAACCTGATTGAGCGAGGAACAGTTCTGGATCCTGGTCTTGTCTCTAGAGGTCTGGAGTGTTACAAAGTGAGACAGATCCGTGCTGGGGAGTCGAGGTCTGGTGAGACAGGTACTAAACAGGGCAACACCCCCACACTGCCAGGTTATACCAGAGAGGAGCTGGTAGGTTTTCAGGCCGGTGACCCCACCCTAAAAGAGTTTAGGGCATTTTGGGATCGGGGGAGGAGGCCATGTCCCAGAGAGAGAGCAGCCCTGTCTCGTCAAGTGAAAAGATTGTTGAAACAATGGAGATGCATACAACAACGAGAAGGGTTGTTGTACAGGGTTATCACAGACCCACGTCATGGAGAAGTGTGGCAGTTACTCGTGCCTAGTTGTTTGAGGGACCAAGTTCTAGAAAATGTACATAACAACATGGGACATCAGGGCATAGAGCGCACTGTAAACTTGCTAAGAGGGAGGTGTTTTTGGGTATGGCTATGCGAGGATGTTGAAAGCTGGGTTAAAAACTGCGAGCGGTGCATTTTGACCAAGATGCCTCAGCCAAAAATCCATGCTCCAGTTCAGGCATTCCTGGCCTCCCGACCTCTAGAAGTGGTGGCTGTTGATTTTACAGTGTTGGAGGCAGCTTCAGATGGCCGTGAAAATGCCCTTGTTGTGACCGATGTGTTTACAAAGTTCACACAAGCATATGCTACCAAAGACCAGAAGGCTGACACTACAGCTAAAGTTTTGCTCAGGGAGTGGTTCATGAAATATGGGGTCCCAGAGAGACTGCACTCAGACCAAGGTCGAAATTTCGAGAGTGAAATTATAGCAGAGCTGTGCAAACTCTATGGGGTTAAAAAGACACGGACAACTCCCTGCAGGCCACAGGGAAACGGTCAGTGTGAAAGATACAATCGCACACTCCATGACTTGTTAAGGACACTCCCACCAGAGAAAAAAAAGCGTTGGCCAGAGCATCTGTCTGAAGTAGTATATGCCTATAATGTCACTCCTCATTCCACCACAGGGTACTCGCCTTATTATTTGCTTTTCGGGGTACAACCACATCTCCCAGTAGATGCTTTATTAGGGCGTGAGTGTGTGTCAGACAGGAAACAGGATTGGTTGTCTGTTCATCAGGAGAGACTCCGACAGGCACACGAGAGAGCCAGAGAGTACTCAGAGCAGAAGGCAGCTGAGAGGATCTCACTGCAAAATGAGAAGGTGTATTGTCCTCCTGTGGACATTGGTCAGTTGGTTTTCCTACGTCACAGACCCCCAGGTAGACATAAGATTCAGGACACATGGACCTCAACAGTCTACAAGGTAGTTGACATCCAGGGTACCACACACACTGTTGAACCTTTTGAGGGAGGTTCCATTAAAAGAGTTCATAGGTCAGAGTTGCGACCTTGTGCAAAACCAGTTCCCAAACCAAGAACTAGAACTAGGTTACAGACCACTACACAGCCTGTAGCTGAGGATGAGCCTGAGTCACCTGAGGCTGATTTTGTTATTGTTGAGGAAGTCATCCCTCGCCGGCTTGTGCAAGTACCTAACCTGCCTCTTGCAGCAGAAAGTGTTAGTTTACATGTGACAGCACCCACAGATGAGAGTGACGGTGAAGGACCTGAGGAAGGTTATTCAGATATGAGAAATTGTGGCACAGAAACAGAATGTGTTAATGATGTGCATCCAGACGTTAGCGACAGTGACTTGCCCATTATTGAAAACAGGGACAGACCCGCACTAACAGATGATGCTGGTGGAGCAGGACGTAGAACCTATGCACCTAAACCTGCCATTAGGAAAAGCAAGCGGGAAATGGCTGGATCTCATTCAAACACATTTCATCTGCCAAAGTCAGCCTGTAATGCAGTCCCAGTCAGCACAGACATGGTCTCTAAGGTTTTGACAAGCCTGGGTGCTGCTCTCTTTGAAAAGGCCTTGCAGGGAGTATTTGAGTCAGTTCATGTTTCGTAGTCACCGATGACGTTGACTATATTTGCAGGGGAGTATGTAGCCGGGTGGTAAATCTGTTAAATATGTTAAATGATTTTCCACTTAAATTTAGTATAGTTTAACTGTTAATATATGTAATTGTTACACTGTCATGTAGTTAAATTGTGAAGCAGATTGTGAGCGTATTTTTATAGTTTTGGTTGTCATTGCATGTTTTGACCAGTAAGTGGCACTGTTGCGGACTTTTATTGTAACTCCGTGCAAGTTATCCAAGTGTATCTTGGGTATTCTTTCTTTTTTTTTCTTGTGTGGAGCACCTGAAGATTGCGGTGTGACGGTGCTCTGACTCCGCAGTAAGTAAGGGTAAATATCTTGTGAAATATACCTGTAACATTATTCCAAACAATATTGTATGTCGGTAATTTGACAAGATGGTTTGATTTAGACGCTACTGGAGTTGATGTTCGGTGATTTTGGGCGCGAGCCGTCGACCACTGTTCGCCATTGCAGGCATGACAAGGTAATGTTGGCGTGAATAAAGCCACACCATGCCATTGTATTTGGGATGTAAAGGTTTTATATGCATTTTAATTCTGTTTAAAGGTAACTGACAGAGTGAGAAGTTGCGCGATCTTCAGGAAGTTCCACATGTCTTTGTTAAACCCTGTTTAACATACATAGTCCACTGCCGTATTTTGCACCGTATGTTGTATGTTGTATTTATTTTCCTTTTAAAATCTTTTCTGTTAAACTTGCCACATCTGTGAACATTTATGAGCTGTTTGCTCGAAAGACACAGAAATGTATGCACTCAGTAAAACGATCTGCATTCGAAGGTTCAAACAATACAATTAAGGCTACAAGATCCCCGGAAGTAATTGTGTCCTGCGTGGTATCTAATTCCACGGGCTACATTAGGAACAGTAATGGCGGCCACTACAAAGTCCCACTCAAAATGGCGCCCGTGGAAACAAACAGTCACCAACCTTGTGCCAAACGTCGCAATGGACGAACCGTTAGCTGCACTTAACTGTGGGCCGCCGCCTTCGGTCGACCTGTCTGTCTTAGCAGGAGGGAGTAGGCTCTTTTGCGAGCCTGAGTCCACCAGAAACCGTATTCCTGACATCGTGTCCTTAATGAAGAGCAGCTCACTACGTCCGCCAGCGCCCACAGCTGCTACTGAGCGCTGGCCCGGTTTCCCGGCGCCTCAAACGTGCACAGAGGGACGCAGCGCCTCGCCTTGCCGCAGAACCGCTGGTGGAAGAAACAGAGGCCGCTCCCGCGCCGTCTCCGGACAGCCACTCCAGCCAACACTGCCGGGTCCGCTTCCTCCGACGCCGGCTGCAGAGGCTCAGATGCCACACTCCGCACAGAGAACCGTCTGGTAGCCAGCAGCACCCGATCGGCCTCCTCAGCCAAACCTCGGCAGTCACCAGCGGCGAGACACGGGGAGTTAGCCAAAGCCGCGCGCACAGGAGACGGAAGCTGGCGCAGGAAAACGTGCGGGAAAAGGAATCCACCTTCGTCCGAGCCTAGCAGCGACAGCATATAGTCCATGAGATCCACAACCGTCCCGTCGCCCAAACCGAATAGGGAAAGGATTCTATCTGCCCTCTCTGCGGCAGATAGGCTGTACCTCCGGAGCAGAAGATGTTTGAGGGCGACGTATTTACCGTGTTGCGGAGGGGCGCGCAACAGCTGCATGGCCCGGCGTGTGGACTACTGGTCCAGCGCAGCGACGACCAAATAATATCTGGAGTCGTCCGCGGAGATTCCACGCAGGTGGAACAGCGCCTCGACATGCTTGAACCACGAAGCCGGGTCGCTCTGCCAGAACTCTGGGAGTTTCACAGCCGCGGCGAGAACGGCTGGCTGTGAGAGTTGGGGCGGCGTGGCCGAAGTGGATTCACACTCATCTTCTGCTCCAAACATGTTCAATTCGGGGTCACCAATGTGGCAGGATGAGGAAAAAACACAGGAGACGAAGGCGAGTTTGTTGTTTATTCCTCAGCTCCAAAACCAAACTACAGCAGGAACAACCCTGCACCAGCAAGCCCGGGAACGTAAACCACGCCCCCAGCTCACAGTCCTGCTGGGTGAGAGGCATAGCCCCTAGTGTCCGCCACAATATTCCTTTAAATCAGAAATCAAATACCTGGGAATTTTCCTTACAAAAGACCAAAAACGAAGTCAGTCTTTGAATGTAGAAAATAAGTTTAAGGAATGTAAATCAAAGCTAAACATCTGGCTCCAAAGAGACCTATCAATTCTTGGCAGAATTTATTTAACTAAGATGGAATGCTTATCAAGGTGTATTTACCCAGCCTATTCTCACGCCATTCCAAAAAATTAATCAAATCCATCAATCAGATTAATCTAAATTTCATTTGGCGAAACAGACCACACTATATAAAGAAAATTCATATGGTTAAATAAGTAAAGGATGGAGGACTAAAAGTTATTGATTTTGATTGCCTTAATGGAACTTTAAAAATAAATTGGCTAAAATCTTGGATCAAACATAGTAACTCCTTCTGGTACTGTATTCCAAATCACTTATTCAATAAAATTGGAGGATTGAAATTTATACTCAGAACTGACTATAATATTGATAAACTTCCTGTTTAATTATCAGAGTTCCATAAACAGATACTGTTGTATTGGAGAATGTTATATGTACATAACTTTTCACCCCACACCGCTGTACTTTGGAATAATAGATATATATTATATCGGAACAAGTCTTTATTCTTTAAGGATTGGTATGAGGAAAATATATGGTCAATAGTTGATCTAATGGATCCTAGTGGTAATTTATTAAATTATGAACAATTCCAGACAAAACATACTTTCAAGCCTCCCAAATCAGACTTAACTAAATTACATAAAGCACTCCCCAAATAATTTCTATCTCTGATAACAAATATAATGACTCACCAACCTATACAGCCACGATTGGCCCCACTGTCAATTCAAGGGTTTTTAATCTTGGACAAAAAATGTGATAATCATGTTATTAGAAACTGTCTCACGGAAAACTTATTCCTCGATAGACAAAACAAGAATGACATTTTATACAAATTTGATAAAAATTCAATTATTAAATTGAGAACAATGTATCTAACATTTCCTATCCCCCCCAAAGCGAAGGAAACACACTTCAAAATTATGAATAACATATATCCCTCCAAAGAACTACTTAGATCACGGTTTGGTTTTGACGATAATATATGTTAATTTTGTGAAAATGACATAGAAACAACGGACCATGTATTTTTCTCATGTGGTGTGGTACTTGTGTTCTGGCTTGACGTTCATAAATGGATAAAGCAAAGGATTTTGTCCTTTCCAACTTCGATTTCTAGAGACAATATAACATTTGGTATGATTTTGCAAAACAAAAATTATGAACTCTGTTGTAATGTAATCCTCTGCTTAGCCAAATTCTTTATTCATAAAAATAAATACTTTAAGTCATCCCCCAAATTTGTTGTTTTTTTTAAATGAATTTAGATTATACTTGAAATCTTTAAAACTACAAAAGCTCTAAAGATTTATGAGGTGTTAAGACATTTTCCCACTGAATCAGAAGACTGATATCCTTATTAATTCCCCCTCGCATGATGGACTATGTTTTATTATTTTCAATTAGTGCATGTCATGTATTTAATTTATTATTGTTTGTACCCTTATTTTCATAATACATTACCGTATATTTGTCATGTGACATTCAATCTCTATGTACTTCCTGATATACTGTATAGAAATGTTTACATACTGTTCCCTTTGGCACTTTGGATATATCTATGTATTTTTGGATGGAATGTATATTTGCCATGTTTGTTTTATAATGAACTTTCTTCAAGAATCTGTACATGAATATGAACAATGTTCAATAAAAATATATATAAAAAAAGTTTAGTTTGAATAGCGGGTGTTGTGTTTAGTTTGAATAGTGGATGTTGTGTTTAGTTTGAATAGCGGATGTTGTGTTTAGTTTGAATAGCGGATGTTGTATTTAGTTTGAATAGCGGATGTTGTGTTTAGTTTAAATAGCGGATGTTGTGTTTAGTTTAAATAGCGCATCTTGTATTCAGTTTGAATAGCGGATGTTGTGTTTAGTTTGAATAGCGGATGTTTTGGTCATCTGAAACATGTAGACCAGATTCAGCTCATCTGCCTGCTACCTCTTTATTAATCAAAGTTTGATCATGAACCCCCCCAACACACACACACACAAATTCATAATACACACAATAAGGCCGCTATATCTGTACATTATAGATATATAGATATATAAAGAAGAAATTCGAGCATTCGAGCACCAAGGCGCATGAATATGCTATGATCCACACATCATGCAGTAGAATGTAAAGAGATAGTAAAGAATACTAATGCATATTAAAAATATAGTAAATAATACTCTTGAATATTAAAGAGATAAAATAATATTAATGTATATCAAAGAGATGGTAAATACTACTAATGAATATTAAAGAGATTAGCGAATAATAATATTAAAGAGATAGTAAAGAATGTTAATGAATATTAAAGATATAGTAAAGCATACTAATGAAGATTAAAGTGATAGCAAAGAACATTATTGAATATTAAAGAGATATGAATATTAAAGAGACAATAGAGCATATTAATGAATATTAAAGAGATAGTAAAGATACTAATGACTATTAAAGAGACAATAGAGCATATTAATGACTGTTAAAGAGATGGTAAAGAATATTGTGTGAAAACAGTGTCAGACCATGATTGCAGCATGAGACTACATATGCCAACAGCAGTATAGTGATGCAAAGGATGCCATGAGAGAAACGAATGAGTTATTATGGGAAAAGTAGTTTATGTAACATCTCCACATGGAACGCCAAAGCTTCTTCCTGCACTGCTTTTGACTTAACCGTCTGTTAAGAGCCTGTGAAGTTAATAATGTTCTCCGTTTTTTTTTTCTTAAGAAACAAAACTGACCAAAACTGCATGGCCTTGTTCATTTTTTTTTTATTTCATCATAACAAATGTTCACAGGCCTGTACTAAGACAAGAATTGAAGCATAAAATGTTGATGTTGGCGATGAACCAGACATCATATCACAACGATTCCTGCTCTTTGGATTTCTTGTCACCAGAAATACATCTATGGGCTGAAAACACCCTACAGCAGTGATGTAGGACGGCCCGCCCCTAGGCCATCATAGTGTTTCAGCACAGAAATGCTGAAGTCACACAAGTGCCACCAAGTGGTGGTGTCGTTCAACCCGCTGGTGGTGGCTTGTGGATTTTTATTACATTTCCCTGTGATAACACTATTGTTTTTTTTGTTTTTTTTTAGGGATCGCTTTTGTGTTAAAAGGCCTCACCAAAATACTTGTATTTTCTTTAGACTCAAATTGCCCGATATACAGCATGCAACTCTGGTACACGTGTGCTGGACAGATCAGAAATCTGCTGGGAAGCATCAGATAAACATCAGCCATGTGTGTTCATGTAGGACTCTTGATGCTTCTGCACAGCAGTGGTGTAAATGACATAATGGATGTTGGAGATGTTGACTTGGAGCTGATCAGTATTACATCTACTACTACTACTACTACTACTACTACCGCTACCACTTTCGGCTGCTCCCGTTATGAGTCGCCACAGCGGATCATACGTTTCCATCTCTTCCTGTCCTCTGCATCTTCCTTTGTCACACGAGCCACCTACATGTCCTCCCTCACCACATCCATAAACCTCCTCTTTGGCCTTCCTCTTCTCCTCTTCCCTGGCCGCTCCTTATTCAGCATCCTTCTCCCAATATACCCAGCATCTCTCCTCCACACATGTCCAAGCCATCTCAATCTGTTCTCTCTTGATTTGTCTCCAAACCGTCCAACCTGAGCGGTCCCTCTAATATACTCGTTGCTAATCCTGTCCTTCTTCATCACGCCCAGTGAAAATCTTACCATCTTCAACTCTGCCACCTCCACCTCTGCCTCCTGTCTTTTCGTCAGTACCACCGTCTCCAGTCATTATCATGTGAACAGTCATGTGATCAGTATTACATCTGTTCTTGTTTATATCTAAGCAATACCATTCAGAGCTGAAATAATTCACCTGTGCAGCATCAATATGATAGATCTGATTCACTCTGAGTTTTTTTCCTCAAAGCTTCAGGTTAAAGCTCATGAAACATCACAGGGCATTTGTGGGTCAACATAAGGCCAGTATCCAGGAAGGAAAGCTTAAAGCTACAACCTGAAGACTGATGGTTTTCTCACTGGCACCTACATTAATTAATTCCAGCAGTTTTCCAGAGATCCACTTGAAATGAAACAAAGGTGCCAGCAGTGTTGTGTCAGCACCTTCCCCTGAGTTGCACAACATATCAAGGTTTTACTTAAGTCTTAGCTATTGACGTTGTAGTTTCTATTGGTGATGGTTCTCTGCAAACTTGGTCTGCCTGTTTGACACAACTTTGCTTCTTCTCCAAACTACTGACCTTATTCTTCAGTATTTGGCTTTGAAGACATAACAACAATTCATTGTGTCCTTTTTCCTGAGGAAGGTTCTTCCTGGCAATACCCATGAACATAAGCAGTTTGAAAAGCATTCAAGATTTGGCATTTACTCATGGATTGGCTATTGTCTTAAATGTGTCAGCAAAAAAAAAAAAAAATCAAACAGGATTTGGTTGTATGAAGTGTAAATCTTCAGGACTGTGACTTTAAGTAGTCATCTGTGAGGCTGCCTGACACAGATGAAGATGAAGGCTTCCTGCCTGCCATCCATGCTACACTGACATCTCACTGGCTAATTCACTGTCATTGCCACACTCAAAATGCAAGAAAACAAAAACATAATTTTATTACATTCCAATAACAAAATCTGAGTCGATTACACTCAATTCCAAAACTAGATTTAGTCTCTCCACCTCTCCAACACAGTCTCATGCAAATACTAGTCAATCTGACTGATGCCAGCGAAACACTCATACAGTATCTGAACAGAATTAAAATAGTCTGTGTGAGGGACCATTGGATTTTCTGCAGAATGACGATGGATGTAAGTTAAAATAACTATATCCTCCAGAATCTGCAAAGTTCTAATGTCACTCGGAACCCATGCAAGCCCTTGAGACATTATGAGGATATTACAAATACGTGGGTGTTAGTGGATCAAAACAAATGTGTAGACCAAAACAAATATGTTTCTCGTATTCGTTTTTTGTTTTTTTCATTAGAAGGTTTCAGCATGTAGATCTGCTGTCCTCTGCCTTTTTTTTTCTTTTGATATAATTTGATGATCCCCATAGGGAAATTCCTCTCTGCATTTAACCCATCCTAGCTGTGTAGCTAGGAGCAGTGGGCAGCTGCCGTGCAGCACCCAGGGACCAACTCCAGCTCGTCTTACCATGCCTTGCTCAGGGGCACAGACAAGAGTATAAACCCTAACATACATGTCTTTCTGGTGGTGGGGTAAACCAGAGCACCTGGAGAAAATCCACCGCAGACACGGGGAGAACATGTAAACTCCACACAGAGGACGACCTGGGATGACCCCCAAGGTTGAATAACCCCGGGGTTCGAACCTAGGACCTTCTTGCTGTGAGACGACAGCGCTAACCACTGGGCCACTGTGCCGCACACATTTTTGACCTCGGCTTTAAGAAAAGTCAAGTCCATGTGGATTTTCACTGATTGAGTGAATAGCAAAGCAGCAAGTGCAGTTGTACATCTGCAGGACTGCAACATGTTGTAATCTAATAACTGAGCACTAGGGGAAGAGTCTACAGTTTCCAAAGTTTAAACATACTAGATAATAATGATCAGAAAGATTTTGGCACAATTATTTTACCTGAGTAGCTTTGAAATGTTGTAACTGGCAGACTAGTGCAATGAAGCTGTTCAGATAAACACGGGGTTTGGTGTAGAACCCTAATCTAGAGGTCTACACCAAACCTATATAGTTTTATTTGTCAAGAGTTAGTAAAGAGTGACAGGACTGACATGGGACAAAAAGAAAAGATGTAAGCTAAACTAGAACGCACTATGTCATTAATGATAACATGACCTTATGCCATTCAGCCCCCCCCCCCCCCCCCCAACAGATTAGGGATTCATCATAAAGAACACATCTTATTTTATTGAATTGTGCAACCCTTGTTTGGTGAGGTATCGTTTAAACAAACTTTTTCTAATAGTAGAGCATGAAGAGGTGAATATATAACTCTTAAATGTACAATTATCTAGGCCCAAAATGTAATCCCAGTATTTGATAAATTGAATTACCTGTGTAGCTGCTACTGTGTTACTAAAATGAATTGCAAACGCTCAGTTAATCAAGTAATAATGTCCACATTGCTGACATTGTTTGACATTAGGAAGTACAAGTCAGGCTAACGTGGTCTTTCTGGGCTCACCTGTACTTTTAACCACGCGTCCTCTGCATTAGCAAGAGGGGGGATGAAGGAGAAGGGGCAAGAGAACCAAAAAAAGAAAGAAAAGAGGAAGCAGACGAGGGCACTGAAAGACTAAGACAGCCTAATCCCTGCTTGTCACCGTTGTGTGGGAAAGACAGCTAGTGAGTCAGCCTTGTGATTGTGTAGTGAGAGCAGCGCTCCGTGCTGCAGGCCTCGTGAAGGCTCCAGGACCTGGCCATCAAATGATGACACCCTGCCGTCTCTGGCATCACGCCCTTATCCTGTCCTGCTCCTTTCATTTTAAAAACAAAGGACATGCACACCAACAAAGCTACCCTTGTTGTACACAAGCGCTGGCCGTCAGCTTACCTCCAGATCTGCCCAAGCTGCAGAACATGAATGACGGTCTGTGCGAACCAGACGAAGAGCGAGTAAGCGGCCGACCTCTTTTTACTCTTACATCTCCCGACGGTGCTGGCGTTGCTGTTGGTTATGATGTTCCTGCTGGTTGTTGAGGCCTGTCTTTGAGGTGTTGACGGCTGGTGGTGAGCGGTTACGTCCCCATGTGAGGCTGAGCCGCTCAGCAGTTTGTTCCCGTCCATGTGCGAGCAGTTTGCCGCACCAATACCACCGCTGGATCCCGTCCCCGCTGAGGCCGAGCCGTCCTCTGTACTGAAATCGTGGACGAACCATCGGAAACTGAAGACCTGCACGGAAAAGGAGCCCAGAACCACGAAAAATAGGGTTAGCCCAAACCACCAGTAGTCATGCCGGAGGAAATAGTCGACAGACAACCAAACATCGGTTCCGACATCAGCGAAATAGACTGTCACTGCAGCCAAAATCCACATGCAGTCCCATATCGTGTATTTCTGCTGCTGCTCCCTGCTCTGTCGAAGGCACGTCGAACTCGAACCTCCCCCACCACAACATCTCGACTCTCCGTTCACAAAATCCCCGTCCCCTGTCCCTGCTGAGTCCGGCTGGGATCCTGGGTTTAGTCCTTGCATCGAGCCTGAGTGGTCCGAATTCTGCAGAGGCGTAAACGCAACGTCGCTCTTCTTCATTCTCAAGACCCCGTCAGATTTGGCCGCCATATTTGGAAGCTTGTAATAATATACTATTATTATGCCTCTATCCCTCCCCTCCTCTTCTCCTCTACCCTTCCTTTCTCATCGTCGACACCCCTCTGCGCTTCCCTTCTTCATCTTTCTCCTCCTACTCCGGTACGTTGTGTTTGAGAGACTTCCAAGTGGTCCTGGGCAGGGCTTCTCTCCACTGCAAGCGCCGCCCGTCAGTAATATAGGCCTGACTTAAATGGCAACAACTACATGGCAGAAAAATATCATTAGCGTCACTTCATATCTGTGTATGTATTATTCGACTTCACTCATTGGTGATAATCTACGTGAGCTTACTTGTCAACGACAATAACGTCCGTTTTTTTAATATGTCCATTGCGGTTCTATTTTTTTCCTCGTGCAGGACGCATTCAGCTTCTTGCAGCTCTGGCGTGGTGATTCCTGCATGCATATTCATCCGTCGATTGGTTTCGTCGCGGTTTACATGGTTTCGTCGTACTTGCAGCTCAACAGCAAAGCTTAAAATATTAATTTAGATAATGCAAGCAAACATTGCAAGCTCCGCTAGCTAATGTTGCAGCATGGTGAACGGCTTCCAGGCTGTGAGCAAGATGCTTCTCCCATGGCACACATTAGAAACTATGACATCACTGCTTTGCTTGCTCTCTCTGTCTCTCTCTCTGTCTGTCTGTCTGTCTGTCTGTCTGTCTGTCTCTCTCTCTCTCTCTCTCTCTCTCTCTCTCTCTCTCTCTCTCTCTCTCTCTCTCTCTCTCTCTCTCTCTCTCTCTCTCTCTCTCTCTCTCTCTCTCTCTCTCTCTCTCTCGAAGCCACATTACAACCATAATCAAGTTAACGCTTCTGGACGTTTTCGACTTAAAATGACATCGACAGACTTAGCCTTGTTAACAGTGCCGAGTGCAGGTTTCTCTGTAATTTTGTCGAGCTGTACCGGCAGCCTCGGCTAGTGTGGGGCATTAACTTCCACCGAGTCCACGCATTTCCGTTTCTATGTGGAGATGGCGAGGGGCTGTGTGGACATCTACCCCTGAGCAGCGGAGAAGGACCGGGCTGTCCGGGTCCAGAGGCTCGTTTCGGCACCACGGACAGTTCTGCTGTCCAACCGAATCCACGTCGCTTCAAATGTGAAGATGAAGGTGCTGAAAACAGACGCAACCACGGGTTTTGGCAGATATACACAAAGGGGAACTGGCGCTGAGTAAAGCAGGGGTTGTCGTTGTTAAAACCATTTTGAACATAAATATAGCATAATTACAAATAATAAAACCAAGATATTCCCTCTTTTTTCACCCCTCCCCTGTAGAATGGCCACAAGGTCTGCTTGATACAGGCACGGAACACATAGCGGAGTCATATAGGCGCGCCTGCTATATATATATATATATATATATATATATATATATAATGTGTGTGTGTGTGTGTGTTTGGACAGAGAGAGAACTTGTAGACGGGAGGGGTAGTGTGGCGGTAGTGCTCTCTATAAAATAGTCAATAAAAACATTAAAATAAAAACTAATATCTTTGCTGAGATAATATTAAAGATAGATTAAATCAAGATAATCAACGAAATCAAGTTTCTTCGTGTTGTCACATTCTATGAGAGAAATACATCTCATTCATATAATCTTGTTTTTTTTTCACTCTTTCCAATATTATACAGTGGACGATTCCATCCCGAGTGGCGTACATCAGAGGTGGTTGGCTTGCATAGCATGAGGAGTCTAAGCCACGGACTTTTGCATAGCATGAGGAGTCTGAGCCACGGACTCTTGTATAGCATGAGCAGTCTGAGCCACTGACTCTTGTATAGCATGAGGCGTGTAAGCCACGGACTCTTGTATAGCATGGGGAGTCTGAGCCACAGACTCTTGTATAGCATTAGGAGTCTAGCCACTGACTCTTGTACAGCATGAGGAGTCTAGCCACGGAATCTTCCATAGCATGAGGAGTCTGAGCCACGGACTCTTGCATAGCATGAGGAGTCTAGCCACGGACTCTTGAATAGCATGAGTAGTCTGAGCCACTGGCATTGTGGAGTCTGAGCCACTGACTCTTGTATAGCATGAGGAGTCTGAGCCACGGACTCTTGCATAGCATGAGTAGTCTGAGCCACTGACATTGTGGAGTCTGAGCCACGGACTCTTGCATAGCATTAGGATTCTAGCCACTGACTCTTGCATAGCATGAGCAGTCTAGCCACTGACTCTTGTACAGCATGAGGAGTGTAAGCCACGGACTCTTGTATAGCATGGGGAGTCTGAGCCACAGACTCTTGTATAGCATTAGGAGTCTAGCCACTGACTCTTGTACAGCATGAGGAGTCTAGCCACGGACTCTTCCATAGCATGAGGAGTCTGAGCCACGGACTCTTGCATAGCATGAGGAGTCTAGCCACGGACTCTTGCATAGCATGAGTAGTCTGAGCCACTGACATTGTGGAGTCTGAGCCACGGACTCTTGTATAGCATAAGGAGTCAGAGCCACTGACTCTTGTACAGAATGAGGAGTCTAAGCCATGGACTCTTGTATAGCATGAGGAGTCTGAGCCACTGACTCTTGTACAGCATGAGGAGTGTAAGCCACGGACTCTTTTATAGCATGGGGAGTCTGGCCACGGACTCTTGTATAGCATGAGAAGTCTGAGCCACGGACTCTTGCATAGCATGAGTAGTCTGAGCCACTGAAATTGTGGAGTCTGAGCCACGGACTCTTGTACAGCATGAGGAGTGTAAGCCACGGACTCTTGTATAGCATGAGGAGTCTGAGCCACGGACTCTTGTATAGCATAAGGAGTCTGAGTCACTGACTCTTGTACAGCATGAGGAGTCTGAGCCACGGGCTCTTCTATAGCATGAGGAGTCTAGCCACGGACTCTTCCATAGCATGAGGAGTCTGAGCCACGGACTCTTGCATAGCATGAGGAGTCTGTGCCACGGACTCTTGTATAGCATGAGGAATCTAAGTCACAGACTCTTGTATAGCATGAAGAGTGTGAGCCACGGACTCTTGTATAGCACGAGGAGCTAAGCCTCGGACTCCAGTTTACTGCAGACTCCACCATCCAACCAGGATTTGAACCCCTGATCGCCGGTGTTCATACTTACTGAGCTATACAGCTTACACTCCATGTTCTTCCATTGAATTTTTTTAAATATCTGCCCAGATAGATAGATAGATAGATAGATAGATAGATAGATAGATAGAGACAGAGATAATTTTTGAAGATGAGCATCATGTTAGTTCAAAACTAAAGACCCTTCTCATGGGAATCGAGTTGTGGGGACAACTCAAAGCCCTAGTCCACCCACCACCGCTGCTATATGTGCTGGTTCTTGGATTACATCGCCAAGGAATTTTTTTTCCCAAAAAATTTGAAGCCTGGTCATATTGCTGCAGACCGCCACGTGGGTAAGAAACAGGAAATATAAAATGAAGATAAAATGTTACTGAGGTCATCACACAGTAAGGAGAGACAGAGGAAGCAGAGTACCCAAGGTGGAACTTCTATAAAAGTACCTTTGTTCACTCTGCTTACATTAATTTCAATAAGCAAAACTTTACACACACACACACACACACACACACACACACACACACACACACACACACACACACACACACACACACACACACACACACACACAAACAGTGAAAGGGAATTCACAAGCAGAGAATGCAAGCAGCTAAACAAGTGTTCCTGCTTGGAGGTATCAAAGTAAACTACATAACATTAATGGTATTTTTGGAGCTCATCTCCCTCACAGATTTTCAGGAGGAAACCCAATCAACATACACATAGAACCAAGCTTCATTATCTGTTTTTGTGAAAACTGACAGAAGCACTATCCAGCATTATTATTATTATTATTATTATTATTATTATTTTACAGCTGTTTACACAATTTCTGAATATTTGGCTCATTTTCTCAAAACTTAAAAATACAAAACACAAAATACAAAACTCTACAAACCTAGCAAGAGGAAACATTGCATTCAAAACGGTTTCTCGGTCCAAAATGTTTTATTTGCATCAAAATGACTCACACATGCCATCATACGAATAGAACTTTCTGTCAACCAACAACTGATGTGCTCAACACTAAACACTAGGAATATCTCATCAGTAGGGTTATGCCTTTTGCATTTTCCGTGTTACATTGTAGCTGGTTGTAAAATATTGTTACAGTAATTAGATCTACTCAAATATATGTAAATAAACAACTGCAATACAGTAACAAAAACATTTTTCCATAAATTTATTTTTAGAACGCGTGTTTTGTATGTAACACTTTATATACCCAAAACGAGAAAACCAGGAAAAACGTTCCATAAGAAAAAGGGTTTTCTATAAAAAAAATTAATTAAACACAAATAAATAAATAAAGTGGCTCATTTTTTCAAAACTCTAAACAGGGAAAAAGACAAATAAACAAAAAATGCAAAAGTTAAGTAAAACAAAATTAGGTTGCATCCTGCCCCCTATTTTGGTCTGGCACCGCATCTACATCATAAGCAATGTTGTCCCTGGCTAAACAGTGGGGAAAGAATCTTCTGGAGTGACGGATCCAGTCACTGAAAGCCTCTTACATCAACTTCATCACATGCATCTTCTGTTGCCCGGAGAAGAGGCATGCATGCGAGGGGATGGCGGTCATAAACCTTCCATCACCACGCCAAAAAAAATACCTTTCCAGTTGTGTTTAGGAAGGGGGAATATGGTCAGAGGTATACAAAAATAAATTGTGGGTGGTCGACGAACCAGTTGCAGACCAGAGCAGCCGGTGGAAAGTCAAGTTGTCCCAGATGATACCTGGCCTATTCTGGTCCATACCTCTGCATGGCTGGAATAAGGATGCCATGTGTGTCTAGGAATGTGATGAGAAGGTGCAGTGTTGTAGGGACCAAGGCTGGCATAGCCATGAAGGATGCCTTGTTGGCTAATGGCAGTGCATATGGTGATATTCCCTCCATACTGTCCAGGGACATACACAATGGCCAATAATATTCCATCATTGTCCCCTTCTTTTGCTCGGTTAAATATGTTGAATTGAAGTGGCATCCAGCTCCAAGACTCTCTGAAACAGACAAAAGAGTATGAGAAATACACCTAGAGCATCCAATATGGTGAAGCACAATACACTGGATTATAGCACTGTAATGTGTCTATGGCATGGGCAACAGGCATGGGCCCCAGTCCATGAATACTGGGATGGCATCCAGCGCAATACTTGTGCCCTCGTTCATAGGGTTAGTGCCTGTGTCAGGAAGGGCATCCGATGTAAAATGTTGCCAAATCCATTTGCGGATTGACAAGACCATACTGGGTCAGTCGAGGCTCCATACCGGATCGGTCGAGGCCCGGGTTAACAACGGCCGCCATTGGTGCTGTGCCCTCACAGGGTACCGATGAAGACTGTAAAATCCGCTGTGGCGACCCCTGTGAAACAGGGAACTAGCCAAAAGAAGAAGTAGAATGTGTCTATACAGGGCTGATATGATAGCAAATTCACAGTATAGTAGTTACTTGAACATTTTTGTTCTTTAACTGTCTCCGAGTTCTGCTCAAATGGCACCCTGTAGACCTATTTTATCCAGATTCGGTTGTGCTATGATACACGGTCCGAAGTAGAAAAGTCCACCTGGTGAATGTTATTGAATATTGTCTTATCAGCAATTAGTATGTGGTTCTGTATTTCCCGTAGCCTAAAGGCATTGTTTGCTACCACCATGTTTACAATAGCCGTCTCCTGTTCTGGTGTGAACAGCCAGGGTTTTCCAATATGGCTTGGTGTTTTCTCAGTTCTGCAGAACATCCAACAATATGATATGATTGGTTACAGTAAGCTAAAATATGTTTTCCATATAAAATGACATTACCGTGACATTGGCCAACAATCATTGAGTAACATAGGCCTACTGACATGTCGGACTGCAGTATACTACAAATACTGCAGTCCGACGACGGCATACATACATACATACATACATACATAAAGAGCAGCAGCATGGTGTATATAGTAGGTACTACATTACCGGTTCTCATTTCTGAATGTACAGATGATAGGTGCAACTGTGCTGAACTCCCCGTACAGGCTCCCTTGTAATCAATCCATGGTTGAGCACATGGTCAACCAATGCGGCCTGATCTCATCTGAGACAATGTCCTTCCTCATCCTTCTCTTACTCTCACTCCTCGACCTCTAGCTTTTGCTTCACCATTACCCTCTATTTTCCTCCTAAACGGGAGAGTTCATCTGTGGCCTTTTTCATTTCTTATTTCGAAGTGAACAATTTAAGCAACTAGTGTTGACACCTGTGAGGAGTGGGTGTTGCCAATTAGTAAACTGGCATTGTGATTGGCGTTTTTTGTTTTTTTTTCTCCAAAGGAACGCATTACATTTTAATTTTGAATGTTGTGCCTAATGTAGAGAACTGTGTAGTGTTTTGCAAAAAGTGTGATTTAGAATTGAAAACTGAGTGTAAAGCAGAAATTGTGCTTGCAATTTTGCAGATTTGGTTTAGGGATTTGGCACATGAATTTCAGGTTTTAGTGATTGCATGTCAAGCTCCCTAGGTGTGAATCTGTGTGTGTGTGGGCCCTGTGATGGCCTGCTGCCCAATGACTGCTGGGATAGGCTCCAGCATCCCCACGGAGAGCAGGATAGGCGGTTTGGATAATGGATGACATTTCAATTTCCAATTTTAATGTGTAAACAACTGTGAAAAACTAATATGTATAGCTGTTTAGAATGTGTCAGTGCGTCAACTAATTAACACCAGAATGACCGGGATTTCACCCCTACCTAAAACGACAGAGGCGGTCAGAACTCTATATTCTGTCAAGATAAATATCCAATTGAGATATTAATGCATTGCATATGTTAGTATGTCTGTTAGGAAACGACTGACACCAAAATTAACATTTTAACAACTATAATACTATTTTAAACAATTTAAACTTCAGAGAGACATGGTCAAACTTGAATAGCAAAATAGAGAAAGTGAAAATATTACCTGAAAAACAAAACGGAAAACGCATATTGCTAATCTAACTTACGTAACAAGGCCTGTAACACGTGACATGTAAAAAAAAACTGGATATAACCATTGAAACAGCCCCAAACAACGACCGCACCTTAAAAACTACCAGAACGACCAGGGGCGGTTTTCAAACTCTGTATTCTGTCAATATAAACACCCAATTGAGTATTTATTACATATGTTAGTGTGTCTGTTATGAAACTAACTGACACCAACATTAATATTTTAACAACTTTAATACTATTTTTCAAACAATTTAAAATGGCCGCTGTCCAGCGCCTGTAAATACTGCACCACCTCGGTGGTAGTCATGGTGCGTCTGTAACGGCGTCTGTACCCAGACATGTTGGACATCATCACACATCAAGTTTAGACTATTTCTCTGCACTGGAGGGCGCTAGTGTGTTTCTAGGACACGACAACGAACTTCACGAAGGAATGATGACATGACGCGCACGATCACGCGCAAATTACGAGCGTTCATTTTGACAGCCCATGGTCGTTTTAGGTAGATCTTGTCATAATTTTTTGATGCAATTGATCTAAACTTCAGTTTAATGCAAATATATGCTATTTTAGGACCATTCAGGGAGCGGCAGGTCTGTATCTTTTTCTTTTTTTCACAAACTTGTGAAACTTTGAGAATCTAAAACGTTCAAAATGACCAGCTTGGTTGTTGTAGTGTGAAACAACACTCGATCCTTTTTTTCTAGAGGGGAATATGCATTTGGTCATGACAGCATGTGTGTGTCTGTATCTGTCCGTGATAAATATTACCAACGTTGCTCTCTGTTGCTGCCCGATCTAAGTCAACCGTGAGCACGAGTGACTCATATCTGGGGTTGATCGCCAGCAACACTGTCAAAACATATGTCGGCTATGAGTCTTAAAAGTACACAATAAGTCGATCATATTTTGCAAGTCAGAAAATCATTCACTGCTTATCTCAGCACAGGTCAACTGGAGGAACACTGGATGAACCAAAAATAACTTTTATTCCTCATTATCCCAGGGTTAGGGTTTGACATCCAAATGGTCGCATAGCAAACCTTTTCTCTTTTTGAAGTGTAAGTTCATATTAGACTGGGTTACATTTGTGCGAGGGTCCGTCTAGGAGGCAGCGCATCCACATACTTTTGAGCTTGAGTGCATGTTGAAAACTTATTTTTTAATATTTCCAATTCAATCGACTCGGGCACTGCGCAAAAGTCTTATAATAGCAGGAAAGAAACTGTTTTTCTGTCCATGTGTGCATGTATCGTTCCGCTGCTACTCTCGCATACTACTGGGCTTGTCAGCCTAACAATTTTTGTAAACAGTTATGATTGTATTATCAAGGACCTCTCGTGGTTGCAGTCATTCAAAACCTTTGGACAAACCTGTTTTATAACACAATTGAAGGCTAACTCTTCAGCTGATATCACAAAGTTGATTCAGTGCATCTGGACACGTTTATTGGGAGAAATGTTTAATCACTCATCTAAATGACCGCTTCAGTCTAAAGTGACTGCAGGTATCCCCACCCTTGTAAAAATTACTGTTGTGGTTACACCGCCCCAAGCTGCCTCTCCGTCACGTTCAAGCCACTACCCCAGCTAGGACGTGCCGGAAACGTCCGAGCGCTGGGTTCGCTCTCCGAGGAGACGAGCGCTGCGCGGCACCAGGTGTTTGCCATCATCTATCAGGCACAACTGCGGCAATCAGGCAGCCCTCAAGCCTCCCATAACGCCTCACTGGGCTCCGACGTACTGAACACTGCGGTAAAGCTCTGACAAGCCTATTCCAGTGATTTCCTGCTTACCCTTTTCTCGTGCCTATTCCCACGCTGTTGTTTTGTTCCTCAGTATCTAACTCCTGTGTTCCTGTTGTTTTGTGTTTTGTCTCATTTTGTGTTTCGTCTTCATTCGTGATACGTAACAGAACATCGAAGCCAGAATGAGCCAAAGCAAACCCGGCGGTCAGGCGGTCGCTCAGGCAGCTATAACCCCCTAAGCCCCAGAACCCTATAGCTCTCGAGACGGTGGTAAAGGACCACAGCACTCAACTCACATAACTCCATTCTGGGCTTAGCACTGCCTTCTCCCAGATCACTGGAGAAATCAGCGGGCTCCAGGCTAACTCGTGTACCTCGGCGAGCACCCTTGCTTCACTCTCTGAGCAGATCGCTGCTGTGACAGTGGCAGTGTCCAAGATAAGCGATCATCCTGCTCTAACTCGTCTCTTGCCCCAGCACAGCTCCAGCTCCCAGTCCATCCGAGCCTCCCTCCGGTCAACCGTATCATGATTCCCGTGTTGAGCCTAACCTCCCCTGTCCTAAAGCCTTCGGTAGGGAGTTCGAGCAGTGCAGAGGTTTTCTCAGACAGTGTGAGCTCCTGTTCAAACACCAGCAAGCCAGGTATAGGACGAGGGAGGCTAAGGTAGCCCTGGTGATATCCCTGTTGACTGGCAGAGCCATCAGTTGGGCAATGGCGGCGGTTGGCCATCACGAACCGTTCTCCACCAACTATGATGCCTTCCGCCGCGAATTTCGTTTAGTGTTCGATCACCCAGTGGACGGGGAGGACGCAGCTGGCGGCCTCCATTCTATCCAGCAGGGAGTTAGGTCAGTGGCAGACTACACCCTGGAGGTTAGGATACTGGCGGCTAACAGTGAGTGGGACGACACAGTGCTTAAGAGAACGTACGAGGGGGGGTGGGGGGCTCAGCGATTCCATCAAGGATCTCATTGTTAGAGACCGGCCCTCTTCCTTCAACGAGCTCATCAATCTCGCTCTCTGGATGGACGAACGGTTGCGGGAGCAGCGTCTGGAGCGCGCTCAACGCATCGGAGTCTCCCATAGACTTACCCCCGCCCGAACTACCAGCGGGTCCCCTGTTCCAGTGTGCCGCAGCCACTCTCCGCCCTCTCAGTACCCCATACTACCCCCGGCATCATCTGCACCCGGATCGGAGGAGGAGCCTATGCAGTTGGGTCGGTCACGGCTTCCACTGGAGGAGCAGGAGCAGAGGATGCGTGACCAAACCTGCCTCTACTGTGGGAAGTTGGGCCATTACATCCAAGCTTGCCTGACTCGCCCACAAAGACCAGACTCACTAGTGGAGGGTGTTCTAATGAACTTGAGCCCCCTGCCCCAGTCCAAAAAGGAGCACAATCGGTTGTTTACTGTCATTTTCACCTGGGATAAGGAATCACACTATCAGCGCACTGCAAGATTCGGGGGCAGACGAGTGTTTGATTGACATCTCACTGGCCCGGCAAGCCGGCATTCCACTCGTCCCCCTTGCCACTCCCCTCACAGCCCAAGCCTTAGACGGCCCTTCCCCCGGTAGGGTTATGCACAGCACAGCTTCTCTCACGCTCACTCTTTTGGGTAATCACGTAGAGACTGCATTTTTTGGTCTTGCACACCCCTGCAGCGCCCCTAGTGTTAGGCAGACCGTGGTTGGAGAGGCATGATCCCCCCATCTCATGGTCCACTGGGCGGATATTGGGTTGGAGCGTTGCATGTCATGCCAACTGCCTTTGCTCCGCTCTCTCTCCATCCAGTGGCCCCAGCCCCGTGCTCTCTCCCCCGGATCTCACTGGTGTACCTTCTGTCTATCACGATGTAGCTCCCGTGTTTAGCAAAGACGGCTCACTTTCACTTCCCCCTCACCATCCCTATGATTGCACCATAGACCTCCTTCCCGGGGCCGCCCTTCTCACCGGTCAGTTGTATGACCTCTCGGTCCCGGAGAAGGAGTCTATGAGCAATTATGCGTTTCACTCCGCCTCCATGGAATTTCTCGGCGACATTGTGGAGAATGGGCACATCCGCACCAACCCCCAGAAGATCCGAGCGGTGGAGGAGTGGACGCGGCCTACCGACAGGGCGCAACTCCGGCGCTTCCTCGGGTTCGCCAATTTTTATCGGCGCTTCATCAGGGGGTTCAGGCGAGTGGCCGCCCCCCTCACGGCACTAACCTCCCCCCTCCACCCCTTCTCTTGGACCTCGGAGGCGGAGGCCGCTTTCTCGGCCTTGAAGGGACTGTTTACGACAGCTCCGGTGCTTACTCACCCTGACCCATCAAAGCAGTTCATCGTGGAGGTGGACGCTTCGGACATGGGCATCGGAGCCGTCCTCTCTCATCGGTCGGAGGAGGACCAGAGAGTCCACCCATGCGCCTTCCTCTCCCGGCGTTTCAGCCCAGCAGAGAGGAATTATGACTTCGGCAAAAGGGAGTTGCTGGTGGTCCATGCCGCCCTGGAGGAGTGGAGACACTGGTTGGAGGGAGCAAAGCAGCCGTTCGTTGTGTGGTCAGACCACAAGAATCTGACCTACATGCGAACGGCGAAGAGGCTTAACCCCCGGCAGGCACGCTGGGCTCTCTTTTTCAGCCGGTTCGAATTCACCCTCACCTACCGCCCAGGTTCCAAGAACGTCAGGGCAGACGCCCTCTCCCGCCTGTTTCCAGAGGGGTTCCCTGACGCACCGGACACC
Source organism: Lampris incognitus (assembly GCF_029633865.1). Lineage (NCBI taxonomy): Eukaryota > Metazoa > Chordata > Actinopteri > Lampriformes > Lampridae > Lampris > Lampris incognitus. The sequence goes on along the minus strand of NW_026611077.1, from coordinate 884,742 downwards.
CCTGACACCATCCTTCCACCAGTCCGGGTGGTGGGTGCCGTCACCTGGGCTATAAAGTGACCGTCCACCGTCCGGTCCCAGGTGCTGGAGTGGGGGCACTCCAGCCAGTTCGCCTGTCATCCCGGCGTCCACCAGACGGTGGCCCTCATCTGCAGACGCTTCTGGTGGCCCACTATGGAGGCGGACACAAAGGAGTTCGTGGCCACCTGCCCCATATGTGCCCGCAGTAAGGCTACCCATCGCCCGCCGGCGGGTCTCCTGCGCCCCCTCCCTGTCCCAAGTCGACCTTGGTCACACATTGCCTTGGACTTCGTCACTGGCCTCCCCGTGTCCCAAGGTATTGATACTATCTTGACCATTGTTGACCGGTTCTCTAAGGCTGTCCATTTTGTCGCCCTTCCCAAGCTCCCCTCTATAGCTGAGACAGTGGACCTCCTCGTCTCCCATGTTATCCGTCTCCATGGGATCCCTCAGGACATAGTCTCCGACCGTGGTCCCCAGATCAATTCTAAGGTGTTGCAGGTCTTCTGTAAGGGGATTGGGGCCACGGTCAGTCTCTCCTCCGGATACCACCCCGAGACCAATGGGCAGGTGGAGCGGGCCAACCAAGCCCCGGAGGCGGCCTTGCGTTGCGTCACCACCAGCAACCCCCCTTCTCCTGGAGCAAACATCTACCCTGGGGGGAGTATTCCCTGAACACCATGGATAATTCTGCTACTGGTTTGTCCCCCTGCTACCGGTTTGTACCCCTCTGTTTCCCTGTCATGAGTTGGAGGTGGCTGTCCCATGTACCAGTGCCTATCTCCGCCAGTGCCGTCGCATCTGGAAGACTGCCCAGGCCGATATGTTGCGGGCCACAGAGCATTCCCAGCGCGGCGCCAACCGGCGAAGAGTGGCAGCCCCGGCCTATCGTCCTGGCCAGAGGGTGTGGCTACTGGCCCGGGACCTCCCCCTCCCGACACTTTCCCGGAAGCTGGCCCCTCGCCACGTTGATCCCTACACAATTGACCGCATCATCAATCCCTCCGCGGGTAGGCCTCTTCTCCCTGCCTCACTTAAGATCCATCCTGTGTTTCATGTCTCTCACCTCAAACCGGTAGCCTCCAGCCCCTTGTCTCCCCCTGTCCAAGCTCCTCCGCCTCCCAGGGTCATCCACAGTGGCGATTTGGTCTGGGACATCAACCGACTGCTCACCAATCGCCGCCAGGGCCGGAGTTACCAATACGTGGTGGACTGGGTTGGCTACGGGCCCGACGACTGCAGCTGGGTGCCCCGATCCTACCTGGCCGACTTCACACCCCTGACGGACTTCTATCGGGTCCACCGCAACGCACCGTAGGAGCGGGGGTCCTGTTGTAGTTACACTGCCCCAAGCTGCCTCCTCGGCACGTTCAAGCCACTACCCCAGCTAGGACGTGCCGGAAACATCCGAGCGCTCGGTTCGCGTTCTGAGGAGACGAGCGCTGCACCAGGTGTTCACCATCATCTATCAAGCACACCTGCGGCAATCAGGCAGCCCTCTACAAGAAGCCTCCCAAAACGCCTCTCTGCGCTCCAACGTATACTGAACCCTGCGGGAAAGCTCTGACAAGCCTATTTCCGTGATTTCCTGCTTACCCTTTCTCGTGCCTATTCCCACGCTGTTGTTTTGTTCCTCAGTATCTAACTCCTGTGTTCTTGTTTTTTTGTGTTTCGTCTCACTGATGTTGTTTCCCTCAAGACCCTCCCTCCGCGACTTCCACGGCTCCCCGCGTCTCTCTCGCTCCTCGTCCCCAGCGACCATCATGTTTTCCCCGGACCTCTCCAGCGACCTCCCTCCGCGTCTCTCTCCCTGGACCTCACCCTTCGGACTTCACTTCCTGGATCTCGGACCCAGACTTCCTCGGACAACCCCCTCGCTCTACGGTTTCGGACTTTGGTAACCAGGCGCACACACATCGTCACAAGAACCCCCACCTGAGATTCCCCTGTTATCGTCCCTGTGGCAGTGTTGTTTATTTTCTTGCATTAAAATCGCCTTCGAGTTTTCTCGGTGCTCTGTGTCTGTCTGTCCTCTGGGTTTCGCTACACTGGCCTCTGGTCTTGATTCGTGATTACGTAACATACTGTAGTAAAATGACCGCAAACAATGATCAGTGTGGACTTCCTCATCAACCGCCCCCAGACTGTAAAACTGGGTAAGCACAAATCCTCTATCCTCATCCTGAGCACCGGCGTCCCGCAGGGTTGTGTGCTGACTGACCCCCCTCCTTTATGCACTGTTCACATATGACTGCCAATCCATCCACAACTCAAACAATATTGTTAAGTTTGTGCATGATACGACAGTCATCGTGCTAATATCAGAACATATGAAGCAGCATGGCACCATGACAACACGATGTACTAACAACAGCTCGTATTAAACACCAAAAAATACCAAGTAGGTTATCGTGGACTTTAGGACCTCCAAGAAAATCACAAAGTTATATCCACATCAACACAGAGGCTGTGGAGAGGTCCCCAGCTCCAGGTTCCTCGGAGTCACCATCACAGAAGACCTCTCCTCGGCTGACAACACCTCTGCAGTGGTGAGTAAGGAACAACAACGCCGTTATTTTCTGAGGAGCCAACCTCCCCCAAAAGCTGCTTGTCAACTTTTATAGATGCTCCATCGTGAGCATCCTAACAAACTGCATGACAGCCTGGTACAGTAGCTGCACCAAAGCTGACAAAAGCACCCTCCAGAGCACTGTGAAAACAGCACACCACTAGTGCCACTGATGGGCCTCTCTTCCAATGTATCCATCTGCATGCTAGTATTCTTTTTCGCCAGGGTCCACACGCCTTTTCGACTTTGGTCGTACTTTTCTATATCATATATACTCCGGGACTTCCGGTGATGCCATGTTCGAGGCAACAGCCTAATAGTTGAGCTCCGTCCATCTAACTACTAATTTTTTAACAAAACTACAAAAAACTCGGCAAAAACGCAAAAATTCATCATGGCATCGTCTGTCAGAGGTAAAAGTGCAAGTAAACAGTATAAGAACGACATTTTGAAACAACAAATTCAAACTCATGTAAGCGATACAGCCAATGCTAACCCACACGGTTCAGAATCCAAAATATTAGCTGAGGGAAACTAAGGAAAGAAAACCTGGAAGGACACAACCAGCCCAAGCTAACACTGACAAAGCTGGAATCATCAATGCAAGAATTGAAAGGCGAAATGACAAAAGTTAGGTCGTATTAGTGCCACAGAAGACAACAGCAGGAGATATGAGAGAGCAATCTGATATCTGCTGTACCGTGAGATGGATCTGACGGCCAGATGTGAAGACCTGTAGAACAGGTCTAGATGAAACAATCTGAGAATTTACCAAGTACCTGAAGAGAGTGAAGGGAAGGATATGAAGGTGTTTGTGAAGGAGCTGATTCTACAAATAGCGAGAGCCCACCGTTCTCTAACAACCAAACCAAGAAACCAGACAGCTCCCCCGAGGTCCATAATTGTTAAGTTTGTGGACTATTCAGTGAAAGACGCGATCCCAAGACAAGCATGGAGTCAAACGCAGATTCTGTACAAAGCAAAACCGATATATTTTGACCACGACCACTCCCCAGAGTTACAAAAGCAGAGAGCACAGGTACGGGATGGAATCAAACAACTAAAGCAGAAAAACATCAAAGCCAAACGCATGTATCCGGCACAGCTAAAAATGTTCACGAAGTCTGGTGAGAAGACCTACCCGACACTAACGGATGCTCTCCAGACACTTCAGGAGTTCAATATCCAGGTCCGAGTGGACGAACGGGAACAGATGGAGAGGGCGCTATCCCGCTGCAGGTGAAGCAACACAGAAGGGAGACGAAGGAAAGACCCAGTGGTACTATCCGGTACGGATGTCAAGGCTTTCTTCAACGGAGCTAAGTGTTCTCAGCGCACGCCCAGTTTTACTTGTGGAAATCGAAACAACCAACGTTAGGATCGGGACGACAACTCCAAGTGTTAATGCAACGGACGGAACTTAAATATGAGCCACGAGTGTAATACCCACATTTCGAGCAGCGACCGCTTCACACGAGCCGGACGACAGCAGCACCGACACTGCGTGTGATTCCCACGGAAGAAAAGTCACACTCATCTGCCCAGGCTACACCGGGAACTGGTTGTGCTGAAGTTATAATGTAATTGAGCAACAAAAATTGTGAAAAACCAGTTGGGTATGTGGAAGTTCACTTTACTTTGTTTTAGTTTACTTATATTACGCTATATTATTTGTTCCGTTTATTCTACCTTGAGATTTACATTGGGCCACTGTCATGCTGTCACACTTCTACCTTACTTTTTATATGTCTGTAACGTGCACGGATAACTAGACTTGCTAGCTCTTGGCTAACTGGTCAGGCCCTTTAGCTGACTGGTTAACGTTGTCGCCTGTGGTGCGGGAGATCCGGGTTCGCGTCCCGGCTGCGGCGGTTCCCGGCCGCCCCCCCGAATTCGCTACATTGGTGTCAGAAGTGGGATGTTGGCTTGGCCAGGGGGGTGAAGCGTCACATTCGCCTGCATAACCCCAGACCATTTAGAGAAATGTCACGTAGATTGGCTCCCGCAGACGTCGATGATATCCCCACGCCACATACAGCAGCTGTTAGAGACGGGGATTATAAAAGAGTCCCGTAATCCCTATGCCTCACTGATTGTGGTTGTTCGCAAAAAGAATGGAGGTGTCAGAATGTGTATTAACTACAGAACCCTCAACAGTCGCACCATACCGGACCAGTACACAATGCCTCGCATTGATGATGCCTTAGACTCACAGACAGGCAGCAAGTGGTTCTCGATATTGGATCTACGGAGCGGCTATTGTCAGATAGCTATGGCCGAGGAGGATAAAGAGAAGATGGCGTTCATTTGTTCTTTTGTATTTTGTGAGTTTGAACGTATGCCACAAGGAATAACTGGAGCACCTGCAATGTTCCAATGGTTAATGGAGAAAGCCGTTGGTGACATGCATCTCCTTGAAGTCCTGGTGTATTTGGACGATGTTGTCGTTTTTGGCAAAACCCTCAAAGAGCATGATCAGCGTCTTCTCAAGGTTCTGTATCGGTTAGAAGAGATAGGCTTGAAAGTCTCAATTGACAAATGCCAATTCTGTCAGCCTCAAGTCACATATGTGGGCCACATTGTTTCAGAGTCTGGGATTGCCACCAACCCTGAGAAGGTGGAAGTGGTTAAACATCGCAAGGAGCCCACTGATCTGAAATCACTGAAGTCATTCCTCAGTTTCTGTGGATATTATCGCAGATTCATTGCAAACTACTCTGCTATTGTCCGCCCCCTTACCGAACTCACGAAAGGCTATCCACCAACTCATCAAGAGAAGAAGAGAGACCCAACCAAGGCCCATTTCAAAGAGTCTGAGCCATTTGGAGAGCATTGGGACGAGGCCTGTTGAGATACCTTCAGTAAGATCATTGAGAGCCTGATCCATGCCCCTGTATTGTCATTCACGGACCCCTCTAAGCTCTACATTTTGCATACAGACGCTAGCATGAACGGCCTGGGCGCCATTTTGAACCAGGAGTACCCAGAAGGTCTCAGGCCAGTGGCCTTTGCCAGTTGGAAACTTAGTGTGTCTGAGCAGCATTACTCTGTCCACCAGTTCGAATTTCTGGCACTAAAGTGGGCAGTAGTGGATAGTTTCATGATTACCTGTATAGTGCCAAGTTTACCGTGAGAACTGACAATAACCCATTAACATATGTGTTTACTTCCGCTAAGCTAAATGCCACAGGACATCGCTGGCTCGCCGCCCTAGCCACATACGAGTTTACCATCCAGTATCGTCCAGGGCGCCACAATATTGACACTGACCTGCTGTCCCGGCGGTATGCCAAAGGAGAGGCTAAAGACTGGACAAACATCCTACCGTCAAGTATCAAAGCCATGTGCCAGCGAGCTTGTGTCAGTGAAGTACCGGATGCTCCTGTCAGACTAGTAGAACAGCTAGGAGCCCCAGCAACAGCTGTACCAGAAGCATATGCATTCCCTGTGAACATGAGTAAGAGCACCATCGACCAGCTTAACCTGAATGACATAGAGACAGCTCAAGACTTAGACCCAGTGACTGGACCTGTGAAGAAGATGATTGAAACCAGTAAGGTACTGACTCATGCTAAAAGTGACTCACCTGATGTTGCATTGCTCATCCGTGAAGGCAGTAAATTTGAGTCAAAGGCTGGAATACTATTTAGAGTAACAAAGAAACTATCTGGAAAGGAGATTAGAGAGTTAGTCTTGCCTGAAAGACACCGGACTGTGGGATTAAGGTCCCTGCACGACGAATGTAGACACATGGGAGTGGAATGAACCACTGAACTGATCAAAGACAGGTTCTACTGAATGCGCCTGACAAGTTAGCTTGAACGGTACATTCAAACCTGTGGAAGATGTACACTACCGTTCAAAAGTTTGGGATCACCCAAACAATTTTGTGTTTTCCATGAAAAGTCACACTTATTCACCACCATATGTTGTGAAATGAATAGAAAATAGAGTCAAGACATTGACAAGGTTAGAAATAATGATTTGTATTTGAAATAAGATTTTTTTTACATCAAACTTTGCTTTCGTCAAAGAATCCTCCATTTGCAGCAATTACAGCATTGCAGACCTTTGGCATTCTAGCTGTTAATTTGTTGAGGTAATCTGGAGAAATTGCACCCCACGCTTCCAGAAGCAGCTCCCACAAGTTGGATTGGTTGGATGGGCACTTCTTTGAGCAGATTGAGTTTCTGGAGCATCACATTTGTGGGGTCAATTAAACGCTCAAAATGGCCAGAAAAAGAGAACTTTCATCTGAAACTCGACAGTCTATTCTTGTTCTTAGAAATGAAGGCTATTCCATGCGAGAAATTGCTAAGAAATTGAAGATTTCCTACACTGGTGTGTACTACTCCCTTCAGAGGACAGCACAAACAGGCTCTAACCAGAGTAGAAAAAGAAGTGGGAGGCCGCGTTGCACAACTGAGCAAGAAGATAAGTACATTAGAGTCTCTAGTTTGAGAAACAGACGCCTCACAGGTCCCCAACTGGCATCTTCATTAAATAGTACCTGTTAGAGCCTGTTTGTGCTGTCCTCTGAAGGGAGTAGTACACACCGGTGTAGGAAATCTTCAATTTCTTAGCAATTTCTCGCATGGAATAGCCTTCATTTCTAAGAACAAGAATAGACTGTCGAGTTTCAGATGAAAGTTCTCTTTTTCTGGCCATTTTGAGCATTTAATTGACCCCACAAATGTGATGCTCCAGAAACTCAATCTGCTCAAAGAAGTGCCCATCCAACCAATCCAACTTGTGGGAGCTGCTTCTGGAAGCGTGGGGTGCAATTTCTCCAGATTACCTCAACAAATTAACAGCTAGAATGCCAAAGGTCTGCAATGCTGTAATTGCTGCAAATGGAGGATTCTTTGACGAAAGCAAAGTTTGATGTAAAAAAAATCTTATTTCAAATACAAATCATTATTTCTAACCTTGTCAATGTCTTGACTCTATTTTCTATTCATTTCACAACATATGGTGGTGAATAAGTGTGACTTTTCATGGAAAACACGAAATTGTTTGGGTGATCTCAAACTTTTGAACGGCAGTGTATCTCTAGGATACATGAAGGAAAAGCAGACTATAACACAAACAAACGAGGATGAATCAGAGAGTAAAACGGACAAAAAAATTTAATAAATCAGTTATAAAACCAAACAACATGAGAAAAAAATCAAAAGTAAAACAAAAAAACAAGGATAAATCAGACTTTAAAAAAACAAATATGAGGATAAATCAGCTATATAACAAACAAACGTGAGGATAAATCAGCTATATAACAAACAAACATGAGGATAAATCAGCTATAAAACAAACATGAGTATAAATCAGACTGTAACCAAACAAATGAGGATAAATAAGTCTATAAAACAAACAAACATGATGATAAATCAGACTATAAGACAAACAAACATGAGGATAAATCAGACTGTAAAATAAACAAACAAGGACAAATCAAACTATGATACAAACAAACATGAGGATAAATCAGCTATAAAACCAACAAACATTAGGATAAATCAGACTACAAAAACAACAAAGATGAGGATAAATCAGCTGTAAAACAAACAAACGAGGATAAATCAGACTATGAAACCAACAGACATCAGATTGTAAAACAAACAAACGATGACAAATAAGTCTATAAAACAAACAAACCTGATTATAAATCAGACTATAAAACAAACAAACATGAGGATAAATCAGCTATAAAACAAACGAGGATAAATCAGCTATAGAACAAACAAACATGAGGATAAATCAGACTGTAAAACAAGCAAATGAGGATAAATAAGTCTATAAAACAAACCAACATGAGGATAAATCAGCTATAAAACAAACAAACAAATAAACATGATGATGAATCAGCTATAAAACAAACAAACATGAGGATGAATCAGACTATAAAATAAACATGGGGACAAATTAGACTATAATATAAACAAACATGAGGATAAATCAGATATAAAACAAACAAACATGAGGATAAATCAGCTATAAAACCAACCAACAAACAAACATGAGGATAAATCAGACTGAGGATAAATCAAACATGAGGATAAATCATCTATAATAAAGAAATGAGGATAAATCAGACAGTAAGACAAACTGGGATAAATCAGACTGTAAAACAAACAAACATGAGGAACAAAAATCAGCTATAAAACAGACATGAGGATGAATAAGCTATAAAAGAAACAAATGTAAGGATAAATCAGACTGTAAAACAGACATCAGGATAAATCAGACTGTGAAATAAACAAACATGAGGATACATCAGCTATAGAACAAACAAACATGAGGATAAATCAGCTATAAAACAAATATGAGGATAAATCAGACTGTAAAGCAAACATGAGGATAAATAAATCTATAAAACAAACAAACACGATGATAAATCAGACTATAAAACAAACAAAGATGAGGATAAATCAGCTATAAAACCAACACACATTAGGATAAATCAGACTATAAAAACAACAAACATGAGGATAAATCAGTTGGAAAACATACAAACATGAGGATAACTCAGTTGGAAAACAAACAAACATGAGGATAAATCAGCTATAAAACAAACAAACGTGAGGGTAAATCAGACTATAAGCAAACAAACATAAAGATAATCAGACTATAACACAAACAAACATGAGGATAAATCAGACTATAACCAAAAAAAATATGAGGTTAAATCAGCTATAAAACAAACGAGGATAAATCACACTATAAAAAAACATGATAAATCAAACTACGAAACAAACAAGCATGAGGATAAATCAGCTGTAAAACAAACAAACATGAGGATAAATCAGGCTATAAAACAAACAAACATGGGGATGAATAAGTCTATAAAACAAACAAACATGAGATTAAATCAGCTGTAAAACAAACGAGGATAAATCAGACTTTAAAACAAACATAATAAATCAGACTATAAAACCAACAAACATGAGGATAAATCAGCTGTAAAACAAACAAACATGAGGATAAATAAGTCTATAAAACAAACAAACATGAGATTTAATCAGCTGTAAAACAAACAAACATGAGGATAAATCAGATTATAAAACAAACAAACATGAGGATTAATCAGCTGTAAAACTAACAAAAATGAGTATAAATCAAACTATAAACCAACAAACATGTGGATAAATCAGACTATAAAACAAAAATACATGGCGATAAATCAGCTATAAAACAAACATGGGGATAAATCAGATTATAAAACAAACAAACATGAGGATAAATAAGACTATAAGACAAACAAACCTGTTTATAAATCAGACTATAAAACAAACAAACATTGGGATAAATCAGCTGTAAAACAAACAAACATGAGGATAAATCCGACTATAAGACAAAAAACATGAGGATAAATCAGCTATAAAACAAACAAACATGAGGATAAGTCAGATATAAAACAAACAAGCATGAGGATAAATCAGGCTATAAAACCAGCAAACATGAGGATAAATCAACTATAAAACAAACAAACATGAAGATAATCAGACTATAAGATAAAAAAACATGAGGATAAATCAGACTATAAAACAAACAAACATGAGGCTAAATCATACTATAAACCAACAAACATGAGGTTAAATCACCTATAAAACAAACGAGATTAAATCAGACTATAAAACAAACATGATAAATCAGACTATAAATCAAAAACATACATGGGGATGAATCAGACTATAAACCAACAAACATGAGGTGAAATAAGCTATAAAACAAACGTGGATAAATCAGCTGTAAAACAAACAAACGAGGATAAATCAGACTATGAAACCAACAGACATCAGATTGTAAAACAAAAAAACGATGATAAATAAGTCCATAAAACAAACAAACCTGATTATAAATCAGACTATAGAACAAACAAACATGAGGATAAATCAGACTGTAAAACAAGCAAATGAGGATAAATAAGTCTATAAAACAAACCAACATGAGGATAAATCAGCTATAAAACAAACAAACAAATAAAAATGATGATGAATCAGCTATAAAACAAACAAACATGAGGATGAATCAGACTATAAAATAAACATGGGGACAAATTAGACTATAATACAAACAAGCATGAGGATAAATCAGATATAAAACAAACAAACATGAGGATAAATCAGCTATAAAACCAACAAACAAACAAACATGAGGATAAATCAGACTGAGGATAAATCAAACATGAGGATAAATCATCTATAATAAAGAAATGAGGATAAATCAGACAGTAAGACAAACATGGGGATAAATCAGACTGTAAAACAAACAAACATGAGGAACAAAAATCAGCTATAAAACAGACATGAGGATGAATCAGCTATAAAAGAAACAAATGTAAGGATAAATCAGACTGTAAAACAGACATCAGGATAAATCAGACTGTGAAATAAACAAACATGAGGATACATCAGCTATAGAACAAACAAACATGAGGATAAATCAGACTATAAAACAAACAAGCATGAGGATAAATCAGGCTATAAAACCAGCAAACATGAGGATAAATCAACCATAAAACAAACAAACATGAAGATAATCAGACTATAAGATAAACAAACATGAGGATAAATCAGACTATAAAACAAACAAACATGAGGCTAAATCATACTATAAACCAACAAACATGAGGTTAAATCACCTATAAAACAAACGAGATTAAATCAGACTATAAAACAAAAACATACATGGGGATGAATCAGACTATAAACCAACAAACATGAGGTGAAATAAGCTATAAAACAAACGAGGATAAATCAGCTGTAAAACAAACAAACGAGGATAAATCAGACTATGAAACCAACAGACATCAGATTGTAAAACAAACAAACGATGATAAATAAGTCCATAAAACAAACAAACCTGATTATAAATCAGACTATATAACAAACAAACATGAGGATAAATCAGACTGTAAAACAAGCAAATGAGGATAAATAAGTCTATAAAACAAACCAACATGAGGATAAATCAGCTATAAAACAAACAAACAAATAAACATGATGATGAATCAGCTATAAAACAAACAAACATGAGGATGAATCAGACTATAAAATAAACATGGGGACAAATTAGACTATAATACAAACAAACATGAGGATAAATCAGATATAAAACAAACAAACATGAGGATAAATCAGCTATAAAACCAACAAACAAACAAACATGAGGATAAATCAGACTGAGGATAAATCAAACATGAGGATAAATCATCTATAATAAAGAAATGAGGATAAATCAGACAGTAAGACAAACTGGGATAAATCCGACTGTAAAACAAACAAACATGAGGAACAAAAATCAGCTATAAAACAGACATGAGGATGAATCAGCTATAAAAGAAACAAATGTAAGGATAAATCAGACTGTAAAACAGACATCAGGATAAATCAGACTGTGAAATAAACAAACATGAGGATACATCAGCTATAGAACAAACAAACATGAGGATAAATCAGCTATAAAACAAATATGAGGCTAAATCATACTATAAACCAACAAACATGAGGTTAAATCACCTATAAAACAAACGAGATTAAATCAGACTATAAAACAAACATGATAAATCAGACTATAAATCAAAAACATACATGGGGATGAATCAGACTATAAACCAACAAACATGAGGTGAAATAAGCTATAAAAAAACGAGGATAAATCAGCTGTAAAACAAACAAACGAGGATAAATCAGACTATGAAACCAACAGACATCAGATTGTAAAACAAACAAACGATGATAAATAAGTCCATAAAACAAACAAACCTGATTATAAATCAGACTATAGAACAAACAAACATGAGGCTAAATCAGACTGTAAAACAAGCAAATGAGGATAAATAAGTCTATAAAACAAACCAACATGAGGATAAATCAGCTATAAAACAAACAAAGAAATAAACATGATGATGAATCAGCTATAAAACAAACAAACATGAGGATGAATCAGACTATAAAATAAACATGGGGACAAATTAGACTATAATACAAACAAGCATGAGGATAAATCAGATATAAAACAAACAAACATGAAGATAATCAGACTATAAGATAAACAAACATGAGGATAAATCAGACTATAAAACAAACAAACATGAGGCTAAATCATACTATAAACCAACAAACATGAGGTTAAATCACCTATAAAACAAACGAGATTAAATCAGACTATAAAACAAACATGATAAATCAGACTATAAAACAAAAACATACATGGGGATGAATCAGACTATAAACCAACAAACATGAGGTGAAATAAGCTATAAAACAAACGAGGATAAATCAGCTGTAAAACAAACAAACGAGGATAAATCAGACTATGAAACCAACAGACATCAGATTGTAAAACAAACAAACGATGATAAATAAGTCCATAAAACAAACAAACCTGATTATAAATCAGACTATAGAACAAACAAACATGAGGATAAATCAGACTGTAAAACAAGCAAATGAGGATAAATAAGTCTATAAAACAAACCAACATGAGGATAAATCAGCTATAAAACAAACAAACAAATAAACATGATGATGAATCAGCTATAAAACAAACAAACATGAGGATGAATCAGACTATAAAATAAACATGGGGACAAATTAGACTATAATACAAACAAGCATGAGGATAAATCAGATATAAAACAAACAAACATGAGGATAGATCAGCTATAAAACCAACAAACAAACAAACATGAGGATAAATCAGACTGAGGATAAATCAAACATGAGGATAAATCATCTATAATAAAGAAATGAGGATAAATCAGACAGTAAGACAAACATGGGGATAAATCAGACTGTAAAACAAACAAACATGAGGAAAAAAATCAGCTATAAAACAGACATGAGGATGAATCAGCTATAAAAGAAACAAATGTAAGGATAATTCAGACTGTAAAACAGACATTAGGATAAATCAGACTGTGAAATAAACAAACATGAGGATACATCAGCTATAGAACAAACAAACATGAGGATAAATCAGACTATAAAACAAATAAACATGATGATGAATCAGCTATAAAACAAACAAACATGAGGATGAATCAGACTGTAAAACAAACATGAGGATAAATAAGTCTATAAAACAAACAAAGACGATGATAAATCAGACTATAAAACAACCAAAGATGAGGATAAATCAGCTATAAAACCAACACACATTAGGATAAATCAGACTATAAAAACAACAAACATGAGGATAAATCAGTTGGAAAACAAACAAACATGAGCATAACTCAGTTGGAAAACAAACAAACATGAGGATAAATCAGACTGTAAAATAAACAAACAAGGACAAATCAAACTATGATACAAACAAACATGAGGATAAATCAGCTATAAAACCAACAAACATTAGGATAAATCAGACTACAAAAACAACAAAGATGAGGATAAATCAGCTGTAAAACAAACAAACGAGGATAAATCAGACTATGAAACCAACAGACATCAGATTGTAAAACAAACAAACGATGACAAATACACTACCGTTCAAAAGTTTGGGATCACCCAAACAATTTCGTGTTTTCCATGAAAAGTCACACTTATTCACCACCATATGTTGTGAAATGAATAGAAAATAGAGTCAAGACATTGACAAGGTTAGAAATAATGATTTTTATTTGAAATAAGATTTTTTTTACATCAAACTTTGCTTTCGTTAAAGAATCCTCCATTTGCAGCAATTACAGCATTGCAGACCTTTGGCATTCTAGCTGTTAATTTGTTGAGGTAATCTGGAGAAATTGCACCCCACGCTTCCAGAAGCAGCTCCCACAAGTTGGATTGGTTGGATGGGCACTTCTTTGAGCAGATTGAGTTTCTGGAGCATCACATTTGTGGGGTCAATTAAACGCTCAAAATGGCCAGAAAAAGAGAACTTTCATCTGAAACTCGACAGTCTATTCTTGTTCTTAGAAATGAAGGCTATTCCATGCGAGAAATTGCTAAGAAATTGAAGATTTCCTACACCGGTGTGTACTACTCCCTTCAGAGGACAGCACAAACAGGCTCTAACAGGTACTATTTAATGAAGATGCCAGTTGGGGACCTGTGAGGCGTCTGTTTCTCAAACTAGAGACTCTAATGTACTTATCTTCTTGCTCAGTTGTGCAACGCGGCCTCCCACTTCTTTTTCTACTCTGGTTAGAGCCTGTTTGTGCTGTCCTCTGAAGGGAGTAGTACACACCGGTGTAGGAAATCTTCAATTTCTTAGCAATTTCTCGCATGGAATAGCCTTCATTTCTAAGAACAAGAATAGACTGTCGAGTTTCAGATGAAAGTTCTCTTTTTCTGGCCATTTTGAGCGTTTAATTGACCCCACAAATGTGATGCTCCAGAAACTCAATCTGCTCAAAGAAGTGCCCATCCAACCAATCCAACTTGTGGGAGCTGCTTCTGGAAGCGTGGGGTGCAATTTCTCCAGATTACCTCAACAAATTAACAGCTAGAATGCCAAAGGTCTGCAATGCTGTAATTGCTGCAAATGGAGGATTCTTTGACGAAAGCAAAGTTTGATGTAAAAAAAATCTTATTTCAAATACAAATCATTATTTCTAACCTTGTCAATGTCTTGACTCTATTTTCTATTCATTTCACAACATATGGTGGTGAATAAGTGTGACTTTTCATGGAAAACACAAAATTGTTTGGGTGATCCCAAACTTTTGAACGGTAGTGTAAGTCTATAAAACAAACAAACCTGATTATAAATCAGACTATAAAACAAACAAACATGAGGATAAATCAGCTATAAAACAAACGAGGATAAATCAGCTATAGAACAAACAAACATGAGGATAAATCAGACTGTAAAACAAGCAAATGAGGATAAATAAGTCTATAAAACAAACCAACATGAGGATAAATCAGCTATAAAACAAACAAACAAATAAACATGATGATGAATCAGCTATAAAACAAACAAACATGAGGATGAATCAGACTATAAAATAAACATGGGGACAAATTAGACTATAATACAAACAAACATGAGGATAAATCAGATATAAAACAAACAAACATGAGGATAAATCAGCTATAAAACCAACAAACAAACAAACATGAGGATAAATCAGACTGAGGATAAATCAAACATGAGGATAAATCATCTATAATAAAGAAATGAGGATAAATCAGACAGTAAGACAAACTGGGATAAATCAGACTGTAAAACAAACAAACATGAGGAACAAAAATCAGCTATAAAACAGACATGAGGATGAATAAGCTATAAAAGAAACAAATGTAAGGATAAATCAGACTGTAAAACAGACATCAGGATAAATCAGACTGTGAAATAAACAAACATGAGGATACATCAGCTATAGAACAAACAAACATGAGGATAAATCAGCTATAAAACAAATATGAGGCTAAATCATACTATAAACAAACAAACATGAGGTTAAATCACCTATAAAACAAACGAGATTAAATCAGACTATAAAACAAACATGATAAATCAGACTATAAATCAAAAACATACATGGGGATGAATCAGACTATAAACCAACAAACATGAGGTGAAATAAGCTATAAAAAAAACGAGGATAAATCAGCTGTAAAACAAACAAACGAGGATAAATCAGACTATGAAACCAACAGACATCACATTGTAAAACAAACAAACGATGATAAATAAGTCCATAAAACAAACAAACCTGATTATAAATCAGACTATATAACAAACAAACATGAGGATAAATCAGACTGTAAAACAAGCAAATGAGGATAAATAAGTCTATAAAACAAACCAACATGAGGATAAATCAGCTATAAAACAAACAAACAAATAAACATGATGATGAATCAGCTATAAAACAAACAAACATGAGGATGAATCAGACTATAAAATAAACATGGGGACAAATTAGACTATAATACAAACAAGCATGAGGATAAATCAGATATAAAACAAACAAACATGAGGATAAATCAGCTATAAAACCAACAAACAAACAAACATGAGGATAAATCAGACTGAGGATAAATCAAACATGAGGATAAATCATCTATAATAAAGAAATGAGGATAAATCAGACAGTAAGACAAACATGGGGATAAATCAGACTGTAAAACAAACAAACATGAGGAACAAAAATCAGCTATAAAACAGACATGAGGATGAATCAGCTATAAAAGAAACAAATGTAAGGATAAATCAGACTGTAAAACAGACATCAGGATAAATCAGACTGTGAAATAAACAAACATGAGGATACATCAGCTATAGAACAAACAAACATGAGGATAAATCAGACTATAAAACAAATAAACATGATGATGAATCAGCTATAAAACAAACAAACATGAGGATGAATCAGACTGTAAAACAAACATGAGGATAAATAAGTCTATAAAACAAACAAACACGATGATAAATCAGACTATAAAACAACCAAAGATGAGGATAAATCAGCTATAAAACCAACACACATTAGGATAAATCAGACTATAAAAACAACAAACATGAGGATAAATCAGTTGGAAAACAAACAAACATGAGCATAACTCAGTTGGAAAACAAACAAACATGAGGATAAATCAGACTGTAAAATAAACAAACAAGGACAAATCAAACTATGATACAAACAAACATGAGGATAAATCAGCTATAAAACCAACAAACATTAGGATAAATCAGACTACAAAAACAACAAAGATGAGGATAAATCAGCTGTAAAACAAACAAACGAGGATAAATCAGACTATGAAACCAACAGACATCAGATTGTAAAACAAACAAACGATGACAAATAAGTCTATAAAACAAACAAACCTGATTATAAATCAGACTATAAAACAAACAAACATGAGGATAAATCAGCTATAAAACAAACGAGGATAAATCAGCTATAGAACAAACAAACATGAGGATAAATCAGACTGTAAAACAAGCAAATGAGGATAAATAAGTCTATAAAACAAACCAACATGAGGATAAATCAGCTATAAAACAAACAAACAAATAAACATGATGATGAATCAGCTATAAAACAAACAAACATGAGGATGAATCAGACTATAAAATAAACATGGGGACAAATTAGACTATAATACAAACAAACATGAGGATAAATCAGATATAAAACAAACAAACATGAGGATAAATCAGCTATAAAACCAACAAACAAACAAACATGAGGATAAATCAGACTGAGGATAAATCAAACATGAGGATAAATCATCTATAATAAAGAAATGAGGATAAATCAGACAGTAAGACAAACTGGGATAAATCCGACTGTAAAACAAACAAACATGAGGAACAAAAATCAGCTATAAAACAGACATGAGGATGAATCAGCTATAAAAGAAACAAATGTAAGGATAAATCAGACTGTAAAACAGACATCAGGATAAATCAGACTGTGAAATAAACAAACATGAGGATACATCAGCTATAGAACAAACAAACATGAGGATAAATCAGCTATAAAACAAATATGAGGCTAAATCATACTATAAACCAACAAACATGAGGTTAAATCACCTATAAAACAAACGAGATTAAATCAGACTATAAAACAAACATGATAAATCAGACTATAAATCAAAAACATACATGGGGATGAATCAGACTATAAACCAACAAACATGAGGTGAAATAAGCTATAAAAAAACGAGGATAAATCAGCTGTAAAACAAACAAACGAGGATAAATCAGACTATGAAACCAACAGACATCAGATTGTAAAACAAACAAACGATGATAAATAAGTCCATAAAACAAACAAACCTGATTATAAATCAGACTATAGAACAAACAAACATGAGGATAAATCAGACTGTAAAACAAGCAAATGAGGATAAATAAGTCTATAAAACAAACCAACATGAGGATAAATCAGCTATAAAACAAACAAACAAATAAAAATGATGATGAATCAGCTATAAAACAAACAAACATGAGGATGAATCAGACTATAAAATAAACATGGGGACAAATTAGACTATAATACAAACAAGCATGAGGATAAATCAGATATAAAACAAACAAACATGAGGATAAATCAGCTATAAAACCAACAAACAAACAAACATGAGGATAAATCAGACTGAGGATAAATCAAACATGAGGATAAATCATCTATAATAAAGAAATGAGGATAAATCAGACAGTAAGACAAACATGGGGATAAATCAGACTGTAAAACAAACAAACATGAGGAACAAAAATCAGCTATAAAACAGACATGAGGATGAATCAGCTATAAAAGAAACAAATGTAAGGATAAATCAGACTGTAAAACAGACATCAGGATAAATCAGACTGTGAAATAAACAAACATGAGGATACATCAGCTATAGAACAAACAAACATGAGGATAAATCAGACTATAAAACAAACAAGCATGAGGATAAATCAGGCTATAAAACCAGCAAACATGTGGATAAATAAGTCTATAAAACAAACAAACATGAGATTTAATCAGCTGTAAAACAAACAAACATGAGGATAAATCAGATTATAAAACAAACAAACATGAGGATTAATCAGCTGTAAAACTAACAAAAATGAGGATAAATCAAACTATAAACCAACAAACATGTGGATAAATCAGACTATAAAACAAAAATACATGGCGATAAATCAGCTATAAAACAAACATGGGGATAAATCAGATTATAAAACAAACAAACATGAGGATAAATAAGACTATAAGACAAACAAACCTGTTTATAAATCAGACTATAAAACAAACAAACATGGGGATAAATCAGATGTAAAACAAACAAACATGAGGATAAATCCGACTATAAGACAAAAAACATGAGGATAAATCAGCTATAAAACAAACAAACATGAGGATAAGTCAGATATAAAACAAACAAGCATGAGGATAAATCAGGCTATAAAACCAGCAAACATGAGGATAAATCAGACTATATAACAAACAAACATGAGGATAAATCAGACTGTAAAACAAGCAAATGAGGATAAATAAGTCTATAAAACAAACCAACATGAGGATAAATCAGCTATAAAACAAACAAACAAATAAACATGATGATGAGTCAGCTATAAAACAAACAAACATGAGGATGAATCAGACTATAAAATAAACATGGGGACAAATTAGACTATAATACAAACAAACATGAGGATAAATCAGATATAAAACAAACAAACATGAGGATAAATCAGCTATAAAACCAACAAACAAACAAACATGAGGATAAATCAGACTGAGGATAAATCAAACATGAGGATAAATCATCTATAATAAAGAAATGAGGATAAATCAGACAGTAAGACAAACTGGGATAAATCAGACTGTAAAACAAACAAACATGAGGAACAAAAATCAGCTATAAAACAGACATGAGGATGAATAAGCTATAAAAGAAACAAATGTAAGGAAAAATCAGACTGTAAAACAGACATCAGGATAAATCAGACTGTGAAATAAACAAACATGAGGATACATCAGCTAAAGAACAAACAAACATGAGGATAAATCAGCTATAAAACAAATATGAGGATAAATCAGACTGTAAAGCAAACATGAGGATAAATAAATCTATAAAACAAACAAACACGATGATAAATCAGACTATAAAACAAACAAAGATGAGGATAAATCAGCTATAAAACCAACACATATTAGGATAAATCAGACTATAAAAACAACAAACATGAGGATAAATCAGTTGGAAAACATACAAACATGAGGATAACTCAGTTGGAAAACAAACAAACATGAGGATAAATCAGCTATAAAACAAACAAACGTGAGGGTAAATCAGACTATAAGCAAACAAACATAAAGATAATCAGACTATAACACAAACAAACATGAGGATAAATCAGACTATAACCAAAAAAAATATGAGGTTAAATCAGCTATAAAACAAACGAGGATAAATCACACTATAAAAAAACATGATAAATCAAACTACGAAACAAACAAGCATGAGGATAAATCAGCTGTAAAACAAACAAACATGAGGATAAATCAGGCTATAAAACAAACAAACATGGGGATAAATAAGTCTATAAAACAAACAAACATGAGATTAAATCAGCTGTAAAACAAACGAGGATAAATCAGACTTTAAAACAAACATAATAAATCAGACTATAAAACCAACAAACATGAGGATAAATCAGCTGTAAAACAAACAAACATGAGGATAAATAAGTCTATAAAACAAACAAACATGAGATTTAATCAGCTGTAAAACAAACAAACATGAGGATATATCAGATTATAAAACAAACAAACATGAGGATTAATCAGCTGTAAAACTAACAAAAATGAGGATAAATCAAACTATAAACCAACAAACATGTGGATAAATCAGACTATAAAACAAAAATACATGGCGATAAATCAGCTATAAAACAAACATGGGGATAAATCAGATTATAAAACAAACAAACATGAGGATAAATAAGACTATAAGACAAACAAACCTGTTTATAAATCAGACTATAAAACAAACAAACATGGGGATAAATCAGATGTAAAACAAACAAACATGAGGATAAATCCGACTATAAGACAAAAAACATGAGGATAAATCAGCTATAAAACAAACAAACATGAGGATAAGTCTGATATAAAACAAACAAGCATGAGGATAAATCAGGCTATAAAACCAGCAAACATGAGGATAAATCAGACTATATAACAAACAAACATGAGGATAAATCAGACTGTAAAACAAGCAAATGAGGATAAATAAGTCTATAAAACAAACCAACATGAGGATAAATCAGCTATAAAACAAACAAACAAATAAACATGATGTTGAGTCAGCTATAAAACAAACAAACATGAGGATGAATCAGACTATAAAATAAACATGGGGACAAATTAGACTATAATACAAACAAACATGAGGATAAATCAGATATAAAACAAACAAACATGAGGATAAATCAGCTATAAAACCAACAAACAAACAAACATGAGGATAAATCAGACTGAGGATAAATCAAACATGAGGATAAATCATCTATAATAAAGAAATGAGGATAAATCAGACAGTAAGACAAACTGGGATAAATCAGACTGTAAAACAAACAAACATGAGGAACAAAAATCAGCTATAAAACAGACATGAGGATGAATAAGCTATAAAAGAAACAAATGTAAGGATAAATCAGACTGTAAAACAGACATCAGGATAAATCAGACTGTGAAATAAACAAACATGAGGATACATCAGCTATAGAACAAACAAACATGAGGATAAATCAGCTATAAAACAAATATGAGGATAAATCAGACTGTAAAGCAAACATGAGGATAAATAAATCTATAAAACAAACAAACACGATGATAAATCAGACTATAAAACAAACAAAGATGAGGATAAATCAGCTATAAAACCAACACATATTAGGATTAATCAGACTATAAAAAGAACAAACATGAGGATAAATCAGTTGGAAAACATACAAACATGAGGATAACTCAGTTGGAAAACAAACAAACATGAGGATAAATCAGCTATAAAACAAACAAACGTGAGGGTAAATCAGACTATAAGCAAACAAACATAAAGATAATCAGACTATAACACAAACAAACATGAGGATAAATCAGACTATAACCAAAAAAAATATGAGGTTAAATCAGCTATAAAACAAACGAGGATAAATCACACTATAAAAAACATGATAAATCAAACTACGAAACAAACAAGCATGAGGATAAATCAGCTGTAAAACAAACAAACATGAGGATAAATCAGGCTATAAAACAAACAAACATGGGGATAAATAAGTCTATAAAACAAACAAACATGAGATTAAATCAGCTGTAAAACAAACGAGGATAAATCAGACTTTAAAACAAACATAATAAATCAGACTATAAAACCAACAAACATGAGGATAAATCAGCTGTAAAACAAACAAACATGAGGATAAATAAGTCTATAAAACAAACAAACATGATATTTAATCAGCTGTAAAACAAACAAACATGAGGATAAATCAGATTATAAAACAAACAAACATGAGGATTAATCAGCTGTAAAACTAACAAAAATGAGGATAAATCAAACTATAAACCAACAAACATGTGGATAAATCAGACTATAAAACAAAAATACATGGCGATAAATCAGCTATAAAACAAACATGGGGATAAATCAGATTATAAAACAAACAAACATGAGGATAAATAAGACTATAAGACAAACAAACCTGTTTATAAATCAGACTATAAAACAAACAAACATGGGGATAAATCAGATGTAAAACAAACAAACATGAGGATAAATCCGACTATAAGACAAAAAACATGAGGATAAATCAGCTATAAAACAAACAAACATGAGGATAAGTCAGATATAAAACAAACAAGCATGAGGATAAATCAGGCTATAAAACCAGCAAACATGAGGATAAATCAGACTATATAACAAACAAACATGAGGATAAATCAGACTGTAAAACAAGCAAATGAGGATAAATAAGTCTATAAAACAAACCAACATGAGGATAAATCAGCTATAAAACAAACAAACAAATAAACATGATGATGAGTCAGCTATAAAACAAACAAACATGAGGATGAATCAGACTATAAAATAAACATGGGGACAAATTAGACTATAATACAAACAAGCATGAGGATAAATCAGATATAAAACAAACAAACATGAGGATAAATCAGCTATAAAACCAACAAACAAACAAACATGAGGATAAATCAGACTGAGGATAAATCAAACATGAGGATAAATCATCTATAATAAAGAAATGAGGATAAATCAGACAGTAAGACAAACTGGGATAAATCAGACTGTAAAACAAACAAACATGAGGAACAAAAATCAGCTATAAAACAAACATGAGGATGAATAAGCTATAAAAGAAACAAATGTAAGGATAAATCAGACTGTAAAACAGACATCAGGATAAATCAGACTGTGAAATAAACAAACATGAGGATACATCAGCTATAGAACAAACAAACATGAGGATAAATCAGCTATAAAACAAATATGAGGATAAATCAGACTGTAAAGCAAACATGAGGATAAATAAATCTATAAAACAAACAAACACGATGATAAATCAGACTATAAAACAAACAAAGATGAGGATAAATCAGCTATAAAACCAACACATATTAGGATAAATCAGACTATAAAAACAACAAACATGAGGATAAATCAGTTGGAAAACATACAAACATGAGGATAACTCAGTTGGAAAACAAACAAACATGAGGATAAATCAGCTATAAAACAAACAAACGTGAGGGTAAATCAGACTATAAGCAAACAAACATAAAGATAATCAGACTATAACACAAACAAACATGAGGATAAATCAGACTATAACCAAAAAAAATATGAGGTTAAATCAGCTATAAAACAAACGAGGATAAATCACACTATAAAAAAACATGATAAATCAAACTACGAAACAAACAAGCATGAGGATAAATCAGCTGTAAAACAAACAAACATGAGGATAAATCAGGCTATAAAACAAACAAACATGGGGATAAATAAGTCTATAAAACAAACAAACATGAGATTAAATCAGCTGTAAAACAAACGAGGATAAATCAGACTTTAAAACAAACATAATAAATCAGACTATAAAACCAACAAACATGAGGATAAATCAGCTGTAAAACAAACAAACATGAGGATAAATAAGTCTATAAAACAAACAAACATGAGATTTAATCAGCTGTAAAACAAACAAACATGAGGATAAATCAGATTATAAAACAAACAAACATGAGGATTAATCAGCTGTAAAACTAACAAAAATGAGGATAAATCAAACTATAAACCAACAAACATGTGGATAAATCAGACTATAAAACAAAAATACATGGCGATAAATCAGCGATAAAACAAACATGGGGATAAATCAGATTATAAAACAAACAAACATGAGGATAAATAAGACTATAAGACAAACAAACCTGTTTATAAATCAGACTATAAAACAAACAAACATGGGGATAAATCAGATGTAAAACAAACAAACATGAGGATAAATCCGACTATAAGACAAAAAACATGAGGATAAATCAGCTATAAAACAAACAAACATGAGGATAAGTCAGATATAAAACAAACAAGCATGAGGATAAATCAGGCTATAAAACCAGCAAACATGAGGATAAATCAGACTATATAACAAACAAACATGAGGATAAATCAGACTGTAAAACAAGCAAATGAGGATAAATAAGTCTATAAAACAAACCAACATGAGGATAAATCAGCTATAAAACAAACAAACAAATAAACATGATGATGAGTCAGCTATAAAACAAACAAACATGAGGATGAATCAGACTATAAAATAAACATGGGGACAAATTAGACTATAATACAAACAAACATGAGGATAAATCAGATATAAAACAAACAAACATGAGGATAAATCAGCTATAAAACCAACAAACAAACAAACGTGAGGATAAATCAGACTGAGGATAAATCAAACATGAGGATAAATCATCTATAATAAAGAAATGAGGATAAATCAGACAGTAAGACA
The DNA here is from genome assembly GCF_029633865.1 of Lampris incognitus. Classification (NCBI taxonomy): domain Eukaryota; kingdom Metazoa; phylum Chordata; class Actinopteri; order Lampriformes; family Lampridae; genus Lampris; species Lampris incognitus. The sequence goes on along the minus strand of NW_026611077.1, from coordinate 859,658 downwards.
AACTGGGATAAATCAGACTGTAAAACAAACAAACATGAGGAACAAAAATCAGCTATAAAACAGACATGAGGATGAATAAGCTATAAAAGAAACAAATGTAAGGATAAATCAGACTGTAAAACAGACATCAGGATAAATCAGACTGTGAAATAAACAAACATGAGGATACATCAGCTATAGAACAAACAAACATGAGGATAAATCAGCTATAAAACAAATATGAGGATAAATCAGACTGTAAAGCAAACATGAGGATAAATAAATCTATAAAACAAACAAACACGATGATAAATCAGACTATAAAACAAACAAAGATGAGGATAAATCAGCTACAAAACCAACACATATTAGGATTAATCAGACTATAAAAAGAACAAACATGAGGATAAATCAGTTGGAAAACATACAAACATGAGGATAACTCAGTTGGAAAACAAACAAACATGAGGATAAATCAGCTATAAAACAAACAAACGTGAGGGTAAATCAGACTATAAGCAAACAAACATAAAGATAATCAGACTATAACACAAACAAACATGAGGATAAATCAGACTATAACCAAAAAAAATATGAGGTTAAATCAGCTATAAAACAAACGAGGATAAATCACACTATAAAAAAACATGATAAATCAAACTACGAAACAAACAAGCATGAGGATAAAACAGCTGTAAAACAAACAAACATGAGGATAAATCAGGCTATAAAACAAACAAACATGGGGATAAATAAGTCTATAAAACAAACAAACATGAGATTAAATCAGCTGTAAAACAAACGAGGATAAATCAGACTTTAAAACAAACATAATAAATCAGACTATAAAACCAACAAACATGAGGATAAATCAGCTGTAAAACAAACAAACATGAGGATAAATAAGTCTATAAAACAAACAAACATGATATTTAATCAGCTGTAAAACAAACAAACATGAGGATAAATCAGATTATAAAACAAACAAACATGAGGATTAATCAGCTGTAAAACTAACAAAAATGAGGATAAATCAAACTATAAACCAACAAACATGTGGATAAATCAGACTATAAAACAAAAATACATGGCGATAAATCAGCTATAAAACAAACATGGGGATAAATCAGATTATAAAACAAACAAACATGAGGATAAATAAGACTATAAGACAAACAAACCTGTTTATAAATCAGACTATAAAACAAACAAACATGGGGATAAATCAGATGTAAAACAAACAAACATGAGGATAAATCCGACTATAAGACAAAAAACATGAGGATAAATCAGCTATAAAACAAACAAACATGAGGATAAGTCAGATATAAAACAAACAAGCATGAGGATAAATCAGGCTATAAAACCAGCAAACATGAGGATAAATCAGACTATATAACAAACAAACATGAGGATAAATCAGACTGTAAAACAAGCAAATGAGGATAAATAAGTCTATAAAACAAACCAACATGAGGATAAATCAGCTATAAAACAAACAAACAAATAAACATGATGATGAGTCAGCTATAAAACAAACAAACATGAGGATGAATCAGACTATAAAATAAACATGGGGACAAATTAGACTATAATACAAACAAACATGAGGATAAATCAGATATAAAACAAACAAACATGAGGATAAATCAGCTATAAAACCAACAAACAAACAAACGTGAGGATAAATCAGACTGAGGATAAATCAAACATGAGGATAAATCATCTATAATAAAGAAATGAGGATAAATCAGACAGTAAGACAAACTGGGATAAATCAGACTGTAAAACAAACAAACATGAGGAACAAAAATCAGCTATAAAACAGACATGAGGATGAATAAGCTATAAAAGAAACAAATGTAAGGATAAATCAGACTGTAAAACAGACATCAGGATAAATCAGACTGTGAAATAAACAAACATGAGGATACATCAGCTATAGAACAAACAAACATGAGGATAAATCAGCTATAAAACAAATATGAGGATAAATCAGACTGTAAAGCAAACATGAGGATAAATAAATCTATAAAACAAACAAACACGATGATAAATCAGACTATAAAACAAACAAAGATGAGGATAAATCAGCTATAAAACCAACACATATTAGGATAAATCAGACTATAAAAACAACAAACATGAGGATAAATCAGTTGGAAAACATACAAACATGAGGATAACTCAGTTGGAAAACAAACAAACATGAGGATAAATCAGCTATAAAACAAACAAACGTGAGGGTAAATCAGACTATAAGCAAACAAACATAAAGATAATCAGACTATAACACAAACAAACATGAGGATAAATCAGACTATAACCCAAAAAATATGAGGTTAAATCAGCTATAAAACAAACGAGGATAAATCACACTATAAAAAAACATGATAAATCAAACTACGAAACAAACAAGCATGAGGATAAATCAGCTGTAAAACAAACAAACATGAGGATAAATCAGGCTATAAAACAAACAAACATGGGGATAAATAAGTCTATAAAACAAACAAACATGAGATTAAATCAGCTGTAAAACAAACGAGGATAAATCAGACTTTAAAACAAACATAATAAATCAGACTATAAAACCAACAAACATGAGGATAAATCAGCTGTAAAACAAACAAACATGAGGATAAATAAGTCTATAAAACAAACAAACATGATATTTAATCAGCTGTAAAACAAACAAACATGAGGATAAATCAGATTATAAAACAAACAAACATGAGGATTAATCAGCTGTAAAACTAACAAAAATGAGGATAAATCAAACTATAAACCAACAAACATGTGGATAAATCAGACTATAAAACAAAAATACATGGCGATAAATCAGCTATAAAACAAACATGGGGATAAATCAGATTATAAAACAAACAAACATGAGGATAAATAAGACTATAAGACAAACAAACCTGTTTATAAATCAGACTATAAAACAAACAAACATGGGGATAAATCAGATGTAAAACAAACAAACATGAGGATAAATCCGACTATAAGACAAAAAACATGAGGATAAATCAGCTATAAAACCAGCAAACATGAGGATAAATCAGACTATATAACAAACAAACATGAGGATAAATCAGACTGTAAAACAAGCAAATGAGGATAAATAAGTCTATAAAACAAACCAACATGAGGATAAATCAGCTATAAAACAAACAAACAAATAAACATGATGATGAGTCAGCTATAAAACAAACAAACATGAGGATGAATCAGACTATAAAATAAACATGGGGACAAATTAGACTATAATACAAACAAACATGAGGATAAATCAGATATAAAACAAACAAACATGAGGATAAATCAGCTATAAAACCAACAAACAAACAAACATGAGGATAAATCAGACTGAGGATAAATCAAACATGAGGATAAATCATCTATAATAAAGAAATGAGGATAAATCAGACAGTAAGACAAACTGGGATAAATCAGACTGTAAAACAAACAAACATGAGGAACAAAAATCAGCTATAAAACAGACATGAGGATGAATAAGCTATAAAAGAAACAAATGTAAGGATAAATCAGACTGTAAAACAGACATCAGGATAAATCAGACTGTGAAATAAACAAACATGAGGATACATCAGCTATAGAACAAACAAACATGAGGATAAATCAGCTATAAAACAAATATGAGGATAAATCAGACTGTAAAGCAAACATGAGGATAAATAAATCTATAAAACAAACAAACACGATGATAAATCAGACTATAAAACAAACAAAGATGAGGATAAATCAGCTATAAAACCAACACATATTAGGATAAATCAGACTATAAAAACAACAAACATGAGGATAAATCAGTTGGAAAACATACAAACATGAGGATAACTCAGTTGGAAAACAAACAAACATGAGGATAAATCAGCTATAAAACAAACAAACGTGAGGGTAAATCAGACTATAAGCAAACAAACATAAAGATAATCAGACTATAACACAAACAAACATGAGGATAAATCAGACTATAACCCAAAAAATATGAGGTTAAATCAGCTATAAAACAAACGAGGATAAATCACACTATAAAAAAACATGATAAATCAAACTACGAAACAAACAAGCATGAGGATAAATCAGCTGTAAAACAAACAAACATGAGGATAAATCAGGCTATAAAACAAACAAACATGGGGATAAATAAGTCTATAAAACAAACAAACATGAGATTAAATCAGCTGTAAAACAAACGAGGATAAATCAGACTTTAAAACAAACATAATAAATCAGACTATAAAACCAACAAACATGAGGATAAATCAGCTGTAAAACAAACAAACATGAGGATAAATAAGTCTATAAAACAAACAAACATGAGATTTAATCAGCTGTAAAACAAACAAACATGAGGATAAATCAGATTATAAAACAAACAAACATGAGGATTAATCAGCTGTAAAACTAACAAAAATGAGGATAAATCAAACTATAAACCAACAAACATGTGGATAAATCAGACTATAAAACAAAAATACATGGCGATAAATCAGCGATAAAACAAACATGGGGATAAATCAGATTATAAAACAAACAAACATGAGGATAAATAAGACTATAAGACAAACAAACCTGTTTATAAATCAGACTATAAAACAAACAAACATGGGGATAAATCAGATGTAAAACAAACAAACATGAGGATAAATCCGACTATAAGACAAAAAACATGAGGATAAATCAGCTATAAAACAAACAAACATGAGGATAAGTCAGATATAAAACAAACAAGCATGAGGATAAATCAGGCTATAAAACCAGCAAACATGAGGATAAATCAGACTATATAACAAACAAACATGAGGATAAATCAGACTGTAAAACAAGCAAATGAGGATAAATAAGTCTATAAAACAAACCAACATGAGGATAAATCAGCTATAAAACAAACAAACAAATAAACATGATGATGAGTCAGCTATAAAACAAACAAACATGAGGATGAATCAGACTATAAAATAAACATGGGGACAAATTAGACTATAATACAAACAAACATGAGGATAAATCAGATATAAAACAAACAAACATGAGGATAAATCAGCTATAAAACCAACAAACAAACAAACATGAGGATAAATCAGACTGAGGATAAATCAAACATGAGGATAAATCATCTATAATAAAGAAATGAGGATAAATCAGACAGTAAGACAAACTGGGATAAATCAGACTGTAAAACAAACAAACATGAGGAACAAAAATCAGCTATAAAACAGACATGAGGATGAATAAGCTATAAAAGAAACAAATGTAAGGATAAATCAGACTGTAAAACAGACATCAGGATAAATCAGACTGTGAAATAAACAAACATGAGGATACATCAGCTATAGAACAAACAAACATGAGGATAAATCAGCTATAAAACAAATATGAGGATAAATCAGACTGTAAAGCAAACATGAGGATAAATAAATCTATAAAACAAACAAACACGATGATAAATCAGACTATAAAACAAACAAAGATGAGGATAAATCAGCTATAAAACCAACACATATTAGGATAAATCAGACTATAAAAACAACAAACATGAGGATAAATCAGTTGGAAAACATACAAACATGAGGATAACTCAGTTGGAAAACAAACAAACATGAGGATAAATCAGCTATAAAACAAACAAACGTGAGGGTAAATCAGACTATAAGCAAACAAACATAAAGATAATCAGACTATAACACAAACAAACATGAGGATAAATCAGACTATAACCCAAAAAATATGAGGTTAAATCAGCTATAAAACAAACGAGGATAAATCACACTATAAAAAAACATGATAAATCAAACTACGAAACAAACAAGCATGAGGATAAATCAGCTGTAAAACAAACAAACATGAGGATAAATCAGGATATAAAACAAACAAACATGGGGATAAATAAGTCTATAAAACAAACAAACATGAGATTAAATCAGCTGTAAAACAAACGAGGATAAATCAGACTTTAAAACAAACATAATAAATCAGACTATAAAACCAACAAACATGAGGATAAATCAGCTGTAAAACAAACAAACATGAGGATAAATAAGTCTATAAAACAAACAAACATGAGATTTAATCAGCTGTAAAACAAACAAACATGAGGATAAATCAGATTATAAAACAAACAAACATGAGGATTAATCAGCTGTAAAACTAACAAAAATGAGGATAAATCAAACTATAAACCAACAAACATGTGGATAAATCAGACTATAAAACAAAAATACATGGCGATAAATCAGCTATAAAACAAACATGGGGATAAATCAGATTATAAAACAAACAAACATGAGGATAAATAAGACTATAAGACAAACAAACCTGTTTATAAATCAGACTATAAAACAAACAAACATGGGGATAAATCAGATGTAAAACAAACAAACATGAGGATAAATCCGACTATAAGACAAAAAACATGAGGATAAATCAGCTATAAAACAAACAAACATGAGGATAAGTCAGATATAAAACAAACAAGCATGAGGATAAATCAGGCTATAAAACCAGCAAACATGAGGATAAATCAGACTATATAACAAACAAACATGAGGATAAATCAGACTGTAAAACAAGCAAATGAGGATAAATAAGTCTATAAAACAAACCAACATGAGGATAAATCAGCTATAAAACAAACAAACAAATAAACATGATGATGAGTCAGCTATAAAACAAACAAACATGAGGATGAATCAGACTATAAAATAAACATGGGGACAAATTAGACTATAATACAAACAAACATGAGGATAAATCAGATATAAAACAAACAAACATGAGGATAAATCAGCTATAAAACCAACAAACAAACAAACATGAGGATAAATCAGACTGAGGATAAATCAAACATGAGGATAAATCATCTATAATAAAGAAATGAGGATAAATCAGACAGTAAGACAAACTGGGATAAATCAGACTGTAAAACAAACAAACATGAGGAACAAAAATCAGCTATAAAACAGACATGAGGATGAATAAGCTATAAAAGAAACAAATGTAAGGATAAATCAGACTGTAAAACAGACATCAGGATAAATCAGACTGTGAAATAAACAAACATGAGGATACATCAGCTATAGAACAAACAAACATGAGGATAAATCAGCTATAAAACAAATATGAGGATAAATCAGACTGTAAAGCAAACATGAGGATAAATAAATCTATAAAACAAACAAACACGATGATAAATCAGACTATAAAACAAACAAAGATGAGGATAAATCAGCTATAAAACCAACACATATTAGGATAAATCAGACTATAAAAACAACAAACATGAGGATAAATCAGTTGGAAAACATACAAACATGAGGATAACTCAGTTGGAAAACAAACAAACATGAGGATAAATCAGCTATAAAACAAACAAACGTGAGGGTAAATCAGACTATAAGCAAACAAACATAAAGATAATCAGACTATAACACAAACAAACATGAGGATAAATCAGACTATAAAACAAAAATACATGGCGATAAATCAGCTATAAAACAAACATGGGGATAAATCAGATTATAAAACAAACAAACATGAGGATAAATAAGACTATAAGACAAACAAACCTGTTTATAAATCAGACTATAAAACAAACAAACATGGGGATAAATCAGATGTAAAACAAACAAACATGAGGATAAATCCGACTATAAGACAAAAAACATGAGGATAAATCAGCTATAAAACAAACAAACATGAGGATAAGTCAGATATAAAACAAACAAGCATGAGGATAAATCAGGCTATAAAACCAGCAAACATGAGGATAAATCAGACTATATAACAAACAAACATGAGGATAAATCAGACTGTAAAACAAGCAAATGAGGATAAATAAGTCTATAAAACAAACCAACATGAGGATAAATCAGCTATAAAACAAACAAACAAATAAACATGATGATGAGTCAGCTATAAAACAAACAAACATGAGGATGAATCAGACTATAAAATAAACATGGGGACAAATTAGACTATAATACAAACAAACATGAGGATAAATCAGATATAAAACAAACAAACATGAGGATAAATCAGCTATAAAACCAACAAACAAACAAACATGAGGATAAATCAGACTGAGGATAAATCAAACATGAGGATAAATCATCTATAATAAAGAAATGAGGATAAATCAGACAGTAAGACAAACTGGGATAAATCAGACTGTAAAACAAACAAACATGAGGAACAAAAATCAGCTATAAAACAGACATGAGGATGAATAAGCTATAAAAGAAACAAATGTAAGGATAAATCAGACTGTAAAACAGACATCAGGATAAATCAGACTGTGAAATAAACAAACATGAGGATACATCAGCTATAGAACAAACAAACATGAGGATAAATCAGCTATAAAACAAATATGAGGATAAATCAGACTGTAAAGCAAACATGAGGATAAATAAATCTATAAAACAAACAAACACGATGATAAATCAGACTATAAAACAAACAAAGATGAGGATAAATCAGCTATAAAACCAACACATATTAGGATAAATCAGACTATAAAAACAACAAACATGAGGATAAATCAGTTGGAAAACATACAAACATGAGGATAACTCAGTTGGAAAACAAACAAACATGAGGATAAATCAGCTATAAAACAAACAAACGTGAGGGTAAATCAGACTATAAGCAAACAAACATAAAGATAATCAGACTATAACACAAACAAACATGAGGATAAATCAGACTATAACCCAAAAAATATGAGGTTAAATCAGCTATAAAACAAACGAGGATAAATCACACTATAAAAAAACATGATAAATCAAACTACGAAACAAACAAGCATGAGGATAAATCAGCTGTAAAACAAACAAACATGAGGATAAATCAGGCTATAAAACAAACAAACATGGGGATAAATAAGTCTATAAAACAAACAAACATGAGATTAAATCAGCTGTAAAACAAACGAGGATAAATCAGACTTTAAAACAAACATAATAAATCAGACTATAAAACCAACAAACATGAGGATAAATCAGCTGTAAAACAAACAAACATGAGGATAAATAAGTCTATAAAACAAACAAACATGAGATTTAATCAGCTGTAAAACAAACAAACATGAGGATAAATCAGATTATAAAACAAACAAACATGAGGATTAATCAGCTGTAAAACTAACAAAAATGAGGATAAATCAAACTATAAACCAACAAACATGTGGATAAATCAGACTATAAAACAAAAATACATGGCGATAAATCAGCTATAAAACAAACATGGGGATAAATCAGATTATAAAACAAACAAACATGAGGATAAATAAGACTATAAGACAAACAAACCTGTTTATAAATCAGACTATAAAACAAACAAACATGGGGATAAATCAGATGTAAAACAAACAAACATGAGGATAAATCCGACTATAAGACAAAAAACATGAGGATAAATCAGCTATAAAACAAACAAACATGAGGATAAGTCAGATATAAAACAAACAAGCATGAGGATAAATCAGGCTATAAAACCAGCAAACATGAGGATAAATCAGACTATATAACAAACAAACATGAGGATAAATCAGACTGTAAAACAAGCAAATGAGGATAAATAAGTCTATAAAACAAACCAACATGAGGATAAATCAGCTATAAAACAAACAAACAAATAAACATGATGATGAGTCAGCTATAAAACAAACAAACATGAGGATGAATCAGACTATAAAATAAACATGGGGACAAATTAGACTATAATACAAACAAACATGAGGATAAATCAGATATAAAACAAACAAACATGAGGATAAATCAGCTATAAAACCAACAAACAAACAAACGTGAGGATAAATCAGACTGAGGATAAATCAAACATGAGGATAAATCATCTATAATAAAGAAATGAGGATAAATCAGACAGTAAGACAAACTGGGATAAATCAGACTGTAAAACAAACAAACATGAGGAACAAAAATCAGCTATAAAACAGACATGAGGATGAATAAGCTATAAAAGAAACAAATGTAAGGATAAATCAGACTGTAAAACAGACATCAGGATAAATCAGACTGTGAAATAAACAAACATGAGGATACATCAGCTATAGAACAAACAAACATGAGGATAAATCAGCTATAAAACAAATATGAGGATAAATCAGACTGTAAAGCAAACATGAGGATAAATAAATCTATAAAACAAACAAACACGATGATAAATCAGACTATAAAACAAACAAAGATGAGGATAAATCAGCTATAAAACCAACACATATTAGGATAAATCAGACTATAAAAAGAACAAACATGAGAATAAATCAGTTGGAAAACATACAAACATGAGGATAACTCAGTTGGAAAACAAACAAACATGAGGATGAATCAGCTATAAAACAAACAAACGTGAGGGTAAATCAGACTATAAGCAAACAAACATAAAGATAATCAGACTATAACACAAACAAACATGAGGATAAATCAGACTATAAAACAAAAATACATGGCGATAAATCAGCTATAAAACAAACATGGGGATAAATCAGATTATAAAACAAACAAACATGAGGATAAATAAGACTATAAGACAAACAAACCTGTTTATAAATCAGACTATAAAACAAACAAACATGGGGATAAATCAGATGTAAAACAAACAAACATGAGGATAAATCCGACTATAAGACAAAAAACATGAGGATAAATCAGCTATAAAACAAACAAACATGAGGATAAGTCAGATATAAAACAAACAAGCATGAGGATAAATCAGGCTATAAAACCAGCAAACATGAGGATAAATCAGACTATATAACAAACAAACATGAGGATAAATCAGACTGTAAAACAAGCAAATGAGGATAAATAAGTCTATAAAACAAACCAACATGAGGATAAATCAGCTATAAAACAAACAAACAAATAAACATGATGATGAGTCAGCTATAAAACAAACAAACATGAGGATGAATCAGACTATAAAATAAACATGGGGACAAATTAGACTATAATACAAACAAACATGAGGATAAATCAGATATAAAACAAACAAACATGAGGATAAATCAGCTATAAAACCAACAAACAAACAAACGTGAGGATAAATCAGACTGAGGATAAATCAAACATGAGGATAAATCATCTATAATAAAGAAATGAGGATAAATCAGACAGTAAGACAAACTGGGATAAATCAGACTGTAAAACAAACAAACATGAGGAACAAAAATCAGCTATAAAACAGACATGAGGATGAATAAGCTATAAAAGAAACAAATGTAAGGATAAATCAGACTGTAAAACAGACATCAGGATAAATCAGACTGTGAAATAAACAAACATGAGGATACATCAGCTATAGAACAAACAAACATGAGGATAAATCAGCTATAAAACAAATATGAGGATAAATCAGACTGTAAAGCAAACATGAGGATAAATAAATCTATAAAACAAACAAACACGATGATAAATCAGACTATAAAACAAACAAAGATGAGGATAAATCAGCTATAAAACCAACACATATTAGGATAAATCAGACTATAAAAAGAACAAACATGAGAATAAATCAGTTGGAAAACATACAAACATGAGGATAACTCAGTTGGAAAACAAACAAACATGAGGATGAATCAGCTATAAAACAAACAAACGTGAGGGTAAATCAGACTATAAGCAAACAAACATAAAGATAATCAGACTATAACACAAACAAACATGAGGATAAATCAGACTATAACCAAAAAAAATATGAGGTTAAATCAGCTATAAAACAAACGAGGATAAATCATACTATAAAAAAACATGATAAATCAAACTACGAAACAAACAAGCATGAGGATAAATCAGCTGTAAAACAAACAAACATGAGGATAAATCAGGCTATAAAACAAACAAACATGGGGATAAATAAGTCTATAAAACAAACAAACATGAGATTAAATCAGCTGTAAAACAAACGAGGATAAATCAGACTTTAAAACAAACATAATAAATCAGACTATAAAACCAACAAACATGAGGATAAATCAGCTGTAAAACAAACAAACATGAGGATAAATAAGTCTATAAAACAAACAAACATGAGATTTAATCAGCTGTAAAACAAACAAACATGAGGATAAATCAGATTATAAAACAAACAAACATGAGGATTAATCAGCTGTAAAACTAACAAAAATGAGGATAAATCAAACTATAAACCAACAAACATGTGGATAAATCAGACTATAAAACAAAAATACATGGCGATAAATCAGCTATAAAACAAACATGGGGATAAATCAGATTATAAAACAAACAAACATGAGGATAAATAAGACTATAAGACAAACAAACCTGTTTATAAATCAGACTATAAAACAAACAAACATGGGGATAAATCAGATGTAAAACAAACAAACATGAGGATAAATCCGACTATAAGACAAAAAACATGAGGATAAATCAGCTATAAAACAAACAAACATGAGGATAAGTCAGATATAAAACAAACAAGCATGAGGATAAATCAGGCTATAAAACCAGCAAACATGAGGATAAATCAGACTATATAACAAACAAACATGAGGATAAATCAGACTGTAAAACAAGCAAATGAGGATAAATAAGTCTATAAAACAAACCAACATGAGGATAAATCAGCTATAAAACAAACAAACAAATAAACATGATGATGAGTCAGCTATAAAACAAACAAACATGAGGATGAATCAGACTATAAAATAAACATGGGGACAAATTAGACTATAATACAAACAAGCATGAGGATAAATCAGATATAAAACAAACAAACATGAGGATAAATCAGCTATAAAACCAACAAACAAACAAACATGAGGATAAATCAGACTGAGGATAAATCAAACATGAGGATAAATCATCTATAATAAAGAAATGAGGATAAATCAGACAGTAAGACAAACTGGGATAAATCAGACTGTAAAACAAACAAACATGAGGAACAAAAATCAGCTATAAAACAGACATGAGGATGAATCAGCTATAAAAGAAACAAATGTAAGGATAAATCAGACTGTAAAACAGACATCAGGATAAATCAGACTGTGAAATAAACAAACATGAGGATACATCAGCTATAGAACAAACAAACATGAGGATAAATCAGCTATAAAACAAATATGAGGATAAATCAGACTGTAAAGCAAACATGAGGATAAATAAATCTATAAAACAAACAAACACGATGATAAATCAGACTATAAAACAAACAAAGATGAGGATAAATCAGCTATAAAACCAACACATATTAGGATAAATCAGACTATAAAAACAACAAACATGAGGATAAATCAGTTGGAAAACATACAAACATGAGGATAACTCAGTTGGAAAACAAACAAACATGAGGATAAATCAGCTATAAAACAAACAAACGTGAGGGTAAATCAGACTATAAGCAAACAAACATAAAGATAATCAGACTATAACACAAACAAACATGAGGATAAATCAGACTATAACCCAAAAAATATGAGGTTAAATCAGCTATAAAACAAACGAGGATAAATCACACTATAAAAAAACATGATAAATCAAACTACGAAACAAACAAGCATGAGGATAAATCAGCTGTAAAACAAACAAACATGAGGATAAATCAGGCTATAAAACAAACAAACATGGGGATAAATAAGTCTATAAAACAAACAAACATGAGATTAAATCAGCTGTAAAACAAACGAGGATAAATCAGACTTTAAAACAAACATAATAAATCAGACTATAAAACCAACAAACATGAGGATAAATCAGCTGTAAAACAAACAAACATGAGGATAAATAAGTCTATAAAACAAACAAACATGATATTTAATCAGCTGTAAAACAAACAAACATGAGGATAAATCAGATTATAAAACAAACAAACATGAGGATTAATCAGCTGTAAAACTAACAAAAATGAGGATAAATCAAACTATAAACCAACAAACATGTGGATAAATCAGACTATAAAACAAAAATACATGGCGATAAATCAGCTATAAAACAAACATGGGGATAAATCAGATTATAAAACAAACAAACATGAGGATAAATAAGACTATAAGACAAACAAACCTGTTTATAAATCAGACTACAAAACAAACAAACATGGGGATAAATCAGATGTAAAACAAACAAACATGAGGATAAATCCGACTATAAGACAAAACACATGAGGATAAATCAGCTATAAAACAAACAAACATGAGGATAAGTCAGATATAAAACAAACAAGCATGAGGATAAATCAGGCTATAAAACCAGCAAACATGAGGATAAATCAGACTATATAACAAACAAACATGAGGATAAATCAGACTGTAAAACAGGCAAATGAGGATAAATAAGTCTATAAAACAAACAAACATGAGGCTAAATCAGACTATAAACCAACAAACATGAGGTTAAATCACCTATAAAACAAACAAGATTAAATCAGACTATAAAACAAACAAACATGAGGATCAATCAGACTATAAATAAACAAACATGAGGTGAAATAAGCTATAAAACAAACGAGGATAAATCAGCTGTAAAACAAACAAGCATGAGGTTAAATCCGGCTATAAAACAAACAAACATGAGATTAAATCAGCTGTAAAACAAACAAACATGAGGATAAATCAGATTATAAAACCAACAAACATGGCGATAAATCAGCTATAAAACAAACAAACATGAGGATAAATAAGTCTATAAAACAAACAAACATGAGGCTAAATCAGACTATAAAACAAACAAACATGATGATAAATCACACTATAAACCAACAAACATGAGTTTAAATGACCTATAAAACAAACAAGATTAAATCAGACTATAGAACAAACAAACATGAGGTGAAATAAGCTATAAAACAAACGAGGCTAAATCAGCTGTAAAACAAACAAACATGAGATTAAATCAGCTGTAAACAAACAAACATGAGGATAAATCAGATTATAAAACAAACAAACATGAGGATTAATCAGCTGTAAAACTAACAAAAATGAGGATAAATTAAACTATAAACCAACAAACATGGTTAAATCAGACTATAAAACAAACAATTATGAGGATAAATCAGACTATAAAACCAACAAACATGAGGATAAATCAGCTATAAAACAAGCAAACATGAGATTAAATCAGCTATAAAAAACAAACATGAGGATAAATCAGACTATAAAACAAAAAAACCTGGGTATAAATCAGCTATAAAACAAACAAACATGAGGACAAGTCAGACTATAAAACCAACATGAGGATAAATCAGATGTAAAACAAACAAGCATGAGGATAAATCAGACTATAAAACAAAAAAACATGACGATAAATCAGCTATAAAACAAACATGGGGATAAATCAGATTATAAAACAAACAGACATGAGTATAAATAAGACTATAAGACAAACACACATGAGGATAAATAAGCTATAAAACAAACAAACATGAGATTAAATCAGCTGTAAAACAAACAGACATGAGGACAAATCAGACCATAAACCAACAAACAGGTTAAATCAGCTATAAAACAAACGAGGATAAATGAGACTTTAAAACAAACATGATAAATCAGACTATAAAACCAACAAACATGGCGATAAATCAGCTATAAAACAAACAAACATGAGGATGAATCAGACTATAGACCAACAAACATGAGGTGAAATAAGCTATAAAACAAACGAGGATAAATCAGCTGTAAAACAAACAAGCATGAGGATAAATCATGCTATTAAACAAACAAACATGAGGGTAAATCAGACTATAAAACAAAAAAACATGACAATAAATCAGCGATAAAACAAACATGAGGATAAATCAACTATAAACCAAACATACATGAAGATAATCAGACTATAAGACAAACAAACATGAGGATAAATCAGCTATAAAACAAACAAACATGAGGATAAATCATACTATAAACCAACAAACATGACGTTAAATCAGCTATAAAACAAACGAGGACAAATCAGCTATAAAACAAACAAACATGAGGATAAATAAGTCTATAAAACAAACAAACGAGATTAAATCAGATGTAAAACAAACAAACATGAGGATAAATCAGCTGTAAAACTAACAAAAATGAGGATAAATCAAACTATAAACCAACAAAGGTGGATAAATCAGACTATAAGACAAACAAACATGAGGACAAATCAGCTATAAAACAAACAAACATGAGGATAAATCATACTATAAACCAACAAACATGCGGTTAAATCAGCTATAAAACAAACGAGGATAAATCAGACTTTAAAACCAACATGATAAATCAGACTATAAAACAAACAAACATGAGGATAAATAAGTCTAAAAACAAACAAACATGACATCAAATCAGCTGTAAAAAAACAAACATGAGGATAAATCAGATTATAAAACGAACAAACATGATGATAAATCAGCTATAAAACAAACAAACGAGGATAAATCAGCGATAAAACAAACACACATGAGGATGAATCAGATTGTAAAACAAACAAACATGAGGATAAATCAGCTATAAAAGAAACAAACATAAGGATAATCACACAAGAAAAAAAACAAACATCAGGACAATCAGACTATAAGACAAACAAACATGAGGATAAAGCAGACTATAAAACAAACAAACTTGAGGATAAATCACACTATAAACCAACAAAAATGAGGCTAAATCAGACTATAAACCAACAAACATGAGGTTAAATCACCTATAAAACAAACAAGATTAAATCAGACTATAAAACAAACAAACATGAGGATGAATCAGACTATAAATTAACAAACATTAGGTGAAATAAGCTATAAAACAAACGAGGATACATCAGCTGTAAAACAAACAAGCATGAGGTTAAATCAGGCTATAAAACAAACAAATATGAGATTAAATCAGCTGTAAAACAAACAAACATGAGGATAAATCAGATTATAAAACCAACAAACATGGCGATAAATCAGCTATAAAACAAACAAACATGAGGATAAATAAGTCTATAAAACAAACAAACACGAGGCTAAATCAGACTATAAAACAAACAAACATGAGGATAAATCACACTATAAACCAACAAACATGAGGTTAAATCACCTATAAAACAAACAAGATTAAATCAGACTATAAAACAAACAAACATGAGGTGAAATAAGCTATAAAACAAACGAGGATAAATCAGCTGTAAAACAAACAAGCATGAGGTTAAATCAGGCTATAAAACAAACAAACATGAGATTAAATCAGCTGTAAAACAAACAAACATGAGGATAAATCAGATTATAAAACAAACAAACATGAGGATTAATCAGATGTAAAACTAACAAAAATTAGGATAAATTAAACTATAAACCAACAAACATGGATAAATCAGACTATAAGACAAACAAACATGAGGACAAATCAGCTATAAAACAAACAAACATGAGGATAAATCATACTATAAACCAACAAACATGCGGTTAAATCAGCTATAAAACAAACGAGGATAAATCAGACTTTAAAACCAACATGATAAATCAGACTATAAAACAAACAAACATGAGGATAAATAAGTCTAAAAACAAACAAACATGACATCAAATCAGCTGTAAAAAAACAAACATGAGGATAAATCAGATTATAAAACGAACAAACATGATGATAAATCAGCTATAAAACAAACAAACGAGGATAAATCAGCGATAAAACAAACACACATGAGGATGAATCAGATTGTAAAACAAACAAACATGAGGATAAATCAGCTATAAAAGAAACAAACATAAGGATAATCACACAAGAAAAAAAACAAACATCAGGACAATCAGACTATAAGACAAACAAACATGAGGATAAAGCAGACTATAAAACAAACAAACTTGAGGATAAATCACACTATAAACCAACAAAAATGAGGCTAAATCAGATTATAAACCAACAAACATGAGGTTAAATCACCTATAAAACAAACAAGATTAAATCAGACTATAAAACAAACAAACATGAGGATGAATCAGACTATAAATTAACAAACATTAGGTGAAATAAGCTATAAAACAAACGAGGATACATCAGCTGTAAAACAAACAAGCATGAGGTTAAATCAGGCTATAAAACAAACAAATATGAGATTAAATCAGCTGTAAAACAAACAAACATGAGGATAAATCAGATTATAAAACCAACAAACATGGCGATAAATCAGCTATAAAACAAACAAACATGAGGATAAATAAGTCTATAAAACAAACAAACACGAGGCTAAATCAGACTATAAAACAAACAAACATGAGGATAAATCACACTATAAACCAACAAACATGAGGTTAAATCACCTATAAAACAAACAAGATTAAATCAGACTATAAAACAAACAAACATGAGGTGAAATAAGCTATAAAACAAACGAGGATAAATCAGCTGTAAAACAAACAAGCATGAGGTTAAATCAGGCTATAAAACAAACAAACATGAGATTAAATCAGCTGTAAAACAAACAAACATGAGGATAAATCAGATTATAAAACAAACAAACATGAGGATTAATCAGATGTAAAACTAACAAAAATGAGGATAAATTAAACTATAAACCAACAAACATGGATAAATCAGACTATAAAACAAACAATTATGTGGATGAATCAGACTATAAAACCAACAAACATGAGGATAAATCAGCTATAAAACAAGCAAACATGAGATTAAATCAGCTATAAAAAACAAACATGAGGATAAATCAGACTATAAAACAAAAAAACCTGAGTATAAATCAGCTATAAAACAAACAAACATGAGAACAAGTCAGACTATAAAACCAACATGAGGATAAATCAGATGTAAAACAAACAAGCATGAGGATAAATCATGCTATTAAACAAACAAACATGAGGGTTAATCAGACTAAAAAACAAAAAAACATGACGATAAATCAGCTATAAAACAAACATGGGGATAAATCAGATTATAAAACAAACAGACATGAGTATAAATAAGACTATAAGACAAACACACATGAGGATGAATCAGAATGTAAAACAAACAAACATGAGGATAAATCCGACTATAAGACAAAAAACATGAGGATAAATGAGCTATAAAACAAACAAACATGAGGATAAGTCAGATATAAAACAAACAAGCATGAGGATAAATCAGGCTATAAAACCAGTTAACAGGAGGATAAATCAACTATAAAACAAGCAAACATGAAGATAATCAGACTATAAGACAAACAAATATGAGGATAAATCAGCTATAAATAAACAAACATGAGGATAAATCATACTATAAACCAACAAACAGGTTAAATCAGCTATAAAACAAACGAGGATAAATGAGACTTTAAAACAAACATGATAAATCAGACTATAAAACCAACAAACATGGCGATAAATCAACTATAAAACAAACAAACATGAGGATAAATCAGCTATAAATAAACATACATGAGGATAAATCATACTATAAACCAACAAACAGGTTAAATCAGCTATAAAACAAACGATGATAAATCAGACTTTAAAACAAACATGATAAATCAGACTATAAAACCAACAAACATGGCGATAAATCAGCTATAAAACAAACAAACATGAGGATAAATAAGTCTATAAAACAAACAAACATGAGGCTAAATCAGACTATAAACCAACAAACATGAGGTTAAATCACCTATAAAACAAACAAGATTAAATCAGACTATAAAACAAACAAACATGAGGATGAATCAGACTATAAATTAACAAACATGAGGTGAAATAAGCTATAAAACAAACGAGGATAAATCAGCTGTAAAACAAACAAGCATGAGGTTAAATCAGGCTATAAAACAAACAAACATGAGATTAAATCAGCTGTAAAACAAACAAACATGAGGATAAATCAGATTATAAAACCAACAAACATGGCGGTAATCAGCTATAAAACAAACAAACATGAGGATAAATAAGTCTATAAAACAAACAAACATGAGGTTAAATCAGGCTATAAAACAAACAAACATGAGATTAAATCAGCTGTAAACAAACAAACATGAGGATAAATCAGATTATAAAACAAACAAACATGAGGATTAATCAGCTGTAAAACTAACAAAAATGAGGATAAATTAAACTATAAACCAACAAACATGGTTAAATCAGACTATAAAACAAACAATTATGAGGATAAATCAGACTATAAAACCAAAAAACATGAGGATAAATCAGCTATAAAACAAGCAAACATGAGATTAAATCAGCTATAAAAAACAAACATGAGGATAAATCAGACTATAAAACAAAAAAACCTGGGTATAAATCAGCTATAAAACAAACAAACATGAGGACAAGTCAGACTATAAAACCAACATGAGGATAAATCAGATGTAAAACAAACAAGCATGAGGATAAATCAGACTATAAAACAAAAAAACATGACGATAAATCAGCTATAAAACAAACATGGGGATAAATCAGATTATAAAACAAACAGACATGAGTATAAATAAGACTATAAGACAAACACACATGAGGATAAATCAGCTATAAAACAAACAAACATGAGATTAAATCAGCTGTAAAACAAACAGACATGAGGACAAATCAGACTATAAACCAACAAACAGGTTAAATCAGCTATAAAACAAACGAGGATAAATGAGACTTTAAAACAAACATGATAAATCAGACTATAAAACCAACAAACATGGCGATAAATCAGCTATAAAACAAACAAACATGAGGATGAATCAGACTATAAACCAACAAACATGAGGTGAAATAAGCTATAAAACAAACGAGGATAAATCAGCTGTAAAACAAACAAGCATGAGGTTAAATCAGGCTATAAAACAAAAAACATGAGATTAAATCAACTGCAAAACAAACAAACATGAGGATAAATCAGATTATAAAACAAACAAACATGAGGATTAATCAGCTGTAAAACTAACAAAAATTAGGATAAATTAAACTATAAACCAACAAACATGGATAAATCAGACTATAAAATAAACAAACATGAGGATAAATCAGACTATAAAACCAACAAACATGAGGATAAATCACACTATAAACCAACAAACAGGTTAAATCAGCTATAAAACAAACGAGGATAAATGAGACTTTAAAACAAACATGATAAATCAGACTATAAAACCAACAAATATGACGATAAATCAGCTATAAAAAAAAACAAACATGAGGATAAATAAGTCTATAAAACAAACAAACATGAGCATAAATCATACTATAAACCAACAAACATGAGGTGAAATAAGCTATAAAACAAACGAGGATAAATCAGCTGTAAAACAAACAAGCATGAGGTTAAATCAGGCTATAAAACAAACAAACATGAGATTAAATCAGCTGTAAAACAAACAAACATGAGGATAAATCAGATTATAAAACAAACAAACATGAGGATTAATCAGCTGTAAAACTAACAAAAATGAGGATAAATTAAACTATAAACCAACAAACATGGATAAATCAGACTATAAAACAAACAAACATGAGGATAAATCAGACTATAAAACCAACAAACATGAGGATAAATTAGCTATAAAACAAGCAAACATGAGATTAAATCAGCTATAAAAAACAAACCTGAGGATAAATCAGACTATAAAAAAAAACCTGAGCATAAATCAGCTATAAAACAAACAAACATGAGGACAAGTCAGACTATAAAACCAACATAAGGATAAATCAGATGTAAAACAAACAAGCATGAGGATAAATCATGCTATTGAACAAACAAACATGAGGATAAATCAGACTATAAAACAAAAAAACATGACGATAAAACAGCAATAAAACAAACATGGGGATAAATCAGATTAGAAAACAAACAGACATGAGGATAAATAAGACTATAAGACAAACAAACATGAGGATAAATCAGCTATAAAACAAACAAACATGAGGACAAGTCAGACTATAAAACCAACATGAGGTTAAATCAGATGTAAAACAAACAAGCATGAGGAAAAATCATGCTATTAAACAAACAAACATGAGGGTAAATCAGACTATAAAACAAAAAAACATGACAATAAATCAGCGATAAAACAAACATGAGGATAAATCAACTATAAACCAAACATACATGCAGATAATCAGACTATAAGACAAACAAACATGAGGATAAATCAGCTATAAAACAAACAAACATGAGGATAAATCATACTATAAACCAACAAACATGACGTTAAATCAGCTATAAAACAAACGAGGACAAATCAGCTATAAAACAAACAAACATGAGGATAAATAAGTCTATAAAACAAACAAACGAGAATAAATCAGATGTAAAACAAACAAACATGGGGATAAATCAGCTGTAAAACTAACAAAAATGAGGATAAATCAAACTATAAACCAACAAAGGTGGATAAATCAGACTATAAGACAAACAAACATGAGGACAAATCAGCTATAAAACAAACAAACATGAGGATAAATCAGCTGTAAAACTAACAAAAATGAGGATAAATCAAACTATAAACCAACAAAGGTGGATAAATCAGACTATAAGACAAACAAACATGAGGATAAATAAGTCTAAAAACAAACAAACATGACATCAAATCAGCTGTAAAAAAAACAAACATGAGGATAAATCAGATTATAAAACGAACAAACATGATGATAAATCAGCTATAAAACAAACAAACGAGGATAAATCAGCTATAAAACAAACACACATGAGGATGAATCAGATTGTAAAACAAACAAACATGAGGATAAATCAGCTATAAAAGAAACAAACATAAGGATAATCACACAAGAAAAAAAACAAACATCAGGACAATCAGACTATAAGACAAACAAACATGAGGATAAAGCAGACTATAAAACAAACAAACATGAGGATAAATCACACTATAAACCAACAAAAATGAGGCTAAATCAGACTATAAACCAACAAACATGAGGTTAAATCACCTATAAAACAAACAAGATTAAATCAGACTATAAAACAAACAAACATGAGGATGAATCAAACTCTAAATGAACAAACATGAGGTGACATAAGCTATAAAACAAACGAGGATAAATCAGCTGTAAAACAAACAAGCATGAGGTTAAATCAGGCTATAAAACAAACAAATATGAGATTAAATCAGCTGTAAAACAAACAAACATGAGGATAAATCAGACTATAAAACAAACAAACATGAGGTGAAATAAGCTATAAAACAAACGAGGATAAATCAGCTGTAAAACAAACAAGCATGAGGTTAAATCAGGCTATAAACCAACAAACAGGTTAAATCAGCTATAAAACAAACGAGGATAAATCAGCTGTAAAACAAACAAGCATGAGGTTAAATCCGGCTATAAAACAAACAAACATGAGATTAAATCAGCTGTAAAACAAACAAACATGAGGATAAATCAGATTATAAAACCAACAAACATGGCGATAAATCAGCTATAAAACAAACAAACATGAGGATAAATAAGTCTATAAAACAAACAAACATGAGGCTAAATCAGACTATAAAACAAACAAACATGATGATAAATCACACTATAAACCAACAAACATGAGTTTAAATGACCTATAAAACAAACAAGATTAAATCAGACTATAGAACAAACAAACATGAGGTGAAATAAGCTATAAAACAAACGAGGCTAAATCAGCTGTAAAACAAACAAACATGAGATTAAATCAGCTGTAAACAAACAAACATGAGGATAAATCAGATTATAAAACAAACAAACATGAGGATTAATCAGCTGTAAAACTAACAAAAATGAGGATAAATTAAACTATAAACCAACAAACATGGTTAAATCAGACTATAAAACAAACAATTATGAGGATAAATCAGACTATAAAACCTACAAACATGAGGATAAATCAGCTATAAAACAAGCAAACATGAGATTAAATCAGCTATAAAAAACAAACATGAGGATAAATCAGACTATAAAACAAAAAAACCTGGGTATAAATCAGCTATAAAACAAACAAACATGAGGACAAGTCAGACTATAAAACCAACATGAGGATAAATCAGATGTAAAACAAACAAGCATGAGGATAAATCAGACTATAAAACAAAAAAACATGACGATAAATCAGCTATAAAACAAACATGGGGATAAATCAGATTATAAAACAAACAGACATGAGTATAAATAAGACTATAAGACAAACACACATGAGGATAAATAAGCTATAAAACAAACAAACATGAGATTAAATCAGCTGTAAAACAAACAGACATGAGGACAAATCAGACCATAAACCAACAAACAGGTTAAATCAGCTATAAAACAAACGAGGATAAATGAGACTTTAAAACAAACATGATAAATCAGACTATAAAACCAACAAACATGGCGATAAATCAGCTATAAAACAAACAAACATGAGGATGAATCAGACTATAGACCAACAAACATGAGGTGAAATAAGCTATAAAACAAACGAGGATAAATCAGCTGTAAAACAAACAAGCATGAGGATAAATCATGCTATTAAACAAACAAACATGAGGGTAAATCAGACTATAAAACAAAAAAACATGACAATAAATCAGCGATAAAACAAACATGAGGATAAATCAACTATAAACCAAACATACATGAAGATAATCAGACTATAAGACAAACAAACATGAGGATAAATCAGCTATAAAACAAACAAACATGAGGATAAATCATACTATAAACCAACAAACATGACGTTAAATCAGCTATAAAACAAACGAGGACAAATCAGCTATAAAACAAACAAACATGAGGATAAATAAGTCTATAAAACAAACAAACGAGATTAAATCAGATGTAAAACAAACAAACATGAGGATAAATCAGCTGTAAAACTAACAAAAATGAGGATAAATCAAACTATAAACCAACAAAGGTGGATAAATCAGACTATAAGACAAACAAACATGAGGACAAATCAGCTATAAAACAAACAAACATGAGGATAAATCATACTATAAACCAACAAACATGCGGTTAAATCAGCTATAAAACAAACGAGGATAAATCAGACTTTAAAACCAACATGATAAATCAGACTATAAAACAAACAAACATGAGGATAAATAAGTCTAAAAACAAACAAACATGACATCAAATCAGCTGTAAAAAAACAAACATGAGGATAAATCAGATTATAAAACGAAAAAACATGATGATAAATCAGCTATAAAACAAACAAACGAGGATAAATCAGCGATAAAACAAACACACATGAGGATGAATCAGATTGTAAAACAAACAAACATGAGGATAAATCAGCTATAAAAGAAACAAACATAAGGATAATCACACAAGAAAAAAAACAAACATCAGGACAATCAGACTATAAGACAAACAAACATGAGGATAAAGCAGACTATAAAACAAACAAACTTGAGGATAAATCACACTATAAACCAACAAAAATGAGGCTAAATCAGACTATAAACCAACAAACATGAGGTTAAATCACCTATAAAACAAACAAGATTAAATCAGACTATAAAACAAACAAACATGAGGATGAATCAGACTATAAATTAACAAACATTAGGTGAAATAAGCTATAAAACAAACGAGGATACATCAGCTGTAAAACAAACAAGCATGAGGTTAAATCAGGCTATAAAACAAACAAATATGAGATTAAATCAGCTGTAAAACAAACAAACATGAGGATAAATCAGATTATAAAACCAACAAACATGGCGATAAATCAGCTATAAAACAAACAAACATGAGGATAAATAAGTCTATAAAACAAACAAACATGAGGCTAAATCAGACTATAAAACAAACAAACATGATGATAAATCACACTATAAACCAACAAACATGAGTTTAAATGACCTATAAAACAAACAAGATTAAATCAGACTATAGAACAAACAAACATGAGGTGAAATAAGCTATAAAACAAACGAGGCTAAATCAGCTGTAAAACAAACAAACATGAGATTAAATCAGCTGTAAACAAACAAACATGAGGATAAATCAGATTATAAAACAAACAAACATGAGGATTAATCAGCTGTAAAACTAACAAAAATGAGGATAAATTAAACTATAAACCAACAAACATGGTTAAATCAGACTATAAAACAAACAATTATGAGGATAAATCAGACTATAAAACCAACAAACATGAGGATAAATCAGCTATAAAACAAGCAAACATGAGATTAAATCAGCTATAAAAAACAAACATGAGGATAAATCAGACTATAAAACAAAAAAACCTGGGTATAAATCAGCTATAAAACAAACAAACATGAGGACAAGTCAGACTATAAAACCAACATGAGGATAAATCAGATGTAAAACAAACAAGCATGAGGATAAATCAGACTATAAAACAAAAAAACATGACGATAAATCAGCTATAAAACAAACATGGGGATAAATCAGATTATAAAACAAACAGACATGAGTATAAATAAGACTATAAGACAAACACACATGAGGATAAATAAGCTATAAAACAAACAAACATGAGATTAAATCAGCTGTAAAACAAACAGACATGAGGACAAATCAGACCATAAACCAACAAACAGGTTAAATCAGCTATAAAACAAACGAGGATAAATGAGACTTTAAAACAAACATGATAAATCAGACTATAAAACCAACAAACATGGCGATAAATCAGCTATAAAACAAACAAACATGAGGATGAATCAGACTATAGACCAACAAACATGAGGTGAAATAAGCTATAAAACAAACGAGGATAAATCAGCTGTAAAACAAACAAGCATGAGGATAAATCATGCTATTAAACAAACAAACATGAGGGTAAATCAGACTATAAAACAAAAAAACATGACAATAAATCAGCGATAAAACAAACATGAGGATAAATCAACTATAAACCAAACATACATGAAGATAATCAGACTATAAGACAAACAAACATGAGGATAAATCAGCTATAAAACAAACAAACATGAGGATAAATCATACTATAAACCAACAAACATGACGTTAAATCAGCTATAAAACAAACGAGGACAAATCAGCTATAAAACAAACAAACATGAGGATAAATAAGTCTATAAAACAAACAAACGAGATTAAATCAGATGTAAAACAAACAAACATGAGGATAAATCAGCTGTAAAACTAACAAAAATGAGGATAAATCAAACTATAAACCAACAAAGGTGGATAAATCAGACTATAAGACAAACAAACATGAGGACAAATCAGCTATAAAAAAAAACAAACATGAGGATAAATCATACTATAAACCAACAAACATGCGGTTAAATCAGCTATAAAACAAACGAGGATAAATCAGACTTTAAAACCAACATGATAAATCAGACTATAAAACAAACAAACATGAGGATAAATAAGTCTAAAAACAAACAAACATGACATCAAATCAGCTGTAAAAAAACAAACATGAGGATAAATCAGATTATAAAACGAACAAACATGATGATAAATCAGCTATAAAACAAACAAACGAGGATAAATCAGCGATAAAACAAACACACATGAGGATGAATCAGATTGTAAAACAAACAAACATGAGGATAAATCAGCTATAAAAGAAACAAACATAAGGATAATCACACAAGAAAAAAAACAAACATCAGGACAATCAGACTATAAGACAAACAAACATGAGGATAAAGCAGACTATAAAACAAACAAACTTGAGGATAAATCACACTATAAACCAACAAAAATGAGGCTAAATCAGACTATAAACCAACAAACATGAGGTTAAATCACCTATAAAACAAACAAGATTAAATCAGACTATAAAACAAACAAACATGAGGATGAATCAGACTATAAATTAACAAACATTAGGTGAAATAAGCTATAAAACAAACGAGGATACATCAGCTGTAAAACAAACAAGCATGAGGTTAAATCAGGCTATAAAACAAACAAATATGAGATTAAATCAGCTGTAAAACAAACAAACATGAGGATAAATCAGATTATAAAACCAACAAACATGGCGATAAATCAGCTATAAAACAAACAAACATGAGGATAAATAAGTCTATAAAACAAACAAACACGAGGCTAAATCAGACTATAAAACAAACAAACATGAGGATAAATCACACTATAAACCAACAAACATGAGGTTAAATCACCTATAAAACAAACAAGATTAAATCAGACTATAAAACAAACAAACATGAGGTGAAATAAGCTATAAAACAAACGAGGATAAATCAGCTGTAAAACAAACAAGCATGAGGTTAAATCAGGCTATAAAACAAACAAACATGAGATTAAATCAGCTGTAAAACAAACAAACATGAGGATAAATCAGATTATAAAACAAACAAACATGAGGATTAATCAGATGTAAAACTAACAAAAATTAGGATAAATTAAACTATAAACCAACAAACATGGATAAATCAGACTATAAGACAAACAAACATGAGGACAAATCAGCTATAAAACAAACAAACATGAGGATAAATCATACTATAAACCAACAAACATGCGGTTAAATCAGCTATAAAACAAACGAGGATAAATCAGACTTTAAAACCAACATGATAAATCAGACTATAAAACAAACAAACATGAGGATAAATAAGTCTAAAAACAAACAAACATGACATCAAATCAGCTGTAAAAAAACAAACATGAGGATAAATCAGATTATAAAACGAACAAACATGATGATAAATCAGCTATAAAACAAACAAACGAGGATAAATCAGCGATAAAACAAACACACATGAGGATGAATCAGATTGTAAAACAAACAAACATGAGGATAAATCAGCTATAAAAGAAACAAACATAAGGATAATCACACAAGAAAAAAAACAAACATCAGGACAATCAGACTATAAGACAAACAAACATGAGGATAAAGCAGACTATAAAACAAACAAACTTGAGGATAAATCACACTATAAACCAACAAAAATGAGGCTAAATCAGACTATAAACCAACAAACATGAGGTTAAATCACCTATAAAACAAACAAGATTAAATCAGACTATAAAACAAACAAACATGAGGATGAATCAGACTATAAATTAACAAACATTAGGTGAAATAAGCTATAAAACAAACGAGGATACATCAGCTGTAAAACAAACAAGCATGAGGTTAAATCAGGCTATAAAACAAACAAATATGAGATTAAATCAGCTGTAAAACAAACAAACATGAGGATAAATCAGATTATAAAACCAACAAACATGGCGATAAATCAGCTATAAAACAAACAAACATGAGGATAAATAAGTCTATAAAACAAACAAACACGAGGCTAAATCAGACTATAAAACAAACAAACATGAGGATAAATCACACTATAAACCAACAAACATGAGGTTAAATCACCTATAAAACAAACAAGATTAAATCAGACTATAAAACAAACAAACATGAGGTGAAATAAGCTATAAAACAAACGAGGATAAATCAGCTGTAAAACAAACAAGCATGAGGTTAAATCAGGCTATAAAACAAACAAACATGAGATTAAATCAGCTGTAAAACAAACAAACATGAGGATAAATCAGATTATAAAACAAACAAACATGAGGATTAATCAGATGTAAAACTAACAAAAATGAGGATAAATTAAACTATAAACCAACAAACATGGATAAATCAGACTATAAAACAAACAATTATGTGGATGAATCAGACTATAAAACCAACAAACATGAGGATAAATCAGCTATAAAACAAGCAAACATGAGATTAAATCAGCTATAAAAAACAAACATGAGGATAAATCAGACTATAAAACAAAAAAACCTGAGTATAAATCAGCTATAAAACAAACAAACATGAGAACAAGTCAGACTATAAAACCAACATGAGGATAAATCAGATGTAAAACAAACAAGCATGAGGATAAATCATGCTATTAAACAAACAAACATGAGGGTTAATCAGACTATAAAACAAAAAAACATGACGATAAATCAGCTATAAAACAAACATGGGGATAAATCAGATTATAAAACAAACAGACATGAGTATAAATAAGACTATAAGACAAACACACATGAGGATGAATCAGAATGTAAAACAAACAAACATGAGGATAAATCCGACTATAAGACAAAAAACATGAGGATAAATGAGCTATAAAACAAACAAACATGAGGATAAGTCAGATATAAAACAAACAAGCATGAGGATAAATCAGGCTATAAAACCAGTTAACAGGAGGATAAATCAACTATAAAACAAGCAAACATGAAGATAATCAGACTATAAGACAAACAAATATGAGGCTAAATCAGCTATAAATAAACAAACATGAGGATAAATCATACTATAAACCAACAAACAGGTTAAATCAGCTATAAAACAAACGAGGATAAATGAGACTTTAAAACAAACATGATAAATCAGACTATAAAACCAACAAACATGGCGATAAATCAACTATAAAACAAACAAACATGAGGATAAATCTGCTATAAATAAACATACATGAGGATAAATCATACTATAAACCAACAAACAGGTTAAATCAGCTATAAAACAAACGATGATAAATCAGACTTTAAAACAAACATGATAAATCAGACTATAAAACCAACAAACATGGCGATAAATCAGCTATAAAACAAACAAACATGAGGATAAATAAGTCTATAAAACAAACAAACATGAGGCTAAATCAGACTATAAACCAACAAACATGAGGTTAAATCACCTATAAAACAAACAAGATTAAATCAGACTATAAAACAAACAAACATGAGGATGAATCAGACTATAAATTAACAAACATGAGGTGAAATAAGCTATAAAACAAACGAGGATAAATCAGCTGTAAAACAAACAAGCATGAGGTTAAATCAGGCTATAAAACAAACACACATGAGATTAAATCAGCTGTAAAACAAACAAACATGAGGATAAATCAGATTATAAAACCAACAAACGTGGCGGTAATCAGCTATAAAACAAACAAACATGAGGATAAATAAGTCTATAAAACAAACAAACATGAGGTTAAATCAGGCTATAAAACAAACAAACATGAGATTAAATCAGCTGTAAACAAACAAACATGAGGATAAATCAGATTATAAAACAAACAAACATGAGGATTAATCAGCTGTAAAACTAACAAAAATGAGGATAAATTAAACTATAAACCAACAAACATGGTTAAATCAGACTATAAAACAAACAATTATGAGGATAAATCAGACTATAAAACCAAAAAACATGAGGATAAATCAGCTATAAAACAAGCAAACATGAGATTAAATCAGCTATAAAAAACAAACATGAGGATAAATCAGACTATAAAACAAAAAAACCTGGGTATAAATCAGCTATAAAACAAACAAACATGAGGACAAGTCAGACTATAAAACCAACATGAGGATAAATCAGATGTAAAACAAACAAGCATGAGGATAAATCAGACTATAAAACAAAAAAACATGACGATAAATCAGCTATAAAACAAACATGGGGATAAATCAGATTATAAAACAAACAGACATGAGTATAAATAAGACTATAAGACAAACACACATGAGGATAAATCAGCTATAAAACAAACAAACATGAGATTAAATCAGCTGTAAAACAAACAGACATGAGGACAAATCAGACTATAAACCAACAAACAGGTTAAATCAGCTATAAAACAAACGAGGATAAATGAGACTTTAAAACAAACATGATAAATCAGACTATAAAACCAACAAACATGGCGATAAATCAGCTATAAAACAAACAAACATGAGGATGAATCAGACTATAAACCAACAAACATGAGGTGAAATAAGCTATAAAACAAACGAGGATAAATCAGCTGTAAAACAAACAAGCATGAGGTTAAATCAGGCTATAAAACAAAAAACATGAGATTAAATCAACTGCAAAACAAACAAACATGAGGATAAATCAGATTATAAAACAAACAAACATGAGGATTAATCAGCTGTAAAACTAACAAAAATTAGGATAAATTAAACTATAAACCAACAAACATGGATAAATCAGACTATAAAATAAACAAACATGAGGATAAATCAGACTATAAAACCAACAAACATGAGGATAAATCACACTATAAACCAACAAACAGGTTAAATCAGCTATAAAACAAACGAGGATAAATGAGACTTTAAAACAAACATGATAAATCAGACTATAAAACCAACAAATATGACGATAAATCAGCTATAAAAAAAAACAAACATGAGGATAAATAAGTCTATAAAACAAACAAACATGAGCATAAATCATACTATAAACCAACAAACATGAGGTGAAATAAGCTATAAAACAAACGAGGATAAATCAGCTGTAAAACAAACAAGCATGAGGTTAAATCAGGCTATAAAACAAACAAACATGAGATTAAATCAGCTGTAAAACAAACAAACATGAGGATAAATCAGATTATAAAACAAACAAACATGAGGATTAATCAGCTGTAAAACTAACAAAAATGAGGATAAATTAAACTATAAACCAACAAACATGGATAAATCAGACTATAAAACAAACAAACATGAGGATAAATCAGACTATAAAACCAACAAACATGAGGATAAATTAGCTATAAAACAAGCAAACATGAGATTAAATCAGCTATAAAAAACAAACCTGAGGATAAATCAGACTATAAAAAAAAACCTGAGCATAAATCAGCTATAAAACAAACAAACATGAGGACAAGTCAGACTATAAAACCAACATAAGGATAAATCAGATGTAAAACAAACAAGCATGAGGATAAATCATGCTATTGAACAAACAAACATGAGGATAAATCAGACTATAAAACAAAAAAACATGACGATAAAACAGCAATAAAACAAACATGGGGATAAATCAGATTAGAAAACAAACAGACATGAGGATAAATAAGACTATAAGACAAACAAACATGAGGATAAATCAGCTATAAAACAAACAAACATGAGGACAAGTCAGACTATAAAACCAACATGAGGTTAAATCAGATGTAAAACAAACAAGCATGAGGAAAAATCATGCTATTAAACAAACAAACATGAGGGTAAATCAGACTATAAAACAAAAAAACATGACAATAAATCAGCGATAAAACAAACATGAGGATAAATCAACTATAAACCAAACATACATGCAGATAATCAGACTATAAGACAAACAAACATGAGGATAAATCAGCTATAAAACAAACAAACATGAGGATAAATCATACTATAAACCAACAAACATGACGTTAAATCAGCTATAAAACAAACGAGGACAAATCAGCTATAAAACAAACAAACATGAGGATAAATAAGTCTATAAAACAAACAAACGAGAATAAATCAGATGTAAAACAAACAAACATGGGGATAAATCAGCTGTAAAACTAACAAAAATGAGGATAAATCAAACTATAAACCAACAAAGGTGGATAAATCAGACTATAAGACAAACAAACATGAGGACAAATCAGCTATAAAACAAACAAACATGAGGATAAATCAGCTGTAAAACTAACAAAAATGAGGATAAATCAAACTATAAACCAACAAAGGTGGATAAATCAGACTATAAGACAAACAAACATGAGGATAAATAAGTCTAAAAACAAACAAACATGACATCAAATCAGCTGTAAAAAAAACAAACATGAGGATAAATCAGATTATAAAACGAACAAACATGATGATAAATCAGCTATAAAACAAACAAACGAGGATAAATCAGCTATAAAACAAACACACATGAGGATGAATCAGATTGTAAAACAAACAAACATGAGGATAAATCAGCTATAAAAGAAACAAACATAAGGATAATCACACAAGAAAAAAAACAAACATCAGGACAATCAGACTATAAGACAAACAAACATGAGGATAAAGCAGACTATAAAACAAACAAACATGAGGATAAATCACACTATAAACCAACAAAAATGAGGCTAAATCAGACTATAAACCAACAAACATGAGGTTAAATCACCTATAAAACAAACAAGATTAAATCAGACTATAAAACAAACAAACATGAGGATGAATCAAACTCTAAATGAACAAACATGAGGTGACATAAGCTATAAAACAAACGAGGATAAATCAGCTGTAAAACAAACAAGCATGAGGTTAAATCAGGCTATAAAACAAACAAATATGAGATTAAATCAGCTGTAAAACAAACAAACATGAGGATAAATCAGACTATAAAACAAACAAACATGAGGTGAAATAAGCTATAAAACAAACGAGGATAAATCAGCTGTAAAACAAACAAGCATGAGGTTAAATCAGGCTATAAAACAAACAAACATGAGATTAAATCAGCTGTAAAACAAACAAACATGAGGATAAATCAGCTATAAAACAAACATGGGGATAAATCAGATTATAAAACAAACAGACATGAGTATAAATAAGACTATAAGACAAACACACATGAGGATGAATCAGAATGTAAAACAAACAAACATGAGGATAAATCCGACTATAAGACAAAAAACATGAGGATAAATGAGCTATAAAACAAACAAGATTAAATCAGACTATAAAACAAACAAACATGAGGTGAAATAAGCTATAAAACAAACGAGGCTAAATCAGCTGTAAAACAAACAAACATGAGATTAAATCAGCTGTAAACAAACAAACATGAGGATAAATCAGATTATAAAACAAACAAACATGAGGATTAATCAGCTGTAAAACTAACAAAAATGAGGATAAATTAAACTATAAACCAACAAACATGGTTAAATCAGACTATGAAACAAACAATTATGAGGATAAATCAGACTATAAAACCAACAAACATGAGGATAAATCAGCTATAAAACAAGCAAACATGAGATTAAATCAGCTATAAAAAACAAACATGAGAATAAATCAGACTATAAAACAAAAAAACCTGGGTATAAATCAGCTATAAAACAAACAAACATGGCGATAAATCAGCTATAAAACAAACATGGGGATAAATCAGATTATAAAACAAACAGACATGAGTATAAATAAGACTATAAGACAAACACACATGAGGATGAATCAGAATGTAAAACAAACCAACATGAGGATAAATCAAATGTAAAACAAACAAGCATGAGGATAAATCAGACTATAAAACAAAAAAACATGAGGATAAATCAGCTATAAAACAAACATGGGGATAAATCAGATTATAAAACAAACAGACATGAGTATAAATAAGACTATAAGACAAACACACATGAGGATGAATCAGAATGTAAAACAAACAAACATGAGGATAAATCCGACTATAAGACAAAAAACATGAGGATAAATGAGCTATAAAACAAACAAACATGAGGATAAGTCAGATATAAAACAAACAAGCATGAGGATAAATCAGGCTATAAAACCAGCAAACATGAGGATAAATCAACTATAAGACAAACAAACATGAGGATAAATCAGCTATAAATAAACATACATGAGGATAAATCATACTATAAACCAACAAACAGGTTAAATCAGCTATAAAACAAACGAGGATAAATGAGACTTTAAAACAAACATGATAAATCAGACTATAAAACCAACAAACATGGCGATAAATCAGCTATAAAACAAACAAACATGAGGATAAATAAGTCTATAAAACAAACAAACATGAGGCTAAATCAGACTATAAAACAAACAAACATGAGGATAAATCACACTATAAACCAACAAACATGAGGCTAAATCAGACTATAAACCAACAAACATGAGGTTAAATCACCTATAAAACAAACAAGATTAAATCAGACTATAAAACAAACAAACATGAGGATGAATCAGACTATAAATTAACAAACATGAGGTGAAATAAGCTATAAAACAAACGAGGATAAATCAGCTGTAAAACAAACAAGCATGAGGTTAAATCAGGCTATAAAACAAACAAACATGAGATTAAATCAGCTGTAAAACAAACAAACATCAGGATAAATCAGATTATAAAACCAACAAACATGGCGATAAATCAGCTATAAAACAAACAAACATGAGGATAAATAAGTCTATAAAACAAACAAACATGAGGCTAAATCAGACTATAAAACAAACAAACATGATGATAAATCACACTATAAACCAACAAACATGAGTTTAAATCACCTATAAAACAAACAAGATTAAATCAGACTATAAAACAAACAAACATGAGGTGAAATAAGCTATAAAACAAACGAGGATAAATCAGCTGTAAAACAAACAAACATGAGGATAAATCAGATTATAAAACAAACAAACATGAGGATTAATCAGCTGTAAAACTAACAAAAATGAGGATAAATTAAACTATAAACCAACAATCATTGATAAATCAGACTATAAAACAAACAATTATGAGGATGAATCAGACTATAAAACCAACAAACATGAGGATAAATCAGCTATAAAACAAGCAAACATGAGATTAAATCAGCTATAAAAAACAAGCATGAGGATAAGTCAGACTATAAAACAAACAAGCATGAGGATAAATCATGCTATTAAACAAACAAACATGAGGGTTAACCAGACTATAAAACAAAAAAAGATGACGATAAATCAGCTATAAAACAAACATGGTGATAAATCAGATTATAAAACAAACAGACATGAGTATAAATAAGACTATAAGACAAACACACATGAGGATGAATCAGAATGTAAAACAAACACACATGAGGATAAATCCGACTATAAGACAAAAAACATGAGGATAAATGAGCTATAAAACAAACAAGATTAAATCAGACTATAAAACAAACAAACATGAGGTGAAATAAGCTATAAAACAAACGAGGATAAATCAGCTGTAAAACAAACAAGCATGAGGTTAAATCAGGCTATAAAACAAACAAACATGAGATTAAATCAGCTGTAAAACAAACAAACATGAGGATAAATCCGACTATAAGACAAAAAACATGAGGATAAATGAGCTATAAAACAAACAAACATGAGGATAAGTCAGATATAAAACAAACAAGCATGAGGATAAATCAGGCTATAAAACCAGCAAACATGAGGATAAATCAACTATAAGACAAACAAACATGAGGATAAATCAGCTATAAATAAACATACATGAGGATAAATCATACTATAAACCAACAAACAGGTTAAATCAGCTATAAAACAAACGAGGATAAATGAGACTTTAAAACAAACATGATAAATCAGACTATAAAACCAACAAACATGGCGATAAATCAGCTATAAAACAAACAAACATGAGGATAAATAAGTCGATAAAACAAACAAACATGAGGCTAAATCAGACTATAAAACAAACAAACATGAGGATAAATCACACTATAAACCAACAAACATGAGGCTAAATCAGACTATAAACCAACAAACATGAGGTTAAATCACCTATAAAACAAACAAGATTAAATCAGACTATAAAACAAACAAACATGAGGATGAATCAGACTATAAATTAACAAACATGAGGTGAAATAAGCTATAAAACAAACGAGGATAAATCAGCTGTAAAACAAACAAGCATGAGGTTAAATCAGGCTATAAAACAAACAAACATGAGATTAAATCAGCTGTAAAACAAACAAACATCAGGA
This sequence comes from Lampris incognitus, assembly GCF_029633865.1. Taxonomy (NCBI): domain Eukaryota; kingdom Metazoa; phylum Chordata; class Actinopteri; order Lampriformes; family Lampridae; genus Lampris; species Lampris incognitus. The sequence continues at coordinate 822,237 of NW_026611077.1, read as the reverse complement.
TAAATCAGATTATAAAACCAACAAACATGGCGATAAATCAGCTATAAAACAAACAAACATGAGGATAAATAAGTCTATAAAACAAACAAACATGAGGCTAAATCAGACTATAAAACAAACAAACATGATGATAAATCACACTATAAACCAACAAACATGAGTTTAAATCACCTATAAAACAAACAAGATTAAATCAGACTATAAAACAAACAAACATGAGGTGAAATAAGCTATAAAACAAACGAGGATAAATCAGCTGTAAAACAAACAAACATGAGGATAAATCAGATTATAAAACAAACAAACATGAGGATTAATCAGCTGTAAAACTAACAAAAATGAGGATAAATTAAACTATAAACCAACAATCATTGATAAATCAGACTATAAAACAAACAATTATGAGGATGAATCAGACTATAAAACCAACAAACATGAGGATAAATCAGCTATAAAACAAGCAAACATGAGATTAAATCAGCTATAAAAAACAAGCATGAGGATAAGTCAGACTATAAAACAAACAAGCATGAGGATAAATCATGCTATTAAACAAACATGGGGATAAATCAGATTATAAAACAAACAGACATGAGTATAAATAAGACTATAAGACAAACACACATGAGGATGAATCAGAATGTAAAACAAACAAACATGAGGATAAATCCGACTATAAGACAAAAAACATGAGGATAAATGAGCTATAAAACAAACAAGATTAAATCAGACTATAAAACAAACAAACATGAGGTGAAATAAGCTATAAAACAAACGAGGATAAATCAGCTGTAAAACAAACAAGCATGAGGTTAAATCAGGCTATAAAACAAACAAACATGAGATTAAATCAGCTGTAAAACAAACAAACATGAGGATAAATCAGCTATAAAACAAACATGGGGATAAATCAGATTATAAAACAAACAGACATGAGTATAAATAAGACTATAAGACAAACACACATGAGGATGAATCAGAATGTAAAACAAACAAACATGAGGATAAATCCGACTATAAGACAAAAAACATGAGGATAAATGAGCTATAAAACAAACAAACATGAGGATAAGTCAGATATAAAACAAACAAGCATGAGGATAAATCAGGCTATAAAACCAGCAAACAGGAGGATAAATCAACTATAAAACAAGCAAACATGAAGATAATCAGACTATAAGACAAACAAACATGAGGATAAATCAGCTATAAATAAACAAACATGAGGATAAATCATACTATAAACCAACAAACAGGTTAAATCAGCTATAAAACAAACGAGGATAAATGAGACTTTAAAACAAACATGATAAATCAGACTATAAAACCAACAAACATGGCGATAAATAGACTATAAGACAAACAAACATGAGGATAAGTCAGCTATAAATAAACAAACATGAGGATAAATCATACTATAAACCAACAAACAGGTTAAATCAGCTATAAAACAAACGATGATAAATGAGACTTTAAAACAAACATGATAAATCAGACTATAAAACCAACAAACATGGCGATAAATCAGCTATAAAACAAACAAACATGAGGATAAATAAGTCTATAAAAAAAACAAACATGAGGCTAAATCAGACTATAAACCAACAAACATGAGGTTAAATCACCTATAAAACAAACAAGATTAAATCAGACTATAAAACAAACAAACATGAGGATGAATCAGACTATAAATAAACAAACATGAGGTGAAATAAGCTATAAAACAAACAAGGATAAATCAGCTGTAAAACAAACAAGCATGAGGTTCAATCAGGCTATAAAACAAACAAACATGAGATTAAATCAACTGTAAAACAAACAAACATGAGGATAAATCAGATTATAAAACCAACAAACATGGCGATAAATCAGCTATAAAACAAACAAACATGAGGATAAATAAGTCTATAAAACAAACAAACATGAGGCTAAATCAGACTATAAAACAAACAAACATGAGGATAAATCACACTATAAACCAACAAACATGAGTTTAAATCACCTATAAAACAAACAAGATTAAATCAGACTATAAAACAAACAAACATGAGGTGAAATAAGCTATAAAACAAACGAGGCTAAATCAGCTGTAAAACAAACAAACATGAGATTAAATCAGCTGTAAACAAACAAACATGAGGATAAATCAGATTATAAAACAAACAAACATGAGGATTAATCAGCTGTAAAACTAACAAAAATGAGGATAAATTAAACTATAAACCAACAAACATGGTTAAATCAGACTATGAAACAAACAATTATGAGGATAAATCAGACTATAAAACCAACAAACATGAGGATAAATCAGCTATAAAACAAGCAAACATGAGATTAAATCAGCTATAAAAAACAAACATGAGAATAAATCAGACTATAAAACAAAAAAACCTGGGTATAAATCAGCTATAAAACAAACAAACATGAGGAAAAGTCAGACTATAAAACCAACATGAGGATAAATCAAATGTAAAACAAACAAGCATGAGGATAAATCAGACTATAAAACAAAAAAACATGACGATAAATCAGCTATAAAACAAACATGGGGATAAATCAGATTATAAAACAAACAGACATGAGTATAAATAAGACTATAAGACAAACACACATGAGGATGAATCAGAATGTAAAACAAACAAACATGAGGATAAATCCGACTATAAGACAAAAAACATGAGGATAAATGAGCTATAAAACAAACAAACATGAGGATAAGTCAGATATAAAACAAACAAGCATGAGGATAAATCAGGCTATAAAACCAGCAAACATGAGGATAAATCAACTATAAGACAAACAAACATGAGGATAAATCAGCTATAAATAAACATACATGAGGATAAATCATACTATAAACCAACAAACAGGCTAAATCAGCTATAAAACAAACGAGGATAAATGAGACTTTAAAACAAACATGATAAATCAGACTATAAAACCAACAAACATGGCGATAAATCAGCTATAAAACAAACAAACATGAGGATAAATAAGTCTATAAAACAAACAAACATGAGGCTAAATCAGACTATAAAACAAACAAACATGAGGATAAATCACACTATAAAACAAACAAACATGAGGATGAATCAGACTATAAATTAACAAACATGAGGTGAAATAAGCTATAAAACAAACGAGGATAAATCAGCTGTAAAACAAACAAGCATGAGGTTAAATCAGGCTATAAAACAAACAAACATGAGATTAAATCAGCTGTAAAACAAACAAACATCAGGATAAATCAGATTATAAAACCAACAAACATGGCGATAAATCAGCTATAAAACAAACAAACATGAGGATAAATAAGTCTATAAAACAAACAAACATGAGGCTAAATCAGACTATAAAACAAACAAACATGAGGATAAATCACACTATAAACCAACAAACATGAGGTTAAATCACCTATAAAACAAACAAGATTAAATCAGACTATAAAACAAACAAACATGAGGTGAAATAAGCTATAAAACAAACGAGGATAAATCAGCTGTAAAACAAACAAACATGAGGATAAATCAGATTATAAAACAAACAAACATGAGGATTAATCAGCTGTAAAACTAACAAAAATGAGGATAAATTAAACTATAAACCAACAATCATTGATAAATCAGACTATAAAACAAACAATTATGAGGATGAATCAAACTATAAAACCAACAAACATGAGGATAAATCAGCTATAAAACAAGCGAACATGAGATTAAATCAGCTATAAAAAACAAGCATGAGGATAAGTCAGACTATAAAACAAACAAGCATGAGGATAAATCATGCTATTAAACAAACATGGTGATGAATCAGATTATAAAACAAACAGACATGAGTTTAAATAAGACTATAAGACAAACACACATGAGGATGAATCAGAATGTAAAACAAACAAACATGAGGATAAATCCGACTATAAGACAAAAAACATGAGGATAAATGAGCTATAAAACAAACAAACATGAGGATAAGTCAGATATAAAACAAACAAGCATGAGGATAAATCAGGCTATAAAACCAGCAAACATGAGGGTAAATCAACTATAAAACAAGCAAACATGAAGATAATCAGACTATAAGACAAACAAACATGAGGATAAATCAGCTATAAATAAACAAACATGAGGATAAATCATACTATAAACCAACAAACAGGTTAAATCAGCTATAAAACAAACGAGGATAAATGAGACTTTAAAACAAACATGATAAATCAGACTATAAAACCAACAAACATGGCGATAAATCAGCTATAAAACAAACAAACATGAGGATAAATAAGTCTATAAAACAAACAAACATGAGGCTAAATCAGACTATAAAACAAACAAACATGAGGATAAATCACACTATAAACCAACAAACATGAGGTTAAATCACCTATAAAACAAACAAGATTAAATCAGACTATAAATTAACAAACATGAGGTGAAATAAGCTATAAAACAAACGAGGATAAATCAGCTGTCAAACAAACAAACTTGAGGTTAAATCAGGCTATAAAACAAACAAACATGAGATTAAATCAGCTGTAAAACAAACAAACATGAGGATAAATCAGATTATAAAACAAACAAACAAACATGAGGATTAATCAGCTGTAAAACTAACAAAAATGAGGATAAATTAAACTATAAACCAACAAACATGGATAAATAAGACTATAAAACAAACAATTATGAGGATAAATCAGACAATAAAACCAACAAACATGAGGATAAATCGGCTATAAAACAAGCAAACATGAGTATAAATCAGCTATAAAACAAACAAACATGAGGACAAGTCAGACTATAAAACCAACATGAGGATAAATCAGATGTAAAACAAACAAGCATGAGGATAAATCATGCTATTAAACAAACAAACATGAGGGTAAATCAGACTATGAAACAAAAAAACATGACGATAAATCAGCTATAAAACAAACATGGGGATAAATCAGATTATAAAACAAACAAACATGAGGATAAATAAGACTAAAAGACAAACACACATGAGGATGAATCAGACTGTAAAACAAACAAACATGAGGATAAATCAGCTATAAAAGAAACAAACATAAGTATAATCACACAAGAAGAAAAACAAACATCAGGACAATCAGACTATAAGACAAACAAACATGAGGATAAAGCAGACTATAAAACAAACCAACATGCAGATAAATCAGCTATAAAACAAAGAAACATGAGGATAAATCAACTATAAAACAAACAAACATGAGGCTAAATCAGACTATAAGACAAACAAACATGAGGACAAATCAGCTATGAAACAAACAAACATGAGGATAAATCATACTATAAAGCAACAAACATTAGGTTAAATCACCTATAAAACAAACGAGGATAAATCAGCTATAAAACAAACAAACATGAGGATAAATAATTCTATAAAACAAACAAACGAGATTAAATCAGATGTAAAACAAACAAACATGAGGATAAATCAGATTATAAAACAAACAATCATGAGGATAAATAAGACCATAAGACAAACAAACATGAGGATAAATCAGCTATAAAACAAACAAACATGAGATTAAATCAGCTATAAAAAACAAACATGAGAATAAATCAGACTATAAAACAAAAAAACCTGGGTATAAATCAGCTATAAAACAAACAAACATGAGGAAAAGTCAGACTATAAAACCAACATGAGGATAAATCAAATGTAAAACAAACAAGCATGAGGTTAAATCAGGCTATAAAACAAACAAACATGAGATTAAATCAACTGTAAAACAAACAAACATGAGGATAAATCAGATTATAAAACCAACAAACATGGCGATAAATCAGCTATAAAACAAACAAACATGAGGATAAATAAGTCTATAAAACAAACAAACATGAGGCTAAATCAGACTATAAAACAAACAAACATGAGGATAAATCACACTATAAACCAACAAACATGAGTTTAAATCACCTATAAAACAAACAAGATTAAATCAGACTATAAAACAAACAAACATGAGGTGAAATAAGCTATAAAACAAACGAGGCTAAATCAGCTGTAAAACAAACAAACATGAGATTAAATCAGCTGTAAACAAACAAACATGAGGATAAATCAGATTATAAAACAAACAAACATGAGGATTAATCAGCTGTAAAACTAACAAAAATGAGGATAAATTAAACTATAAACCAACAAACATGGTTAAATCAGACTATGAAACAAACAATTATGAGGATAAATCAGACTATAAAACCAACAAACATGAGGACAAATCAGCTATAAAACAAGCAAACATGAGATTAAATCAGCTATAAAAAACAAACATGAGAATAAATCAGACTATAAAACAAAAAAACCTGGGTATAAATCAGCTATAAAACAAACAAACATGAGGAAAAGTCAGACTATAAAACCAACATGAGGATAAATCAAATGTAAAACAACCAAGCATGAGGATAAATCAGACTATAAAACAAAAAAACATGACGATAAATCAGCTATAAAACAAACATGGGGATAAATCAGATTATAAAACAAACAGACATGAGTATAAATAAGACTATAAGACAAACACACATGAGGATGAATCAGAATGTAAAACAAACAAACATGAGGATAAATCCGACTATAAGACAAAAAACATGAGGATAAATGAGCTATAAAACAAACAAACATGAGGATAAGTCAGATATAAAACAAACAAGCATGAGGATAAATCAGGTTATAAAACCAGCAAACATGAGGATAAATCAACTATAAGACAAACAAACATGAGGATAAATCAGCTATAAATAAACATACATGAGGATAAATCATACTATAAACCAACAAACAGGTTAAATCAGCTATAAAACAAACGAGGATAAATGAGACTTTAAAACAAACATGATAAATCAGACTATAAAACCAACAAACATGGCGATAAATCAGCTATAAAACAAACAAACATGAGGATAAATAAGTCTATAAAACAAACAAACATGAGGCTAAATCAGACTATAAAACAAACAAACATGAGGATAAATCACACTATAAACCAACAAACATGAGGCTAAATCAGACTATAAACCAACAAACATGAGGTTAAATCACCTATAAAACAAACAAGATTAAATCAGACTATAAAACAAACAAACATGAGGATGAATCAGACTATAAATTAACAAACATGAGGTGAAATAAGCTATAAAACAAACGAGGATAAATCAGCTGTAAAACAAACAAGCATGAGGTTAAATCAGGCTATAAAACAAACAAACATGAGATTAAATCAGCTGTAAAACAAACAAACATCAGGATAAATCAGATTATAAAACCAACAAACATGGCGATAAATCAGCTATAAAACAAACAAACATGAGGATAAATAAGTCTATAAAACAAACAAACATGAGGCTAAATCAGACTATAAAACAAACAAACATGAGGATAAATCACACTATAAACCAACAAACATGAGGTTAAATCACCTATAAAACAAACAAGATTAAATCAGACTATAAAACAAACAAACATGAGGTGAAATAAGCTATAAAACAAACGAGGATAAATCAGCTGTAAAACAAACAAACATGAGGATAAATCAGATTATAAAACAAACAAACATGAGGATTAATCAGCTGTAAAACTAACAAAAATGAGGATAAATTAAACTATAAACCAACAATCATTGATAAATCAGACTATAAAACAAACAATTATGAGGATGAATCAGACTATAAAACCAACAAACATGAGGATAAATCAGCTATAAAACAAGCAAACATGAGATTAAATCAGCTATAAAAAACAAGCATGAGGATAAGTCAGACTATAAAACAAACAAGCATGAGGATAAATCATGCTATTAAACAAACAAACATGAGGGTTAATCAGACTATAAAACAAAAAAAGATGACGATAAATCAGCTATAAAACAAACATGGGGATAAATCAGATTATAAAACAAACAGACATGAGTATAAATAAGACTATAAAACAAACAAACATGAGGCTAAATCAACTATAAAACAAGTAAACATGAAGATAATCAGACTATAAGACAAACAAACATGAGGATAAATCACTTATAAATAAACAAACATGAGGATAAATCATACTATAAACCAACAAACAGGTTAAATCAGCTATAAAACAAACGAGGATAAATGAGACTTTAAAACAAACATGATAAATCAGACTATAAAACCAACAAACATGGCGATAAATCAGCTATAAAACAAACAAACATGAGGATAAATAAGTCTATAAAACAAACAAACATGAGGCTAAATCAGACTATAAAACAAACAAACATGAGGATAAATCACACTATAAACCAACAAACATGAGGTTAAATCACCTATAAAACAAACAAGATTAAATCAGACTATAAATTAACAAACATGAGGTGAAATAAGCTATAAAACAAACGAGGATAAATCAGCTGTCAAACAAACAAGCTTGAGGTTAAATCAGGCTATAAAACAAACAAACATGAGATTAAATCAGCTGTAAAACAAACAAACATGAGGATAAATCAGATTATAAAACAAACAAACAAACATGAGGATTAATCAGCTGTAAAACTAACAAAAATGAGGATAAATTAAACTATAAACCAACAAACATGGATAAATAAGACTATAAAACAAACAATTATGAGGATAAATCAGACAATAAAACCAACAAACATGAGGATAAATCGGCTATAAAACAAGCAAACATGAGTATAAATCAGCTATAAAACAAACAAACATGAAGACAAGTCAGACTATAAAACCAACATGAGGATAAATCAGATGTAAAACAAACATGGGGTTAAATCAGATTATAAAACAAACAGACATGAGTATAAATAAGACTATAAGACAAACACACATGAGGATGAATCAGACTGTAAAACAAACAAACATGAGGATAAATCAGCTATAAAAGAAACAAACATAAGTATAATAACACAAGAAGAAAAACAAACATCAGGACAATCAGACTATAAGACAAACAAACATGAGGATAAAGCAGACTATAAAACAAACCAACATGCAGATAAATCAGCTATAAAACAAAGACACATGAGGATAAATCAACTATAAAACAAACAAACATGAGGCTAAATCAGACTATAAGACAAACAAACATGAGGACAAATCAGCTATAAAACAAACAAACATGAGGATAAATCATACTATAAAGCAACAAACATTAGCTTAAATCACCTATAAAACAAACGAGGATAAATCAGCTATAAAACAAACAAACATGAGGATAAATCAGCTATAAATAAACATACATGAGGATAAATCATACTATAAACCAACAAACAGGTTAAATCAGCTATAAAACAAACGAGGATAAATGAGACTTTAAAACAAACATGATAAATCAGACTATAAAACCAACAAACATGGCGATAAATCAGCTATAAAACAAACAAACATGAGGATAAATAAGTCTATAAAACAAACAAACATGAGGCTAAATCAGACTATAAAACAAACAAACATGAGGATAAATCACACTATAAACCAACAAAAATGAGGCTAAATCAGACTATAAACCAACAAACATGAGGTTAAATCACCTATAAAACAAACAAGATGAAATCAGACTATGAAACAAACAAACATGAGGATGAATCAGACTATAAACCAACAAACATGAGGTGAAATAAGCTATAAAACAAACGAGGATAAATCAGCTGTAAAACAAACAAGCATGAGGATAAATCATGCTATTAAACAAACAAACATGAGGGTTAATCAGACTATAAAACAAAAAAACATGACGATAAATCAGCTATAAAACAAACATGGGGATAAATCAGATTATAAAACAAACAGACATGAGTATAAATAAGACTATAAGACAAACACACATGAGGATGAATCAGAATGTAAAACAAACAAACATGAGGATAAATCCGACTATAAGACAAAAAACATGAGGATAAATGAGCTATAAAACAAACAAACATGAGGATAAGTCAGATATAAAACAAACAAGCATGAGGATAAATCAGGCTATAAAACCAGCAAACATGAGGATAAATCAACTATAAAACAAGCAAACATGAAGATAATCAGACTATAAGACAAACAAACATGAGGATAAATCAGCTATAAATAAACAAACATGAGGATAAATCATACTATAAACCAACAAACAGGTTAAATCAGCTATAAAACAAACGAGGATAAATGAGACTTTAAAACAAACATGATAAATCAGACTATAAAACCAACAAACATGGCGATAAATCAGCTATAAAACAAACAAACATGAGGATAAATAAGTCTATAAAACAAACAAACATGAGGCTAAATCAGACTATAAAACAAACAAACATGAGGATAAATCACACTATAAACCAACAAACATGAGGTTAAATCACCTATAAAACAAACAAGATTAAATCAGACTATAAATTAACAAACATGAGGTGAAATAAGCTATAAAACAAACGAGGATAAATCAGCTGTCAAACAAACAAGCTTGAGGTTAAATCAGGCTATAAAACAAACAAACATGAGATTAAATCAGCTGTAAAACAAACAAACATGAGGATAAATCAGATTATAAAACAAACAAACAAACATGAGGATTAATCAGCTGTAAAACTAACAAAAATGAGGATAAATTAAACTATAAACCAACAAACATGGATAAATAAGACTATAAAACAAACAATTATGAGGATAAATCAGACAATAAAACCAACAAACATGAGGATAAATCGGCTATAAAACAAGCAAACATGAGTATAAATCAGCTATAAAACAAACAAACATGAGGACAAGTCAGACTATAAAACCAACATGAGGATAAATCAGATGTAAAACAAACATGGGGATAAATCGGATTATAAAACAAACAGACATGAGGATGAATCAGACTGTAAAACAAACAAACATGAGGATAAATCAGCTATAAAAGAAACAAACATAAGTATAATCACACAAGAAGAAAAACAAACATCAGGACAATCAGACTATAAGACAAACAAACATGAGGATAAAGCAGACTATAAAACAAACCAACATGCAGATAAATCAGCTATAAAACAAAGAAACATGAGGATAAATCAACTATAAAACAAACAAACATGAGGCTAAATCAGACTATAAGACAAACAAACATGAGGACAAATCAGCTATAAAACAAACAAACATGAGGATAAATCATACTATAAAGCAACAAACATTAGCTTAAATCACCTATAAAACAAACGAGGATAAATCAGCTATAAAACAAACAAACATGAGGATAAATAATTCTATAAAACAAACAAACGAGATTAAATCAGATGTAAAACAAACAAACATGAGGATAAATCAGATTATAAAACAAACAATCATGAGGATAAATAAGACCATAAGACAAACAAACATGAGGATAAATCAGCTATAAAACAAACAAACATGAGATTAAATCAGCTGTAAAACAAACAAACATGAGGATAAATCCGACTATAAGACAAAAAACATGAGGGTAAATCAGCTATAAAACAAACAAACATGAGGATAAGTCAGATATAAAACAAACAAGCATGAGGATAAATCAGGCTATAAAACCGGCAAACATGAGGATAAATCAACTATAAAACAAACAAATATGAAGATAATCACACTATAAAACAAACAAACATGAGGATAAATAAGTCTATAGAACAAAAAAACCTGAGTATAAATCAGCTATAAAACAAACAAACATGAGGACAAGTCAGACTATAAAACCAACATGAGGATAAATCAGATGTAAAATAAACATGCATGAGGATAAATCATGCTATTAAAAAAAAAAACAAGAGGGTAAATCAGACTATAAAACAAAAAACATGACGATAAATCAGCGATAAAACAAACATGAGGATAAATCAACTATAAACCAAACAAACATGAAGATAATCAGACTATAAGACAAACAAACATGAGGATAAATCAGCTATAAATAAACAAACATGAGGATAAATCATACTATAAACCAACAAACATGAGGTTAAATCAGCTATAAAACAAACGAGGATAAATCAGACTTTAAAACCAACATGATAAATCAGACTATAAAACAAACAAACATGAGGATAAATTAGTCTATAAACAAACAAACATGAGATCAAATCAGCTGTAAAAAAACAAACATGAGGATAAATCAGATTATAAAATGAATAAACATGATGATAAATCAGCTATAAAACAAACAAACGAGTATAAATCAGCTATAAAACAAACACACATGAGGATGAATCAGACTGTAAAACAAACAAACATGAGGATAAATCAGCTATAAATAAACAAACATGAGGATAAGTCATACTATAGACCAACAAACATGAGGTTAAATCAGCTATAAAACAAATGAGGATAAATCAGACTTTAAAACCAGCATGATAAATCAGACAATAAAACAAACAAACATGAGGATAAATTAATCTATAAAACAAAAAAACATGAGGCTAAATCAGACTATAAAAAAAACAAACATGAAGATAAATCACACTATAAACCAACAAACATGAGGTTAAATATCCTATAAAACAAACAAGATTAAATCAGACTATAAAACAAACATGATAAATCAGACTATAAAACAAACAAACATGAGGATGAATCATACTATAAATTAACAAACATGAGGATGAATCAGACTATAAATTAACAAACATGAGGTGAAATAAGCTATAAAACAAACGAGGATAAATCAGCTGTGAAACAAACAAGCATGAGGTTAAATCAGGCTATAAAACAAACAAACATGAGATTAAATCAGCTGTAAAACAAACAAACATCAGGATAAATCAGATTATAAAACCAACAAACATGGCGATAAATCAGCTATAAAACAAACAAACATGAGGATAAATAAGTCTATAAAACAAACAAACATGAGGCTAAATCAGACTATAAAACAAACAAACATGAGGATAAATCACACTATAAACCAACAAACATGAGGTTAAATCACCTATAAAACAAACAAGATTAAATCAGACTATAAAACAAACAAACATGAGGTGAAATAAGCTATAAAACAAACGAGGATAAATCAGCTGTAAAACAAACAAACATGAGGATAAATCAGATTATAAAACAAACAAACATGAGGATTAATCAGCTGTAAAACTAACAAAAATGAGGATAAATTAAACTATAAACCAACAATCATTGATAAATCAGACTATAAAACAAACAATTATGAGGATGAATCAAACTATAAAACCAACAAACATGAGGATAAATCAGCTATAAAACAAGCGAACATGAGATTAAATCAGCTATAAAAAACAAGCATGAGGATAAGTCAGACTATAAAACAAACAAGCATGAGGATAAATCATGCTATTAAACAAACAAACATGAGGGTTAATCAGACTATAAAACAAAAAAAGATGACGATAAATCAGCTATAAAACAAACATGGTGATGAATCAGATTATAAAACAAACAGACATGAGTTTAAATAAGACTATAAGACAAACACACATGAGGATGAATCAGAATGTAAAACAAACAAACATGAGGATAAATCCGACTATAAGACAAAAAACATGAGGATAAATGAGCTATAAAACAAACAAACATGAGGATAAGTCAGATATAAAACAAACAAGCATGAGGATAAATCAGGCTATAAAACCAGCAAACATGAGGGTAAATCAACTATAAAACAAGCAAACATGAAGATAATCAGACTATAAGACAAACAAACATGAGGATAAATCAGCTATAAATAAACAAACATGAGGATAAATCATACTATAAACCAACAAACAGGTTAAATCAGCTATAAAACAAACGAGGATAAATGAGACTTTAAAACAAACATGATAAATCAGACTATAAAACCAACAAACATGGCGATAAATCAGCTATAAAACAAACAAACATGAGGATAAATAAGTCTATAAAACAAACAAACATGAGGCTAAATCAGACTATAAAACAAACAAACATGAGGATAAATCACACTATAAACCAACAAACATGAGGTTAAATCACCTATAAAACAAACAAGATTAAATCAGACTATAAATTAACAAACATGAGGTGAAATAAGCTATAAAACAAACGAGGATAAATCAGCTGTCAAACAAACAAACTTGAGGTTAAATCAGGCTATAAAACAAACAAACATGAGATTAAATCAGCTGTAAAACAAACAAACATGAGGATAAATCAGATTATAAAACAAACAAACAAACATGAGGATTAATCAGATGTAAAACTAACAAAAATGAGGATAAATTAAACTATAAACCAACAAACATGGATAAATAAGACTATAAAACAAACAATTATGAGGATAAATCAGACAATAAAACCAACAAACATGAGGATAAATCGGCTATAAAACAAGCAAACATGAGTATAAATCAGCTATAAAACAAACAAACATGAGGACAAGTCAGACTATAAAACCAACATGAGGATAAATCAGATGTAAAACAAACAAGCATGAGGATAAATCATGCTATTAAACAAACAAACATGAGGGTAAATCAGACTATGAAACAAAAAAACATGACGATAAATCAGCTATAAAACAAACATGGGGATAAATCAGATTATAAAACAAACAAACATGAGGATAAATAAGACTAAAAGACAAACACACATGAGGATGAATCAGACTGTAAAACAAACAAACATGAGGATAAATCAGCTATAAAAGAAACAAACATAAGTATAATCACACAAGAAGAAAAACAAACATCAGGACAATCAGACTATAAGACAAACAAACATGAGGATAAAGCAGACTATAAAACAAACCAACATGCAGATAAATCAGCTATAAAACAAAGAAACATGAGGATAAATCAACTATAAAACAAACAAACATGAGGCTAAATCAGACTATAAGACAAACAAACATGAGGACAAATCAGCTATGAAACAAACAAACATGAGGATAAATCATACTATAAAGCAACAAACATTAGGTTAAATCACCTATAAAACAAACGAGGATAAATCAGCTATAAAACAAACAAACATGAGGATAAATAATTCTATAAAACAAACAAACGAGATTAAATCAGATGTAAAACAAACAAACATGAGGATAAATCAGATTATAAAACAAACAATCATGAGGATAAATAAGACCATAAGACAAACAAACATGAGGATAAATCAGCTATAAAACAAACAAACATGAGATTAAATCAGCTATAAAAAACAAACATGAGAATAAATCAGACTATAAAACAAAAAAACCTGGGTATAAATCAGCTATAAAACAAACAAACATGAGGAAAAGTCAGACTATAAAACCAACATGAGGATAAATCAAATGTAAAACAAACAAGCATGAGGTTAAATCAGGCTATAAAACAAACAAACATGAGATTAAATCAACTGTAAAACAAACAAACATGAGGATAAATCAGATTATAAAACCAACAAACATGGCGATAAATCAGCTATAAAACAAACAAACATGAGGATAAATAAGTCTATAAAACAAACAAACATGAGGCTAAATCAGACTATAAAACAAACAAACATGAGGATAAATCACACTATAAACCAACAAACATGAGTTTAAATCACCTATAAAACAAACAAGATTAAATCAGACTATAAAACAAACAAACATGAGGTGAAATAAGCTATAAAACAAACGAGGCTAAATCAGCTGTAAAACAAACAAACATGAGATTAAATCAGCTGTAAACAAACAAACATGAGGATAAATCAGATTATAAAACAAACAAACATGAGGATTAATCAGCTGTAAAACTAACAAAAATGAGGATAAATTAAACTATAAACCAACAAACATGGTTAAATCAGACTATGAAACAAACAATTATGAGGATAAATCAGACTATAAAACCAACAAACATGAGGACAAATCAGCTATAAAACAAGCAAACATGAGATTAAATCAGCTATAAAAAACAAACATGAGAATAAATCAGACTATAAAACAAAAAAACCTGGGTATAAATCAGCTATAAAACAAACAAACATGAGGAAAAGTCAGACTATAAAACCAACATGAGGATAAATCAAATGTAAAACAACCAAGCATGAGGATAAATCAGACTATAAAACAAAAAAACATGACGATAAATCAGCTATAAAACAAACATGGGGATAAATCAGATTATAAAACAAACAGACATGAGTATAAATAAGACTATAAGACAAACACACATGAGGATGAATCAGAATGTAAAACAAACAAACATGAGGATAAATCCGACTATAAGACAAAAAACATGAGGATAAATGAGCTATAAAACAAACAAACATGAGGATAAGTCAGATATAAAACAAACAAGCATGAGGATAAATCAGGCTATAAAACCAGCAAACATGAGGATAAATCAACTATAAGACAAACAAACATGAGGATAAATCAGCTATAAATAAACATACATGAGGATAAATCATACTATAAACCAACAAACAGGTTAAATCAGCTATAAAACAAACGAGGATAAATGAGACTTTAAAACAAACATGATAAATCAGACTATAAAACCAACAAACATGGCGATAAATCAGCTATAAAACAAACAAACATGAGGATAAATAAGTCTATAAAACAAACAAACATGAGGCTAAATCAGACTATAAAACAAACAAACATGAGGATAAATCACACTATAAACCAACAAACATGAGGCTAAATCAGACTATAAACCAACAAACATGAGGTTAAATCACCTATAAAACAAACAAGATTAAATCAGACTATAAAACAAACAAACATGAGGATGAATCAGACTATAAATTAACAAACATGAGGTGAAATAAGCTATAAAACAAACGAGGATAAATCAGCTGTAAAACAAACAAGCATGAGGTTAAATCAGGCTATAAAACAAACAAACATGAGATTAAATCAGCTGTAAAACAAACAAACATCAGGATAAATCAGATTATAAAACCAACAAACATGGCGATAAATCAGCTATAAAACAAACAAACATGAGGATAAATAAGTCTATAAAACAAACAAACATGAGGCTAAATCAGACTATAAAACAAACAAACATGAGGATAAATCACACTATAAACCAACAAACATGAGGTTAAATCACCTATAAAACAAACAAGATTAAATCAGACTATAAAACAAACAAACATGAGGTGAAATAAGCTATAAAACAAACGAGGATAAATCAGCTGTAAAACAAACAAACATGAGGATAAATCAGATTATAAAACAAACAAACATGAGGATTAATCAGCTGTAAAACTAACAAAAATGAGGATAAATTAAACTATAAACCAACAATCATTGATAAATCAGACTATAAAACAAACAATTATGAGGATGAATCAGACTATAAAACCAACAAACATGAGGATAAATCAGCTATAAAACAAGCAAACATGAGATTAAATCAGCTATAAAAAACAAGCATGAGGATAAGTCAGACTATAAAACAAACAAGCATGAGGATAAATCATGCTATTAAACAAACAAACATGAGGGTTAATCAGACTATAAAACAAAAAAAGATGACGATAAATCAGCTATAAAACAAACATGGGGATAAATCAGATTATAAAACAAACAGACATGAGTATAAATAAGACTATAAAACAAACAAACATGAGGCTAAATCAACTATAAAACAAGCAAACATGAAGATAATCAGACTATAAGACAAACAAACATGAGGATAAATCACTTATAAATAAACAAACATGAGGATAAATCATACTATAAACCAACAAACAGGTTAAATCAGCTATAAAACAAACGAGGATAAATGAGACTTTAAAACAAACATGATAAATCAGACTATAAAACCAACAAACATGGCGATAAATCAGCTATAAAACAAACAAACATGAGGATAAATAAGTCTATAAAACAAACAAACATGAGGCTAAATCAGACTATAAAACAAACAAACATGAGGATAAATCACACTATAAACCAACAAACATGAGGTTAAATCACCTATAAAACAAACAAGATTAAATCAGACTATAAATTAACAAACATGAGGTGAAATAAGCTATAAAACAAACGAGGATAAATCAGCTGTCAAACAAACAAGCTTGAGGTTAAATCAGGCTATAAAACAAACAAACATGAGATTAAATCAGCTGTAAAACAAACAAACATGAGGATAAATCAGATTATAAAACAAACAAACAAACATGAGGATTAATCAGCTGTAAAACTAACAAAAATGAGGATAAATTAAACTATAAACCAACAAACATGGATAAATAAGACTATAAAACAAACAATTATGAGGATAAATCAGACAATAAAACCAACAAACATGAGGATAAATCGGCTATAAAACAAGCAAACATGAGTATAAATCAGCTATAAAACAAACAAACATGAAGACAAGTCAGACTATAAAACCAACATGAGGATAAATCAGATGTAAAACAAACATGGGGTTAAATCAGATTATAAAACAAACAGACATGAGTATAAATAAGACTATAAGACAAACACACATGAGGATGAATCAGACTGTAAAACAAACAAACATGAGGATAAATCAGCTATAAAAGAAACAAACATAAGTATAATAACACAAGAAGAAAAACAAACATCAGGACAATCAGACTATAAGACAAACAAACATGAGGATAAAGCAGACTATAAAACAAACCAACATGCAGATAAATCAGCTATAAAACAAAGACACATGAGGATAAATCAACTATAAAACAAACAAACATGAGGCTAAATCAGACTATAAGACAAACAAACATGAGGACAAATCAGCTATAAAACAAACAAACATGAGGATAAATCATACTATAAAGCAACAAACATTAGCTTAAATCACCTATAAAACAAACGAGGATAAATCAGCTATAAAACAAACAAACATGAGGATAAATCAGCTATAAATAAACATACATGAGGATAAATCATACTATAAACCAACAAACAGGTTAAATCAGCTATAAAACAAACGAGGATAAATGAGACTTTAAAACAAACATGATAAATCAGACTATAAAACCAACAAACATGGCGATAAATCAGCTATAAAACAAACAAACATGAGGATAAATAAGTCTATAAAACAAACAAACATGAGGCTAAATCAGACTATAAAACAAACAAACATGAGGATAAATCACACTATAAACCAACAAAAATGAGGCTAAATCAGACTATAAACCAACAAACATGAGGTTAAATCACCTATAAAACAAACAAGATTAAATCAGACTATGAAACAAACAAACATGAGGATGAATCAGACTATAAACCAACAAACATGAGGTGAAATAAGCTATAAAACAAACGAGGATAAATCAGCTGTAAAACAAACAAGCATGAGGATAAATCATGCTATTAAACAAACAAACATGAGGGTTAATCAGACTATAAAACAAAAAAACATGACGATAAATCAGCTATAAAACAAACATGGGGATAAATCAGATTATAAAACAAACAGACATGAGTATAAATAAGACTATAAGACAAACACACATGAGGATGAATCAGAATGTAAAACAAACAAACATGAGGATAAATCCGACTATAAGACAAAAAACATGAGGATAAATGAGCTATAAAACAAACAAACATGAGGATAAGTCAGATATAAAACAAACAAGCATGAGGATAAATCAGGCTATAAAACCAGCAAACATGAGGATAAATCAACTATAAAACAAGCAAACATGAAGATAATCAGACTATAAGACAAACAAACATGAGGATAAATCAGCTATAAATAAACAAACATGAGGATAAATCATACTATAAACCAACAAACAGGTTAAATCAGCTATAAAACAAACGAGGATAAATGAGACTTTAAAACAAACATGATAAATCAGACTATAAAACCAACAAACATGGCGATAAATCAGCTATAAAACAAACAAACATGAGGATAAATAAGTCTATAAAACAAACAAACATGAGGCTAAATCAGACTATAAAACAAACAAACATGAGGATAAATCACACTATAAACCAACAAACATGAGGTTAAATCACCTATAAAACAAACAAGATTAAATCAGACTATAAATTAACAAACATGAGGTGAAATAAGCTATAAAACAAACGAGGATAAATCAGCTGTCAAACAAACAAGCTTGAGGTTAAATCAGGCTATAAAACAAACAAACATGAGATTAAATCAGCTGTAAAACAAACAAACATGAGGATAAATCAGATTATAAAACAAACAAACAAACATGAGGATTAATCAGCTGTAAAACTAACAAAAATGAGGATAAATTAAACTATAAACCAACAAACATGGATAAATAAGACTATAAAACAAACAATTATGAGGATAAATCAGACAATAAAACCAACAAACATGAGGATAAATCGGCTATAAAACAAGCAAACATGAGTATAAATCAGCTATAAAACAAACAAACATGAGGACAAGTCAGACTATAAAACCAACATGAGGATAAATCAGATGTAAAACAAACATGGGGATAAATCGGATTATAAAACAAACAGACATGAGGATGAATCAGACTGTAAAACAAACAAACATGAGGATAAATCAGCTATAAAAGAAACAAACATAAGTATAATCACACAAGAAGAAAAACAAACATCAGGACAATCAGACTATAAGACAAACAAACATGAGGATAAAGCAGACTATAAAACAAACCAACATGCAGATAAATCAGCTATAAAACAAAGAAACATGAGGATAAATCAACTATAAAACAAACAAACATGAGGCTAAATCAGACTATAAGACAAACAAACATGAGGACAAATCAGCTATAAAACAAACAAACATGAGGATAAATCATACTATAAAGCAACAAACATTAGCTTAAATCACCTATAAAACAAACGAGGATAAATCAGCTATAAAACAAACAAACATGAGGATAAATAATTCTATAAAACAAACAAACGAGATTAAATCAGATGTAAAACAAACAAACATGAGGATAAATCAGATTATAAAACAAACAATCATGAGGATAAATAAGACCATAAGACAAACAAACATGAGGATAAATCAGCTATAAAACAAACAAACATGAGATTAAATCAGCTGTAAAACAAACAAACATGAGGATAAATCCGACTATAAGACAAAAAACATGAGGGTAAATCAGCTATAAAACAAACAAACATGAGGATAAGTCAGATATAAAACAAACAAGCATGAGGATAAATCAGGCTATAAAACCGGCAAACATGAGGATAAATCAACTATAAAACAAACAAATATGAAGATAATCACACTATAAAACAAACAAACATGAGGATAAATAAGTCTATAGAACAAAAAAACCTGAGTATAAATCAGCTATAAAACAAACAAACATGAGGACAAGTCAGACTATAAAACCAACATGAGGATAAATCAGATGTAAAATAAACATGCATGAGGATAAATCATGCTATTAAAAAAAAAAACAAGAGGGTAAATCAGACTATAAAACAAAAAACATGACGATAAATCAGCGATAAAACAAACATGAGGATAAATCAACTATAAACCAAACAAACATGAAGATAATCAGACTATAAGACAAACAAACATGAGGATAAATCAGCTATAAATAAACAAACATGAGGATAAATCATACTATAAACCAACAAACATGAGGTTAAATCAGCTATAAAACAAACGAGGATAAATCAGACTTTAAAACCAACATGATAAATCAGACTATAAAACAAACAAACATGAGGATAAATTAGTCTATAAACAAACAAACATGAGATCAAATCAGCTGTAAAAAAACAAACATGAGGATAAATCAGATTATAAAATGAATAAACATGATGATAAATCAGCTATAAAACAAACAAACGAGTATAAATCAGCTATAAAACAAACACACATGAGGATGAATCAGACTGTAAAACAAACAAACATGAGGATAAATCAGCTATAAATAAACAAACATGAGGATAAGTCATACTATAGACCAACAAACATGAGGTTAAATCAGCTATAAAACAAATGAGGATAAATCAGACTTTAAAACCAGCATGATAAATCAGACAATAAAACAAACAAACATGAGGATAAATTAATCTATAAAACAAAAAAACATGAGGCTAAATCAGACTATAAAAAAAACAAACATGAAGATAAATCACACTATAAACCAACAAACATGAGGTTAAATATCCTATAAAACAAACAAGATTAAATCAGACTATAAAACAAACATGATAAATCAGACTATAAAACAAACAAACATGAGGATGAATCATACTATAAACCAACAAACATGAGGTGAAATAAGCTATAAAACAAACGAGGATAAATCAGCTGTAAAACAAACAAGCATGAGGTTAAATCAGGCTATAAAACAAACAAACATGAGATTAAATCAGCTGTAAAACAAACAAACATGAGGATAAATCAGATTATAAAACAAACAAACAGGAGGATTAATCAGCTGTAAAACTAACAAAAATGAGGATAAATTAAACTATAAACCAACAAACATGGATAAATCAGACTATAAAACAAACAAACATGAGGATAAATCAGACTATTAAACCAACAAACATGAGGATAAATCAGCTATAAAACAAGCAAACATGAGATTAAATCAGCTATAAAAAACAAACATGAGGATAAATCAGACTATAAAACAAAAAAACCTGAGTATAAATCAGCTATAAAACAAACAAACATGAGGACAAGTCAGACTATAAAACCAACATGAGGATGAATCAGATGTAAAACAAACAAGCATGAGGATAAATCATGCTATTAAAAAAACAAACATGAGGGTAAATCAGACTATAAAACAAAAAACATGACGATAAATCAGCGATAAAACAAACATGAGGATAAATCAACTATAAACCAAACAAACATGAAGATAATCAGACTATAAGACAAACAAACATGGGGATAAATCAGCTATAAATAAACAAACATGAGGATAAATCATACTATAAACCAACAAACATGAGGTTAAATCAGCTATAAAACAAACGAGGACAAATCAGACTTTAAAACCAACATGATAAATCAGACTATAAAACAAACAAACATGAGGATAAATTAGTCTATAAACAAACAAATATGACATCAAATCAGCTGTAAAAAAACAATCATGAGGATAAATCAGATTATAAAACGAATAAACATGATGATAAATCAGCTATAAAACAAACAAACGAGGATAAATCAGCTATACAACAAACACACATGAGGATGAATCAGACTGTAAAACAAACAAACATGAGCATAAATCAGCTATAAAAGAAACAAACATAAGGATAATCACACAAGAAGAAAAACAAACATCAGGACAATCAGACTATAAGACAAACAAACATGAGGACAAATCAACTATAAAACAAACAAACATGAAGATAGTCAGACTATAAGACAAACAAACATGAGGACAAATCAGCTATAAAACAAACAAACGAGGATAAATCATACTATAAACCAACAAACATGAGGTTAAATCACCTATAAAACAAATGAGGATAAATCAGACTATAAAACAAAAAACATGATGATGAATCAGACTATAAACCAACAATCATGAGGTTAAATCAGCTATAAAACAAACGAGGACAAATCAGCTATAAAACAAACAAACATGAGGCTAAATCAGACTATAAAACAAAGAAACATGAGGATAAATCAACTATAAAACAAACAAACATGAAGATAGTCAGACTATAAGACAAACAAACATGAGGACAAATCAGCTATAAAACAAACAAACATGAGGATTAATCAGCTGTAAAACTAACAAAAATGAGGATAAATCAAACTATAAACCAACAAACATGTGGATAAATCAGACTATAAAACAAAAAGACATGTCGATAAATCAGCTATAAAACAAACATGGGGATAAATCTGATTATAAAACAAACAAACATGAGGATAAATAAGACTATAAGACAAAAAAACATGACGATAAATCAGCTATAAAACAAACAAACATGAGGACAAGTCAGACTATAAAACCAACATGAGGATAAATCAGATGTAAAACAAACAAGCATGAGGATAAATCATGCTATTAAACAAACAAACATGGGGGTAAATCAGACTATAAAACAAAAAAACATGACGATAAATCAGCGATAAAACAAACATTAGGTATAAATCAGATTATAAAACAAACAGACATGAGGATAAATAAGACTATAAGACAAACAAACATGAGGATAAATCAGCTATAAATAAACAAACATGAGGATAAATCAGATATAAAACAAACAAACATGAAGATAATCAGACTATAAGACAAACAAACATGAGGATAAATCAGGTATAAATAAACAAACATGAGGATAAATCAGATATAAAACAAACAAACATGAAGATAATCAGACTATAAGACAAACAAACATGAGGATAAATCAGGTATAAATAAACAAACATGAGGATAAATCATACTATAAACCAACAAACAGGTTAAATCAGCTATAAAACAAAAGAGGATAAATGAGACTTTAAAACAAACAAGATAAATAAGACTATAAAACCAACAAACATGGCGATAAATCAGCTATAAAACAAACAAACATGAGGACAAGTCAGACTATAAAACCAACATGAGGATAAATCAGATGTAAAACAAACAAGCATGAGGATAAATCATGCTATTAAAAAAACAAACATGAGGGTAAATCAGACTATAAAACAAAAAACATGACGATAAATCAGCGATAAAACAAACATGAGGATAAATCAACTATAAACCAAACAAACATGAAGATAATCAGACTATAAGACAAACAAACATGGGGATAAATCAGCTATAAATAAACAAACATGAGGATAAATCATACTATAAACCAACAAACATGAGGTTAAATCAGCTATAAAACAAACGAGGACAAATCAGACTTTAAAACCAACATGATAAATCAGACTATAAAACAAACAAACATGAGGATAAATTAGGCTATAAACAAACAAATATGACATCAAATCAGCTGTAAAAAAACAATCATGAGGATAAATCAGATTATAAAACGAATAAACATGATGATAAATCAGCTATAAAACAAACAAACGAGGATAAATCAGCTATACAACAAACACACATGAGGATGAATCAGACTGTAAAACAAACAAACATGAGCATAAATCAGCTATAAAAGAAACAAACATAAGGATAATCACACAAGAAGAAAAACAAACATCAGGACAATCAGACTATAAGACAAACAAACATGAGGACAAATCAACTATAAAACAAACAAACATGAAGATAGTCAGACTATAAGACAAACAAACATGAGGACAAATCAGCTATAAAACAAACAAACGAGGATAAATCATACTATAAACCAACAAACATGAGGTTAAATCAGGCTATAAAACAAATGAGGATAAATCAGACTATAAAACAAAAAACATGAGGATGAATCAGACTATAAACCAACAATCATGAGGTTAAATCAGCTATAAAACAAACGAGGACAAATCAGCTATAAAACAAACAAACATGAGGCTAAATCAGACTATAAAACAAAGAAACATGAGGATAAATCAACTATAAAACAAACAAACATGAAGATAGTCAGACTATAAGACAAACAAACATGAGGACAAATCAGCTATAAAACAAACAAACATGAGGATTAATCAGATGTAAAACAAACAAGCATGAGGATAAATCATGCTATTAAACAAACAAACATGGGGGTAAATCAGACTATAAAACAAAAAAACATGACGATAAATCAGCGATAAAACAAACATTAGGTATAAATCAGATTATAAAACAAACAGACATGAGGATAAATAAGACTATAAGACAAACAAACATGAGGATAAATCAGCTATAAATAAACAAACATGAGGATAAATCAGATATAAAACAAACAAACATGAAGATAATCAGACTATAAGACAAACAAACATGAGGATAAATCAGGTATAAATAAACAAACATGAGGATAAATCATACTATAAACCAACAAACAGGTTAAATCAGCTATAAAACAAAAGAGGATAAATGAGACTTTAAAACAAACAAGATAAATAAGACTATAAAACCAACAAACATGGCGATAAATCAGCTATAAAACAAACAAACATGAGGATAAATAAGTCTATAAAACAAACAAACATGAGGCTAAATCAGACTATAAAACAAACAAACATGAGGATAAATCACACTATAAACCAACAAACATGAGTTTAAATCACCTATAAAACAAACAAGATTAAATCAGACTATAAAACAAACAAACATGAGGCTAAATCAGACTATAAAACAAACAAATATGAGCATAAATCATACTATAAACCAACAAACATGAGGATAAATAAGTCTATAAAACAAACAAACATGAGGCTAAATCAGACTATAAACCAACAAACATGAGGTTAAATCACCTATACAACAAACAAGATTAAATCAGACTATAAAACAAACAAACATGAGGATGAATCAGACTATAAATAAACAAACATGAGGTGAAATAAGCTATAAAACAAACAAGGATAAATCCACTGTAAAACAAACAAGCATGAGGTTAAATCAGGCTATAAAACAAACAAACATGAGATTAAATCAGCTGTAAAACAAACAAACATGAGGATAAATCAGATTATAAAACCAACAAACATGGCGATAAATCAGCTATAAAACAAACAAACATGAGGATAAATAAGTCTATAAAACAAACAAACATGAGGCTAAATAAGACTATAAAACAAACAAACATGAGGATAAATCACACTATAAACCAACAAACATGAGTTTAAATCACCTATAAAACAAACAAGATTAAATCAGACTATAAAACAAACAAACATGAGGTGAAATAAGCTATAAAACAAACGAGGCTAAATCAGCTGTAAAACAAACAAACATGAGATTAAATCAGCTGTAAACAAACAAACATGAGGATAAATCAGATTATAAAACAAACAAACATGAGGATTAATCAGCTGTAAAACTAACAAAAATGAGGATAAATTAAACTATAAGCCAACAAACATGGTTAAATCAGACTATAAAACAAACAATTATGAGGATAAATCAGACTATAAAACCAACAAACATGAGGATAAATCAGCTATAAAACAAGCAAACATGAGATTAAATCAGCTATAAAAAACAAACATGAGGATAAATCAGACTATAAAACAAAAAAACCTGGGTATAAATCATCTATAAAACAAACAAACATGAGGAAAAGTCAGACTATAAAACCAACCAACATGAGGATAAATCAGATGTAAAACAAACAAGCATGAGGGTAAATCAGACTATAAAACAAAAAAACATGACCATAAATCAGCTATAAAACAAACATGGGGATAAATCAGATTATAAAACAAACAGACATGAGTATAAATAAGACTATAAGACAAACACACATGAGGATGAATCAGAATGTAAAACAAACAAACATGAGGATAAATCCGACTATAAGACAAAAAACATGAGGATAAATGAGCTATAAAACAAACAAACATGAGGATAAGTCAGATATAAAACAAACAAGCATGAGGATAAATCAGGCTATAAAACCAGCAAACATGAGGATAAATCAACTATAAGACAAACAAACATGAGGATAAATCAGCTATAAATAAACATACATGAGGATAAATCATACTATAAACCAACAAACAGGTTAAATCAGCTATAAAACAAACGAGGATAAATGAGACTTTAAAACAAACATGATAAATCAGACTATAAAACCAACAAACATGGCGATAAATCAGCTATAAAACAAACAAACATGAGGATAAATAAGTCTATAAAACAAACAAACATGAGGCTAAATCAGACTATAAAACAAACAAACATGAGGATAAATCACACTATAAACCAACAAAAATGAGGCTAAATCAGACTATAAACCAACAAACATGAGGTTAAATCACCGATAAAACAAACAAGATTAAATCAGACTATGAAACAAACAAACATGAGGATGAATCAGACTATAAATTAACAAACATGAGGTGAAATAAGCTATAAAACAAATGAGGATAAATCAGACTTTAAAACCAGCATGATAAATCAGACAATAAAACAAACAAACATGAGGATAAATTAGTCTATAAAACAAAAAAACATGAGGCTAAATCAGACTATAAAAAAAACAAACATGAGGATAAATCACACTATAAACCAACAAACATGAGGTTAAATCTCCTATAAAACAAACAAGATTAAATCAGACTATAAAACAAACATGATAAATCAGACTATAAAACAAACAAACATGAGGATGAATCAGACTATAAACCAACAAACATGAGGTGAAATAAGCTATAAAACAAACGAGGATAAATCAGCTGTAAAACAAACAAGCATGAGGTTAAATCAGGCTATAAAACAAACAAACATGAGATTAAATCAGCTGTAAAACAAACAAACATGAGGATAAATCAGATTATAAAACAAACAAAC
This sequence comes from Lampris incognitus, assembly GCF_029633865.1. Taxonomy (NCBI): domain Eukaryota; kingdom Metazoa; phylum Chordata; class Actinopteri; order Lampriformes; family Lampridae; genus Lampris; species Lampris incognitus. Next base: position 793,948 of record NW_026611077.1, on the reverse strand, counting down.
AGGAGGATTAATCAGCTGTAAAACTAACAAAAATGAGGATAAATTAAACTATAAACCAACAAACATGGATAAATCAGACTATAAAACAAACAAACATGAGGATAAATCAGACTATAAAACCAACAAACATGAGGATAAATCAGCTATAAAACAAGCAAACATGAGATTAAATCAGCTATAAAAAACCAACATGAGGATAAATCAGTTGTAAAACAAACAAGCATGAGGATAAATCATGCTATTAAACAAACAAACATGAGGGTTAATCAGACTATAAAACAAAAAAACATGACGATAAATCAGCTATAAAACAAACATGGGGATAAATCAGATTATAAAACAAACAGACATGAGTATAAATAAGACTATAAGACAAACACACATGAGGATGAATCAGAATGTAAAACAAACAAACATGAGGATAAATCCGACTATAAGACAAAAAACATGAGGATAAATGAGCTATAAAACAAACAAACATGAGGATAAGTCAGATATAAAACAAACAAGCATGAGGATAAATCAGGCTATAAAACCAGCAAACATGAGGATAAATCAACTATAAAACAAGCAAACATGAAGATAATCAGACTATAAGACAAACAAACATGAGGATAAATCAGCTATAAATAAACAAACATGAGGATAAATCATACTATAAACCAACAAACAGGTTAAATCAGCTATAAAACAAACGAGGATAAATGAGACTTTAAAACAAACATGATAAATCAGACTATAAAACCAACAAACATGGCGATAAATCAGCTATAAAACAAACAAACATGAGGATAAATAAGTCTATAAAACAAACAAACATGAGGCTAAATCAGACTATAAAACAAACAAACATGAGGATAAATCACACTATAAACCAACAAACATGAGGTTAAATCACCTATAAAACAAACAAGATTAAATCAGACTATAAATTAACAAACATGAGGTGAAATAAGCTATAAAACAAACGAGGATAAATCAGCTGTCAAACAAACAAGCTTGAGGTTAAATCAGGCTATAAAACAAACAAACATGAGATTAAATCAGCTGTAAAACAAACAAACATGAGGATAAATCAGATTATAAAACAAACAAACAAACATGAGGATTAATCAGCTGTAAAACTAACAAAAATGAGGATAAATTAAACTATAAACCAACAAACATGGATAAATAAGACTATAAAACAAACAATTATGAGGATAAATCAGACAATAAAACCAACAAACATGAGGATAAATCGGCTATAAAACAAGCAAACATGAGTATAAATCAGCTATAAAACAAACAAACATGAGGACAAGTCAGACTATAAAACCAACATGAGGATAAATCAGATGTAAAACAAACATGGGGATAAATCAGATTATAAAACAAACAGACATGAGTATAAATAAGACTATAAGACAAACACACATGAGGATGAATGAGCTATAAAACAAACAAACATGAGGATAAGTCAGATATAAAACAAACAAGCATGAGGATAAATCAGGCTATAAAACCAGCAAACATGAGGATAAATCAACTATAAAACAAGCAAACATGAAGATAATCAGACTATAAGACAAACAAACATGAGGATAAATCAGCTATAAATAAACAAACATGAGGATAAATCATACTATAAACCAACAAACAGGTTAAATCAGCTATAAAACAAACGAGGATAAATGAGACTTTAAAACAAACATGATAAATCAGACTATAAAACCAACAAACATGGCGATAAATCAGCTATAAAACAAACAAACATGAGGATAAATAAGTCTATAAAACAAACAAACATGAGGCTAAATCAGACTATAAAACAAACAAACATGAGGATAAATCACACTATAAACCAACAAACATGAGGTTAAATCACCTATAAAACAAACAAGATTAAATCAGACTATAAATTAACAAACATGAGGTGAAATAAGCTATAAAACAAACGAGGATAAATCAGCTGTCAAACAAACAAGCTTGAGGTTAAATCAGGCTATAAAACAAACAAACATGAGATTAAATCAGCTGTAAAACAAACAAACATGAGGATAAATCAGATTATAAAACAAACAAACAAACATGAGGATTAATCAGCTGTAAAACTAACAAAAATGAGGATAAATTAAACTATAAACCAACAAACATGGATAAATAAGACTATAAAACAAACAATTATGAGGATAAATCAGACAATAAAACCAACAAACATGAGGATAAATCGGCTATAAAACAAGCAAACATGAGTATAAATCAGCTATAAAACAAACAAACATGAGGACAAGTCAGACTATAAAACCAACATGAGGATAAATCAGATGTAAAACAAACATGGGGATAAATCAGATTATAAAACAAACAGACATGAGTATAAATAAGACTATAAGACAAACACACATGAGGATGAATCAGACTGTAAAACAAACAAACATGAGGATAAATCAGCTATAAAAGAAACAAACATAAGTATAATCACACAAGAAGAAAAACAAACATCAGGACAATCAGACTATAAGACAAACAAACATGAGGATAAAGCAGACTATAAAACAAACCAACATGCAGATAAATCAGCTATAAAACAAAGAAACATGAGGATAAATCAACTATAAAACAAACAAACATGAGGCTAAATCAGACTATAAGACAAACAAACATGAGGACAAATCAGCTATAAAACAAACAAACATGAGGATAAATCATACTATAAAGCAACAAACATTAGGTTAAATCACCTATAAAACAAACGAGGATAAATCAGCTATAAAACAAACAAACATGAGGATAAATAATTCTATAAAACAAACAAACGAGATTAAATCAGATGTAAAACAAACAAACATGAGGATACATCAGATTATAAAACAAACAATCATGAGATTAAATCAGCTGTAAAACAAACAAACATGAGGATAAATTAGTCTATAAACAAACAAATATGACATCAAATCAGCTGTAAAAAAAACAATCATGAGGATAAATCAGATTATAAAACGAATAAACATGATGATAAATCAGCTATAAAACAAACAAACGAGGATAAATCAGCTATACAACAAACACACATGAGGATGAATCAGACTGTAAAACAAACAAACATGAGCATAAATCAGCTATAAAAGAAACAAACATAAGGATAATCACACAAGAAGAAAAACAAACATCAGGACAATCAGACTATAAGACAAACAAACATGAGGACAAATCAACTATAAAACAAACAAACATGAAGATAGTCAGACTATAAGACAAACAAACATGAGGACAAATCAGCTATAAAACAAACAAACGAGGATAAATCATACTATAAACCAACAAACATGAGGTTAAATCACCTATAAAACAAATGAGGATAAATCAGACTATAAAACAAAAAACATGAGGATGAATCAGACTATAAACCAACAATCATGAGGTTAAATCAGCTATAAAACAAACGAGGACAAATCAGCTATAAAACAAACAAACATGAGGCTAAATCAGACTATAAAACAAAGAAACATGAGGATAAATCAACTATAAAACAAACAAACATGAAGATAGTCAGACTATAAGACAAACAAACATGAGGACAAATCAGCTATAAAACAAACAAACATGAGGATTAATCAGCTGTAAAACTAACAAAAATGAGGATAAATCAAACTATAAACCAACAAACATGTGGATAAATCAGACTATAAAACAAAAAGACATGACGATAAATCAGCTATAAAACAAACATGGGGATAAATCTGATTATAAAACAAACAAACATGAGGATAAATAAGACTATAAGACAAAAAAACATGACGATAAATCAGCTATAAAACAAACAAACATGAGGACAAGTCAGACTATAAAACCAACATGAGGATAAATCAGATGTAAAACAAACAAGCATGAGGATAAATCATGCTATTAAACAAACAAACATGGGGGTAAATCAGACTATAAAACAAAAAAACATGACGATAAATCAGCGATAAAACAAATATTAGGTATAAATCAGATTATAAAACAAACAGACATGAGGATAAATAAGACTATAAGACAAACAAACATGAGGATAAATCAGCTATAAATAAACAAACATGAGGATAAATCAGATATAAAACAAACAAACATGAAGATAATCAGACTATAAGACAAACAAACATGAGGATAAATCAGCTATAAATAAACAAACATGAGGATAAATCATACTATAAACCAACAAACAGGTTAAATCAGCTATAAAACAAAAGAGGATAAATGAGACTTTAAAACAAACAAGATAAATAAGACTATAAAACCAACAAACATGGCGATAAATCAGCTATAAAACAAACAAACATGAGGATAAATAAGTCTATAAAACAAACAAACATGAGGCTAAATCAGACTATAAAACAAACAAACATGAGGATAAATCACACTATAAACCAACAAACATGAGTTTAAATCACCTATAAAACAAAAAAGATTAAATCAGACTATAAAACAAACAAACATGAGGCTAAATCAGACTATAAAACAAACAAATATGAGCATAAATCATACTATAAACCAACAAACATGAGGATAAATAAGTCTATAAAACAAACAAACATGAGGCTAAATCAGACTATAAACCAACAAACATGAGGTTAAATCAACTATAAAACAAACAAGATTAAATCAGACTATAAAACAAACAAACATGAGGATGAATCAGACTATAAATAAACAAACATGAGGTGAAATAAGCTATAAAACAAACAAGGATAAATCCACTATAAAACAAACAAGCATGAGGTTAAATCAGGCTATAAAACAAACAAACATGAGATTAAATCAGCTGTAAAACAAACAAACATGAGGATAAATCAGATTATAAAACCAACAAACATGGCGATAAATCAGCTATAAAACAAACAAACATGAGGATAAATAAGTCTATAAAACAAACAAACATGAGGCTAAATCAGACTATAAAACAAACAAACATGAGGATAAATCACACTATAAACCAACAAACATGAGTTTAAATCACCTATAAAACAAACAAGATTAAATCAGACTATAAAACAAACAAACATGAGGTGAAATAAGCTATAAAACAAACGAGGCTAAATCAGCTGTAAAACAAACAAACATGAGATTAAATCAGCTGTAAACAAACAAACATGAGGATAAATCAGATTATAAAACAAACAAACATGAGGATTAATCAGCTGTAAAACTAACAAAAATGAGGATAAATTAAACTATAAGCCAACAAACATGGTTAAATCAGACTATAAAACAAACAATTATGAGGATAAATCAGACTATAAAACCAACAAACATGAGGATAAATCAGCTATAAAACAAGCAAACATGAGATTAAATCAGCTATAAAAAACAAACATGAGGATAAATCAGACTACAAAACAAAAAAACCTGGGTATAAATCAGCTATAAAACAAACAAACATGAGGAAAAGTCAGACTATAAAACCAACCAACATGAGGATAAATCAGATGTAAAACAAACAAGCATGAGGGTAAATCAGACTATAAAACAAAAAAACATGACGATAAATCAGCTATAAAACAAACATGGGGATAAATCAGATTATAAAACAAACAGACATGAGTATAAATAAGACTATAAGACAAACACACATGAGGATGAATCAGAATGTAAAACAAACAAACATGAGGATAAATCCGACTATAAGACAAAAAACATGAGGATAAATGAGCTATAAAACAAACAAACATGAGGATAAGTCAGATATAAAACAAACAAGCATGAGGATAAATCAGGCTATAAAACCAGCAAACATGAGGATAAATCAGACTATAAGACAAACAAACATGAGGACAAATCAGCTATAAAACAAACAAACATGAGGATAAATCATACTATAAAGCAACAAACATTAGGTTAAATCACCTATAAAACAAACGAGGATAAATCAGCTATAAAACAAACAAACATGAGGATAAATAATTCTATAAAACAAACAAACGAGATTAAATCAGATGTAAAACAAACAAACATGAGGATACATCAGATTATAAAACAAACAATCATGAGATTAAATCAGCTGTAAAACAAACAAACATGAGGATAAATTAGTCTATAAACAAACAAATATGACATCAAATCAGCTGTAAAAAAACAATCATGAGGATAAATCAGATTATAAAACGAATAAACATGATGATAAATCAGCTATAAAACAAACAAACGAGGATAAATCAGCTATACAACAAACACACATGAGGATGAATCAGACTGTAAAACAAACAAACATGAGCATAAATCAGCTATAAAAGAAACAAACATAAGGATAATCACACAAGAAGAAAAACAAACATCAGGACAATCAGACTATAAGACAAACAAACATGAGGACAAATCAACTATAAAACAAACAAACATGAAGATAGTCAGACTATAAGACAAACAAACATGAGGACAAATCAGCTATAAAACAAACAAACGAGGATAAATCATACTATAAACCAACAAACATGAGGTTAAATCACCTATAAAACAAATGAGGATAAATCAGACTATAAAACAAAAAACATGAGGATGAATCAGACTATAAACCAACAATCATGAGGTTAAATCAGCTATAAAACAAACGAGGACAAATCAGCTATAAAACAAACAAACATGAGGCTAAATCAGACTATAAAACAAAGAAACATGAGGATAAATCAACTATAAAACAAACAAACATGAAGATAGTCAGACTATAAGACAAACAAACATGAGGACAAATCAGCTATAAAACAAACAAACATGAGGATTAATCAGCTGTAAAACTAACAAAAATGAGGATAAATCAAACTATAAACCAACAAACATGTGGATAAATCAGACTATAAAACAAAAAGACATGACGATAAATCAGCTATAAAACAAACATGGGGATAAATCTGATTATAAAACAAACAAACATGAGGATAAATAAGACTATAAGACAAAAAAACATGACGATAAATCAGCTATAAAACAAACAAACATGAGGACAAGTCAGACTATAAAACCAACATGAGGATAAATCAGATGTAAAACAAACAAGCATGAGGATAAATCATGCTATTAAACAAACAAACATGGGGGTAAATCAGACTATAAAACAAAAAAACATGACGATAAATCAGCGATAAAACAAATATTAGGTATAAATCAGATTATAAAACAAACAGACATGAGGATAAATAAGACTATAAGACAAACAAACATGAGGATAAATCAGGTATAAATAAACAAACATGAGGATAAATCAGATATAAAACAAACAAACATGAAGATAATCAGACTATAAGACAAACAAACATGAGGATAAATCAGGTATAAATAAACAAACATGAGGATAAATCATACTATAAACCAACAAACAGGTTAAATCAGCTATAAAACAAAAGAGGATAAATGAGACTTTAAAACAAACAAGATAAATAAGACTATAAAACCAACAAACATGGCGATAAATCAGCTATAAAACAAACAAACATGAGGACAAGTCAGACTATAAAACCAACATGAGGATAAATCAGATGTAAAACAAACAAGCATGAGGATAAATCATGCTATTAAAAAAACAAACATGAGGGTAAATCAGACTATAAAACAAAAAACATGACGATAAATCAGCGATAAAACAAACATGAGGATAAATCAACTATAAACCAAACAAACATGAAGATAATCAGACTATAAGACAAACAAACATGGGGATAAATCAGCTATAAATAAACAAACATGAGGATAAATCATACTATAAACCAACAAACATGAGGTTAAATCAGCTATAAAACAAACGAGGACAAATCAGACTTTAAAACCAACATGATAAATCAGACTATAAAACAAACAAACATGAGGATAAATTAGGCTATAAACAAACAAATATGACATCAAATCAGCTGTAAAAAAACAATCATGAGGATAAATCAGATTATAAAACGAATAAACATGATGATAAATCAGCTATAAAACAAACAAACGAGGATAAATCAGCTATACAACAAACACACATGAGGATGAATCAGACTGTAAAACAAACAAACATGAGCATAAATCAGCTATAAAAGAAACAAACATAAGGATAATCACACAAGAAGAAAAACAAACATCAGGACAATCAGACTATAAGACAAACAAACATGAGGACAAATCAACTATAAAACAAACAAACATGAAGATAGTCAGACTATAAGACAAACAAACATGAGGACAAATCAGCTATAAAACAAACAAACGAGGATAAATCATACTATAAACCAACAAACATGAGGTTAAATCAGGCTATAAAACAAATGAGGATAAATCAGACTATAAAACAAAAAACATGAGGATGAATCAGACTATAAACCAACAATCATGAGGTTAAATCAGCTATAAAACAAACGAGGACAAATCAGCTATAAAACAAACAAACATGAGGCTAAATCAGACTATAAAACAAAGAAACATGAGGATAAATCAACTATAAAACAAACAAACATGAAGATAGTCAGACTATAAGACAAACAAACATGAGGACAAATCAGCTATAAAACAAACAAACATGAGGATTAATCAGCTGTAAAACTAACAAAAATGAGGATAAATCAAACTATAAACCAACAAACATGTGGATAAATCAGACTATAAAACAAAAAGACATGTCGATAAATCAGCTATAAAACAAACATGGGGATAAATCTGATTATAAAACAAACAAACATGAGGATAAATAAGACTATAAGACAAAAAAACATGACGATAAATCAGCTATAAAACAAACAAACATGAGGACAAGTCAGACTATAAAACCAACATGAGGATAAATCAGATGTAAAACAAACAAGCATGAGGATAAATCATGCTATTAAACAAACAAACATGGGGGTAAATCAGACTATAAAACAAAAAAACATGACGATAAATCAGCGATAAAACAAACATTAGGTATAAATCAGATTATAAAACAAACAGACATGAGGATAAATAAGACTATAAGACAAACAAACATGAGGATAAATCAGCTATAAATAAACAAACATGAGGATAAATCAGATATAAAACAAACAAACATGAAGATAATCAGACTATAAGACAAACAAACATGAGGATAAATCAGGTATAAATAAACAAACATGAGGATAAATCATACTATAAACCAACAAACAGGTTAAATCAGCTATAAAACAAAAGAGGATAAATGAGACTTTAAAACAAACAAGATAAATAAGACTATAAAACCAACAAACATGGCGATAAATCAGCTATAAAACAAACAAACATGAGGATAAATAAGTCTATAAAACAAACAAACATGAGGCTAAATCAGACTATAAAACAAACAAACATGAGGATAAATCACACTATAAACCAACAAACATGAGTTTAAATCACCTATAAAACAAACAAGATTAAATCAGACTATAAAACAAACAAACATGAGGCTAAATCAGACTATAAAACAAACAAATATGAGCATAAATCATACTATAAACCAACAAACATGAGGATAAATAAGTCTATAAAACAAACAAACATGAGGCTAAATCAGACTATAAACCAACAAACATGAGGTTAAATCACCTATACAACAAACAAGATTAAATCAGACTATAAAACAAACAAACATGAGGATGAATCAGACTATAAATAAACAAACATGAGGTGAAATAAGCTATAAAACAAACAAGGATAAATCCACTGTAAAACAAACAAGCATGAGGTTAAATCAGGCTATAAAACAAACAAACATGAGATTAAATCAGCTGTAAAACAAACAAACATGAGGATAAATCAGATTATAAAACCAACAAACATGGCGATAAATCAGCTATAAAACAAACAAACATGAGGATAAATAAGTCTATAAAACAAACAAACATGAGGCTAAATAAGACTATAAAACAAACAAACATGAGGATAAATCACACTATAAACCAACAAACATGAGTTTAAATCACCTATAAAACAAACAAGATTAAATCAGACTATAAAACAAACAAACATGAGGTGAAATAAGCTATAAAACAAACGAGGCTAAATCAGCTGTAAAACAAACAAACATGAGATTAAATCAGCTGTAAACAAACAAACATGAGGATAAATCAGATTATAAAACAAACAAACATGAGGATTAATCAGCTGTAAAACTAACAAAAATGAGGATAAATTAAACTATAAGCCAACAAACATGGTTAAATCAGACTATAAAACAAACAATTATGAGGATAAATCAGACTATAAAACCAACAAACATGAGGATAAATCAGCTATAAAACAAGCAAACATGAGATTAAATCAGCTATAAAAAACAAACATGAGGATAAATCAGACTATAAAACAAAAAAACCTGGGTATAAATCATCTATAAAACAAACAAACATGAGGAAAAGTCAGACTATAAAACCAACCAACATGAGGATAAATCAGATGTAAAACAAACAAGCATGAGGGTAAATCAGACTATAAAACAAAAAAACATGACCATAAATCAGCTATAAAACAAACATGGGGATAAATCAGATTATAAAACAAACAGACATGAGTATAAATAAGACTATAAGACAAACACACATGAGGATGAATCAGAATGTAAAACAAACAAACATGAGGATAAATCCGACTATAAGACAAAAAACATGAGGATAAATGAGCTATAAAACAAACAAACATGAGGATAAGTCAGATATAAAACAAACAAGCATGAGGATAAATCAGGCTATAAAACCAGCAAACATGAGGATAAATCAACTATAAGACAAACAAACATGAGGATAAATCAGCTATAAATAAACATACATGAGGATAAATCATACTATAAACCAACAAACAGGTTAAATCAGCTATAAAACAAACGAGGATAAATGAGACTTTAAAACAAACATGATAAATCAGACTATAAAACCAACAAACATGGCGATAAATCAGCTATAAAACAAACAAACATGAGGATAAATAAGTCTATAAAACAAACAAACATGAGGCTAAATCAGACTATAAAACAAACAAACATGAGGATAAATCACACTATAAACCAACAAAAATGAGGCTAAATCAGACTATAAACCAACAAACATGAGGTTAAATCACCGATAAAACAAACAAGATTAAATCAGACTATGAAACAAACAAACATGAGGATGAATCAGACTATAAATTAACAAACATGAGGTGAAATAAGCTATAAAACAAATGAGGATAAATCAGACTTTAAAACCAGCATGATAAATCAGACAATAAAACAAACAAACATGAGGATAAATTAGTCTATAAAACAAAAAAACATGAGGCTAAATCAGACTATAAAAAAAACAAACATGAGGATAAATCACACTATAAACCAACAAACATGAGGTTAAATCTCCTATAAAACAAACAAGATTAAATCAGACTATAAAACAAACATGATAAATCAGACTATAAAACAAACAAACATGAGGATGAATCAGACTATAAACCAACAAACATGAGGTGAAATAAGCTATAAAACAAACGAGGATAAATCAGCTGTAAAACAAACAAGCATGAGGTTAAATCAGGCTATAAAACAAACAAACATGAGATTAAATCAGCTGTAAAACAAACAAACATGAGGATAAATCAGATTATAAAACAAACAAACAGGAGGATTAATCAGCTGTAAAACTAACAAAAATGAGGATAAATTAAACTATAAACCAACAAACATGGATAAATCAGACTATAAAACAAACAAACATGAGGATAAATCAGACTATAAAACCAACAAACATGAGGATAAATCAGCTATAAAACAAGCAAACATGAGATTAAATCAGCTATAAAAAACCAACATGAGGATAAATCAGTTGTAAAACAAACAAGCATGAGGATAAATCATGCTATTAAACAAACAAACATGAGGGTTAATCAGACTATAAAACAAAAAAACATGACGATAAATCAGCTATAAAACAAACATGGGGATAAATCAGATTATAAAACAAACAGACATGAGTATAAATAAGACTATAAGACAAACACACATGAGGATGAATCAGAATGTAAAACAAACAAACATGAGGATAAATCCGACTATAAGACAAAAAACATGAGGATAAATGAGCTATAAAACAAACAAACATGAGGATAAGTCAGATATAAAACAAACAAGCATGAGGATAAATCAGGCTATAAAACCAGCAAACATGAGGATAAATCAACTATAAAACAAGCAAACATGAAGATAATCAGACTATAAGACAAACAAACATGAGGATAAATCAGCTATAAATAAACAAACATGAGGATAAATCATACTATAAACCAACAAACAGGTTAAATCAGCTATAAAACAAACGAGGATAAATGAGACTTTAAAACAAACATGATAAATCAGACTATAAAACCAACAAACATGGCGATAAATCAGCTATAAAACAAACAAACATGAGGATAAATAAGTCTATAAAACAAACAAACATGAGGCTAAATCAGACTATAAAACAAACAAACATGAGGATAAATCACACTATAAACCAACAAACATGAGGTTAAATCACCTATAAAACAAACAAGATTAAATCAGACTATAAATTAACAAACATGAGGTGAAATAAGCTATAAAACAAACGAGGATAAATCAGCTGTCAAACAAACAAGCTTGAGGTTAAATCAGGCTATAAAACAAACAAACATGAGATTAAATCAGCTGTAAAACAAACAAACATGAGGATAAATCAGATTATAAAACAAACAAACAAACATGAGGATTAATCAGCTGTAAAACTAACAAAAATGAGGATAAATTAAACTATAAACCAACAAACATGGATAAATAAGACTATAAAACAAACAATTATGAGGATAAATCAGACAATAAAACCAACAAACATGAGGATAAATCGGCTATAAAACAAGCAAACATGAGTATAAATCAGCTATAAAACAAACAAACATGAGGACAAGTCAGACTATAAAACCAACATGAGGATAAATCAGATGTAAAACAAACATGGGGATAAATCAGATTATAAAACAAACAGACATGAGTATAAATAAGACTATAAGACAAACACACATGAGGATGAATGAGCTATAAAACAAACAAACATGAGGATAAGTCAGATATAAAACAAACAAGCATGAGGATAAATCAGGCTATAAAACCAGCAAACATGAGGATAAATCAACTATAAAACAAGCAAACATGAAGATAATCAGACTATAAGACAAACAAACATGAGGATAAATCAGCTATAAATAAACAAACATGAGGATAAATCATACTATAAACCAACAAACAGGTTAAATCAGCTATAAAACAAACGAGGATAAATGAGACTTTAAAACAAACATGATAAATCAGACTATAAAACCAACAAACATGGCGATAAATCAGCTATAAAACAAACAAACATGAGGATAAATAAGTCTATAAAACAAACAAACATGAGGCTAAATCAGACTATAAAACAAACAAACATGAGGATAAATCACACTATAAACCAACAAACATGAGGTTAAATCACCTATACAACAAACAAGATTAAATCAGACTATAAAACAAACAAACATGAGGATGAATCAGACTATAAATAAACAAACATGAGGTGAAATAAGCTATAAAACAAACAAGGATAAATCCACTGTAAAACAAACAAGCATGAGGTTAAATCAGGCTATAAAACAAACAAACATGAGATTAAATCAGCTGTAAAACAAACAAACATGAGGATAAATCAGATTATAAAACCAACAAACATGGCGATAAATCAGCTATAAAACAAACAAACATGAGGATAAATAAGTCTATAAAACAAACAAACATGAGGCTAAATAAGACTATAAAACAAACAAACATGAGGATAAATCACACTATAAACCAACAAACATGAGTTTAAATCACCTATAAAACAAACAAGATTAAATCAGACTATAAAACAAACAAACATGAGGTGAAATAAGCTATAAAACAAACGAGGCTAAATCAGCTGTAAAACAAACAAACATGAGATTAAATCAGCTGTAAACAAACAAACATGAGGATAAATCAGATTATAAAACAAACAAACATGAGGATTAATCAGCTGTAAAACTAACAAAAATGAGGATAAATTAAACTATAAGCCAACAAACATGGTTAAATCAGACTATAAAACAAACAATTATGAGGATAAATCAGACTATAAAACCAACAAACATGAGGATAAATCAGCTATAAAACAAGCAAACATGAGATTAAATCAGCTATAAAAAACAAACATGAGGATAAATCAGACTATAAAACAAAAAAACCTGGGTATAAATCATCTATAAAACAAACAAACATGAGGAAAAGTCAGACTATAAAACCAACCAACATGAGGATAAATCAGATGTAAAACAAACAAGCATGAGGGTAAATCAGACTATAAAACAAAAAAACATGACCATAAATCAGCTATAAAACAAACATGGGGATAAATCAGATTATAAAACAAACAGACATGAGTATAAATAAGACTATAAGACAAACACACATGAGGATGAATCAGAATGTAAAACAAACAAACATGAGGATAAATCCGACTATAAGACAAAAAACATGAGGATAAATGAGCTATAAAACAAACAAACATGAGGATAAGTCAGATATAAAACAAACAAGCATGAGGATAAATCAGGCTATAAAACCAGCAAACATGAGGATAAATCAACTATAAGACAAACAAACATGAGGATAAATCAGCTATAAATAAACATACATGAGGATAAATCATACTATAAACCAACAAACAGGTTAAATCAGCTATAAAACAAACGAGGATAAATGAGACTTTAAAACAAACATGATAAATCAGACTATAAAACCAACAAACATGGCGATAAATCAGCTATAAAACAAACAAACATGAGGATAAATAAGTCTATAAAACAAACAAACATGAGGCTAAATCAGACTATAAAACAAACAAACATGAGGATAAATCACACTATAAACCAACAAAAATGAGGCTAAATCAGACTATAAACCAACAAACATGAGGTTAAATCACCGATAAAACAAACAAGATTAAATCAGACTATGAAACAAACAAACATGAGGATGAATCAGACTATAAATTAACAAACATGAGGTGAAATAAGCTATAAAACAAATGAGGATAAATCAGACTTTAAAACCAGCATGATAAATCAGACAATAAAACAAACAAACATGAGGATAAATTAGTCTATAAAACAAAAAAACATGAGGCTAAATCAGACTATAAAAAAAACAAACATGAGGATAAATCACACTATAAACCAACAAACATGAGGTTAAATCTCCTATAAAACAAACAAGATTAAATCAGACTATAAAACAAACATGATAAATCAGACTATAAAACAAACAAACATGAGGATGAATCAGACTATAAACCAACAAACATGAGGTGAAATAAGCTATAAAACAAACGAGGATAAATCAGCTGTAAAACAAACAAGCATGAGGTTAAATCAGGCTATAAAACAAACAAACATGAGATTAAATCAGCTGTAAAACAAACAAACATGAGGATAAATCAGATTATAAAACAAACAAACAGGAGGATTAATCAGCTGTAAAACTAACAAAAATGAGGATAAATTAAACTATAAACCAACAAACATGGATAAATCAGACTATAAAACAAACAAACATGAGGATAAATCAGACTATAAAACCAACAAACATGAGGATAAATCAGCTATAAAACAAGCAAACATGAGATTAAATCAGCTATAAAAAACCAACATGAGGATAAATCAGTTGTAAAACAAACAAGCATGAGGATAAATCATGCTATTAAACAAACAAACATGAGGGTTAATCAGACTATAAAACAAAAAAACATGACGATAAATCAGCTATAAAACAAACATGGGGATAAATCAGATTATAAAACAAACAGACATGAGTATAAATAAGACTATAAGACAAACACACATGAGGATGAATCAGAATGTAAAACAAACAAACATGAGGATAAATCCGACTATAAGACAAAAAACATGAGGATAAATGAGCTATAAAACAAACAAACATGAGGATAAGTCAGATATAAAACAAACAAGCATGAGGATAAATCAGGCTATAAAACCAGCAAACATGAGGATAAATCAACTATAAAACAAGCAAACATGAAGATAATCAGACTATAAGACAAACAAACATGAGGATAAATCAGCTATAAATAAACAAACATGAGGATAAATCATACTATAAACCAACAAACAGGTTAAATCAGCTATAAAACAAACGAGGATAAATGAGACTTTAAAACAAACATGATAAATCAGACTATAAAACCAACAAACATGGCGATAAATCAGCTATAAAACAAACAAACATGAGGATAAATAAGTCTATAAAACAAACAAACATGAGGCTAAATCAGACTATAAAACAAACAAACATGAGGATAAATCACACTATAAACCAACAAACATGAGGTTAAATCACCTATAAAACAAACAAGATTAAATCAGACTATAAATTAACAAACATGAGGTGAAATAAGCTATAAAACAAACGAGGATAAATCAGCTGTCAAACAAACAAGCTTGAGGTTAAATCAGGCTATAAAACAAACAAACATGAGATTAAATCAGCTGTAAAACAAACAAACATGAGGATAAATCAGATTATAAAACAAACAAACAAACATGAGGATTAATCAGCTGTAAAACTAACAAAAATGAGGATAAATTAAACTATAAACCAACAAACATGGATAAATAAGACTATAAAACAAACAATTATGAGGATAAATCAGACAATAAAACCAACAAACATGAGGATAAATCGGCTATAAAACAAGCAAACATGAGTATAAATCAGCTATAAAACAAACAAACATGAGGACAAGTCAGACTATAAAACCAACATGAGGATAAATCAGATGTAAAACAAACATGGGGATAAATCAGATTATAAAACAAACAGACATGAGTATAAATAAGACTATAAGACAAACACACATGAGGATGAATGAGCTATAAAACAAACAAACATGAGGATAAGTCAGATATAAAACAAACAAGCATGAGGATAAATCAGGCTATAAAACCAGCAAACATGAGGATAAATCAACTATAAAACAAGCAAACATGAAGATAATCAGACTATAAGACAAACAAACATGAGGATAAATCAGCTATAAATAAACAAACATGAGGATAAATCATACTATAAACCAACAAACAGGTTAAATCAGCTATAAAACAAACGAGGATAAATGAGACTTTAAAACAAACATGATAAATCAGACTATAAAACCAACAAACATGGCGATAAATCAGCTATAAAACAAACAAACATGAGGATAAATAAGTCTATAAAACAAACAAACATGAGGCTAAATCAGACTATAAAACAAACAAACATGAGGATAAATCACACTATAAACCAACAAACATGAGGTTAAATCACCTATAAAACAAACAAGATTAAATCAGACTATAAATTAACAAACATGAGGTGAAATAAGCTATAAAACAAACGAGGATAAATCAGCTGTCAAACAAACAAGCTTGAGGTTAAATCAGGCTATAAAACAAACAAACATGAGATTAAATCAGCTGTAAAACAAACAAACATGAGGATAAATCAGATTATAAAACAAACAAACAAACATGAGGATTAATCAGCTGTAAAACTAACAAAAATGAGGATAAATTAAACTATAAACCAACAAACATGGATAAATAAGACTATAAAACAAACAATTATGAGGATAAATCAGACAATAAAACCAACAAACATGAGGATAAATCGGCTATAAAACAAGCAAACATGAGTATAAATCAGCTATAAAACAAACAAACATGAGGACAAGTCAGACTATAAAACCAACATGAGGATAAATCAGATGTAAAACAAACATGGGGATAAATCAGATTATAAAACAAACAGACATGAGTATAAATAAGACTATAAGACAAACACACATGAGGATGAATCAGACTGTAAAACAAACAAACATGAGGATAAATCAGCTATAAAAGAAACAAACATAAGTATAATCACACAAGAAGAAAAACAAACATCAGGACAATCAGACTATAAGACAAACAAACATGAGGATAAAGCAGACTATAAAACAAACCAACATGCAGATAAATCAGCTATAAAACAAAGAAACATGAGGATAAATCAACTATAAAACAAACAAACATGAGGCTAAATCAGACTATAAGACAAACAAACATGAGGACAAATCAGCTATAAAACAAACAAACATGAGGATAAATCATACTATAAAGCAACAAACATTAGGTTAAATCACCTATAAAACAAACGAGGATAAATCAGCTATAAAACAAACAAACATGAGGATAAATAATTCTATAAAACAAACAAACGAGATTAAATCAGATGTAAAACAAACAAACATGAGGATACATCAGATTATAAAACAAACAATCATGAGATTAAATCAGCTGTAAAACAAACAAACATGAGGATAAATTAGTCTATAAACAAACAAATATGACATCAAATCAGCTGTAAAAAAAACAATCATGAGGATAAATCAGATTATAAAACGAATAAACATGATGATAAATCAGCTATAAAACAAACAAACGAGGATAAATCAGCTATACAACAAACACACATGAGGATGAATCAGACTGTAAAACAAACAAACATGAGCATAAATCAGCTATAAAAGAAACAAACATAAGGATAATCACACAAGAAGAAAAACAAACATCAGGACAATCAGACTATAAGACAAACAAACATGAGGACAAATCAACTATAAAACAAACAAACATGAAGATAGTCAGACTATAAGACAAACAAACATGAGGACAAATCAGCTATAAAACAAACAAACGAGGATAAATCATACTATAAACCAACAAACATGAGGTTAAATCACCTATAAAACAAATGAGGATAAATCAGACTATAAAACAAAAAACATGAGGATGAATCAGACTATAAACCAACAATCATGAGGTTAAATCAGCTATAAAACAAACGAGGACAAATCAGCTATAAAACAAACAAACATGAGGCTAAATCAGACTATAAAACAAAGAAACATGAGGATAAATCAACTATAAAACAAACAAACATGAAGATAGTCAGACTATAAGACAAACAAACATGAGGACAAATCAGCTATAAAACAAACAAACATGAGGATTAATCAGCTGTAAAACTAACAAAAATGAGGATAAATCAAACTATAAACCAACAAACATGTGGATAAATCAGACTATAAAACAAAAAGACATGACGATAAATCAGCTATAAAACAAACATGGGGATAAATCTGATTATAAAACAAACAAACATGAGGATAAATAAGACTATAAGACAAAAAAACATGACGATAAATCAGCTATAAAACAAACAAACATGAGGACAAGTCAGACTATAAAACCAACATGAGGATAAATCAGATGTAAAACAAACAAGCATGAGGATAAATCATGCTATTAAACAAACAAACATGGGGGTAAATCAGACTATAAAACAAAAAAACATGACGATAAATCAGCGATAAAACAAATATTAGGTATAAATCAGATTATAAAACAAACAGACATGAGGATAAATAAGACTATAAGACAAACAAACATGAGGATAAATCAGCTATAAATAAACAAACATGAGGATAAATCAGATATAAAACAAACAAACATGAAGATAATCAGACTATAAGACAAACAAACATGAGGATAAATCAGCTATAAATAAACAAACATGAGGATAAATCATACTATAAACCAACAAACAGGTTAAATCAGCTATAAAACAAAAGAGGATAAATGAGACTTTAAAACAAACAAGATAAATAAGACTATAAAACCAACAAACATGGCGATAAATCAGCTATAAAACAAACAAACATGAGGATATATAAGTCTATAAAACAAACAAACATGAGGCTAAATCAGACTATAAAACAAACAAACATGAGGATAAATCACACTATAAACCAACAAACATGAGTTTAAATCACCTATAAAACAAAAAAGATTAAATCAGACTATAAAACAAACAAACATGAGGCTAAATCAGACTATAAAACAAACAAATATGAGCATAAATCATACTATAAACCAACAAACATGAGGATAAATAAGTCTATAAAACAAACAAACATGAGGCTAAATCAGACTATAAACCAACAAACATGAGGTTAAATCAACTATAAAACAAACAAGATTAAATCAGACTATAAAACAAACAAACATGAGGATGAATCAGACTATAAATAAACAAACATGAGGTGAAATAAGCTATAAAACAAACAAGGATAAATCCACTATAAAACAAACAAGCATGAGGTTAAATCAGGCTATAAAACAAACAAACATGAGATTAAATCAGCTGTAAAACAAACAAACATGAGGATAAATCAGATTATAAAACCAACAAACATGGCGATAAATCAGCTATAAAACAAACAAACATGAGGATAAATAAGTCTATAAAACAAACAAACATGAGGCTAAATCAGACTATAAAACAAACAAACATGAGGATAAATCACACTATAAACCAACAAACATGAGTTTAAATCACCTATAAAACAAACAAGATTAAATCAGACTATAAAACAAACAAACATGAGGTGAAATAAGCTATAAAACAAACGAGGCTAAATCAGCTGTAAAACAAACAAACATGAGATTAAATCAGCTGTAAACAAACAAACATGAGGATAAATCAGATTATAAAACAAACAAACATGAGGATTAATCAGCTGTAAAACTAACAAAAATGAGGATAAATTAAACTATAAGCCAACAAACATGGTTAAATCAGACTATAAAACAAACAATTATGAGGATAAATCAGACTATAAAACCAACAAACATGAGGATAAATCAGCTATAAAACAAGCAAACATGAGATTAAATCAGCTATAAAAAACAAACATGAGGATAAATCAGACTACAAAACAAAAAAACCTGGGTATAAATCAGCTATAAAACAAACAAACATGAGGAAAAGTCAGACTATAAAACCAACCAACATGAGGATAAATCAGATGTAAAACAAACAAGCATGAGGGTAAATCAGACTATAAGACAAACAAACATGAGGATAAATCAGCTATAAATAAACAAACATGAGGATAAATCAGATATAAAACAAACAAACATGAAGATAATCAGACTATAAGACAAACAAACATGAGGATAAATCAGCTATAAATAAACAAACATGAGGATAAATCATACTATAAACCAACAAACAGGTTAAATCAGCTATAAAACAAAAGAGGATAAATGAGACTTTAAAACAAACAAGATAAATAAGACTATAAAACCAACAAACATGGCGATAAATCAGCTATAAAACAAACAAACATGAGGATAAATAAGTCTATAAAACAAACAAACATGAGGCTAAATCAGACTATAAAACAAACAAACATGAGGATAAATCACACTATAAACCAACAAACATGAGTTTAAATCACCTATAAAACAAAAAAGATTAAATCAGACTATAAAACAAACAAACATGAGGCTAAATCAGACTATAAAACAAACAAATATGAGCATAAATCATACTATAAACCAACAAACATGAGGATAAATAAGTCTATAAAACAAACAAACATGAGGCTAAATCAGACTATAAACCAACAAACATGAGGTTAAATCAACTATAAAACAAACAAGATTAAATCAGACTATAAAACAAACAAACATGAGGATGAATCAGACTATAAATAAACAAACATGAGGTGAAATAAGCTATAAAACAAACAAGGATAAATCCACTATAAAACAAACAAGCATGAGGTTAAATCAGGCTATAAAACAAACAAACATGAGATTAAATCAGCTGTAAAACAAACAAACATGAGGATAAATCAGATTATAAAACCAACAAACATGGCGATAAATCAGCTATAAAACAAACAAACATGAGGATAAATAAGTCTATAAAACAAACAAACATGAGGCTAAATCAGACTATAAAACAAACAAACATGAGGATAAATCACACTATAAACCAACAAACATGAGTTTAAATCACCTATAAAACAAACAAGATTAAATCAGACTATAAAACAAACAAACATGAGGTGAAATAAGCTATAAAACAAACGAGGCTAAATCAGCTGTAAAACAAACAAACATGAGATTAAATCAGCTGTAAACAAACAAACATGAGGATAAATCAGATTATAAAACAAACAAACATGAGGATTAATCAGCTGTAAAACTAACAAAAATGAGGATAAATTAAACTATAAGCCAACAAACATGGTTAAATCAGACTATAAAACAAACAATTATGAGGATAAATCAGACTATAAAACCAACAAACATGAGGATAAATCAGCTATAAAACAAGCAAACATGAGATTAAATCAGCTATAAAAAACAAACATGAGGATAAATCAGACTACAAAACAAAAAAACCTGGGTATAAATCAGCTATAAAACAAACAAACATGAGGAAAAGTCAGACTATAAAACCAACCAACATGAGGATAAATCAGATGTAAAACAAACAAGCATGAGGGTAAATCAGACTATAAAACAAAAAAACATGACGATAAATCAGCTATAAAACAAACATGGGGATAAATCAGATTATAAAACAAACAGACATGAGTATAAATAAGACTATAAGACAAACACACATGAGGATGAATCAGAATGTAAAACAAACAAACATGAGGATAAATCCGACTATAAGACAAAAAACATGAGGATAAATGAGCTATAAAACAAACAAACATGAGGATAAGTCAGATATAAAACAAACAAGCATGAGGATAAATCAGGCTATAAAACCAGCAAACATGAGGATAAATCAGACTATAAGACAAACAAACATGAGGACAAATCAGCTATAAAACAAACAAACATGAGGATAAATCATACTATAAAGCAACAAACATTAGGTTAAATCACCTATAAAACAAACGAGGATAAATCAGCTATAAAACAAACAAACATGAGGATAAATAATTCTATAAAACAAACAAACGAGATTAAATCAGATGTAAAACAAACAAACATGAGGATACATCAGATTATAAAACAAACAATCATGAGATTAAATCAGCTGTAAAACAAACAAACATGAGGATAAATTAGTCTATAAACAAACAAATATGACATCAAATCAGCTGTAAAAAAACAATCATGAGGATAAATCAGATTATAAAACGAATAAACATGATGATAAATCAGCTATAAAACAAACAAACGAGGATAAATCAGCTATACAACAAACACACATGAGGATGAATCAGACTGTAAAACAAACAAACATGAGCATAAATCAGCTATAAAAGAAACAAACATAAGGATAATCACACAAGAAGAAAAACAAACATCAGGACAATCAGACTATAAGACAAACAAACATGAGGACAAATCAACTATAAAACAAACAAACATGAAGATAGTCAGACTATAAGACAAACAAACATGAGGACAAATCAGCTATAAAACAAACAAACGAGGATAAATCATACTATAAACCAACAAACATGAGGTTAAATCACCTATAAAACAAATGAGGATAAATCAGACTATAAAACAAAAAACATGAGGATGAATCAGACTATAAACCAACAATCATGAGGTTAAATCAGCTATAAAACAAACGAGGACAAATCAGCTATAAAACAAACAAACATGAGGCTAAATCAGACTATAAAACAAAGAAACATGAGGATAAATCAACTATAAAACAAACAAACATGAAGATAGTCAGACTATAAGACAAACAAACATGAGGACAAATCAGCTATAAAACAAACAAACATGAGGATTAATCAGCTGTAAAACTAACAAAAATGAGGATAAATCAAACTATAAACCAACAAACATGTGGATAAATCAGACTATAAAACAAAAAGACATGACGATAAATCAGCTATAAAACAAACATGGGGATAAATCTGATTATAAAACAAACAAACATGAGGATAAATAAGACTATAAGACAAAAAAACATGACGATAAATCAGCTATAAAACAAACAAACATGAGGACAAGTCAGACTATAAAACCAACATGAGGATAAATCAGATGTAAAACAAACAAGCATGAGGATAAATCATGCTATTAAACAAACAAACATGGGGGTAAATCAGACTATAAAACAAAAAAACATGACGATAAATCAGCGATAAAACAAATATTAGGTATAAATCAGATTATAAAACAAACAGACATGAGGATAAATAAGACTATAAGACAAACAAACATGAGGATAAATCAGCTATAAATAAACAAACATGAGGATAAATCAGATATAAAACAAACAAACATGAAGATAATCAGACTATAAGACAAACAAACATGAGGATAAATCAGGTATAAATAAACAAACATGAGGATAAATCATACTATAAACCAACAAACAGGTTAAATCAGCTATAAAACAAAAGAGGATAAATGAGACTTTAAAACAAACAAGATAAATAAGACTATAAAACCAACAAACATGGCGATAAATCAGCTATAAAACAAACAAACATGAGGATAAATAAGTCTATAAAACAAACAAACATGAGGCTAAATCAGACTATAAAACAAACAAACATGAGGATAAATCACACTATAAACCAACAAACATGAGTTTAAATCACCTATAAAACAAACAAGATTAAATCAGACTATAAAACAAACAAACATGAGGCTAAATCAGACTATAAAACAAACAAATATGAGCCTAAATCAGACTATAAACCAACAAACATGAGGTTAAATCACCTATACAACAAACAAGATTAAATCAGACTATAAAACAAACAAACATGAGGATGAATCAGACTATAAATAAACAAACATGAGGTGAAATAAGCTATAAAACAAACAAGGATAAATCCACTGTAAAACAAACAAGCATGAGGTTAAATCAGGCTATAAAACAAACAAACATGAGATTAAATCAGCTGTAAAACAAACAAACATGAGGATAAATCAGATTATAAAACCAACAAACATGGCGATAAATCAGCTATAAAACAAACAAACATGAGGATAAATAAGTCTATAAAACAAACAAACATGAGGCTAAATAAGACTATAAAACAAACAAACATGAGGATAAATCACACTATAAACCAACAAACATGAGTTTAAATCACCTATAAAACAAACAAGATTAAATCAGACTATAAAACAAACAAACATGAGGTGAAATAAGCTATAAAACAAACGAGGCTAAATCAGCTGTAAAACAAACAAACATGAGATTAAATCAGCTGTAAACAAACAAACATGAGGATAAATCAGATTATAAAACAAACAAACATGAGGATTAATCAGCTGTAAAACTAACAAAAATGAGGATAAATTAAACTATAAGCCAACAAACATGGTTAAATCAGACTATAAAACAAACAATTATGAGGATAAATCAGACTATAAAACCAACAAACATGAGGATAAATCAGCTATAAAACAAGCAAACATGAGATTAAATCAGCTATAAAAAACAAACATGAGGATAAATCAGACTATAAAACAAAAAAACCTGGGTATAAATCATCTATAAAACAAACAAACATGAGGAAAAGTCAGACTATAAAACCAACCAACATGAGGATAAATCAGATGTAAAACAAACAAGCATGAGGGTAAATCAGACTATAAAACAAAAAAACATGACCATAAATCAGCTATAAAACAAACATGGGGATAAATCAGATTATAAAACAAACAGACATGAGTATAAATAAGACTATAAGACAAACACACATGAGGATGAATCAGAATGTAAAACAAACAAACATGAGGATAAATCCGACTATAAGACAAAAAACATGAGGATAAATGAGCTATAAAACAAACAAACATGAGGATAAGTCAGATATAAAACAAACAAGCATGAGGATAAATCAGGCTATAAAACCAGCAAACATGAGGATAAATCAACTATAAGACAAACAAACATGAGGATAAATCAGCTATAAATAAACATACATGAGGATAAATCATACTATAAACCAACAAACAGGTTAAATCAGCTATAAAACAAACGAGGATAAATGAGACTTTAAAACAAACATGATAAATCAGACTATAAAACCAACAAACATGGCGATAAATCAGCTATAAAACAAACAAACATGAGGATAAATAAGTCTATAAAACAAACAAACATGAGGCTAAATCAGACTATAAAACAAACAAACATGAGGATAAATCACACTATAAACCAACAAAAATGAGGCTAAATCAGACTATAAACCAACAAACATGAGGTTAAATCACCGATAAAACAAACAAGATTAAATCAGACTATGAAACAAACAAACATGAGGATGAATCAGACTATAAATTAACAAACATGAGGTGAAATAAGCTATAAAACAAATGAGGATAAATCAGACTTTAAAACCAGCATGATAAATCAGACAATAAAACAAACAAACATGAGGATAAATTAGTCTATAAAACAAAAAAACATGAGGCTAAATCAGACTATAAAAAAAACAAACATGAGGATAAATCACACTATAAACCAACAAACATGAGGTTAAATCTCCTATAAAACAAACAAGATTAAATCAGACTATAAAACAAACATGATAAATCAGACTATAAAACAAACAAACATGAGGATGAATCAGACTATAAACCAACAAACATGAGGTGATATAAGCTATAAAACAAACGAGGATAAATCAGCTGTAAAACAAACAAGCATGAGGTTAAATCAGGCTATAAAACAAACAAACATGAGATTAAATCAGCTGTAAAACAAACAAACATGAGGATAAATCAGATTATAAAACAAACAAACAGGAGGATTAATCAGCTGTAAAACTAACAAAAATGAGGATAAATTAAACTATAAACCAACAAACATGGATAAATCAGACTATAAAACAAACAAACATGAGGATAAATCAGACTATAAAACCAACAAACATGAGGATAAATCAGCTATAAAACAAGCAAACATGAGATTAAATCAGCTATAAAAAACCAACATGAGGATAAATCAGTTGTAAAACAAACAAGCATGAGGATAAATCATGCTATTAAACAAACAAACATGAGGGTTAATCAGACTATAAAACAAAAAAACATGACGATAAATCAGCTATAAAACAAACATGGGGATAAATCAGATTATAAAACAAACAGACATGAGTATAAATAAGACTATAAGACAAACACACATGAGGATGAATCAGAATGTAAAACAAACAAACATGAGGATAAATCCGACTATAAGACAAAAAACATGAGGATAAATGAGCTATAAAACAAACAAACATGAGGATAAGTCAGATATAAAACAAACAAGCATGAGGATAAATCAGGCTATAAAACCAGCAAACATGAGGATAAATCAACTATAAAACAAGCAAACATGAAGATAATCAGACTATAAGACAAACAAACATGAGGATAAATCAGCTATAAATAAACAAACATGAGGATAAATCATACTATAAACCAACAAACAGGTTAAATCAGCTATAAAACAAACGAGGATAAATGAGACTTTAAAACAAACATGATAAATCAGACTATAAAACCAACAAACATGGCGATAAATCAGCTATAAAACAAACAAACATGAGGATAAATAAGTCTATAAAACAAACAAACATGAGGCTAAATCAGACTATAAAACAAACAAACATGAGGATAAATCACACTATAAACCAACAAACATGAGGTTAAATCACCTATAAAACAAACAAGATTAAATCAGACTATAAATTAACAAACATGAGGTGAAATAAGCTATAAAACAAACGAGGATAAATCAGCTGTCAAACAAACAAGCTTGAGGTTAAATCAGGCTATAAAACAAACAAACATGAGATTAAATCAGCTGTAAAACAAACAAACATGAGGATAAATCAGATTACAAAACAAACAAACAAACATGAGGATTAATCAGCTGTAAAACTAACAAAAATGAGGATAAATTTAACTATAAACCAACAAACATGGATAAATAAGACTATAAAACAAACAATTATGAGGATAAATCAGACAATAAAACCAACAAACATGAGGATAAATCGGCTATAAAACAAGCAAACATGAGTATAAATCAGCTATAAAACAAACAAACATGAGGACAAGTCAGACTATAAAACCAACATGAGGATAAATCAGATGTAAAACAAACATGGGGATAAATCAGATTATAAAACAAACAGACATGAGTATAAATAAGACTATAAGACAAACACACATGAGGATGAATGAGCTATAAAACAAACAAACATGAGGATAAGTCAGATATAAAACAAACAAGCATGAGGATAAATCAGGCTATAAAACCAGCAAACATGAGGATAAATCAACTATAAAACAAGCAAACATGAAGATAATCAGACTATAAGACAAACAAACATGAGGATAAATCAGCTATAAATAAACAAACATGAGGATAAATCATACTATAAACCAACAAACAGGTTAAATCAGCTATAAAACAAACGAGGATAAATGAGACTTTAAAACAAACATGATAAATCAGACTATAAAACCAACAAACATGGCGATAAATCAGCTATAAAACAAACAAACATGAGGATAAATAAGTCTATAAAACAAACAAACATGAGGCTAAATCAGACTATAAAACAAACAAACATGAGGATAAATCACACTATAAACCAACAAACATGAGGTTAAATCACCTATAAAACAAACAAGATTAAATCAGACTATAAATTAACAAACATGAGGTGAAATAAGCTATAAAACAAACGAGGATAAATCAGCTGTCAAACAAACAAGCTTGAGGTTAAATCAGGCTATAAAACAAACAAACATGAGATTAAATCAGCTGTAAAACAAACAAACATGAGGATAAATCAGATTATAAAACAAACAAACAAACATGAGGATTAATCAGCTGTAAAACTAACAAAAATGAGGATAAATTAAACTATAAACCAACAAACATGGATAAATAAGACTATAAAACAAACAATTATGAGGATAAATCAGACAATAAAACCAACAAACATGAGGATAAATCGGCTATAAAACAAGCAAACATGAGTATAAATCAGCTATAAAACAAACAAACATGAGGACAAGTCAGACTATAAAACCAACATGAGGATAAATCAGATGTAAAACAAACATGGGGATAAATCAGATTATAAAACAAACAGACATGAGTATAAATAAGACTATAAGACAAACACACATGAGGATGAATCAGACTGTAAAACAAACAAACATGAGGATAAATCAGCTATAAAAGAAACAAACATAAGTATAATCACACAAGAAGAAAAACAAACATCAGGACAATCAGACTATAAGACAAACAAACATGAGGATAAAGCAGACTATAAAACAAACCAACATGCAGATAAATCAGCTATAAAACAAAGAAACATGAGGATAAATCAACTATAAAACAAACAAACATGAGGATAAATCATACTATAAAGCAACAAACATTAGGTTAAATCACCTATAAAACAAACGAGGATAAATCAGCTATAAAACAAACAAACATGAGGATAAATAATTCTATAAAACAAACAAACGAGATTAAATCAGATGTAAAACAAACAAACATGAGGATACATCAGATTATAAAACAAACAATCATGAGATTAAATCAGCTGTAAAACAAACAAACATGAGGATAAATTAGTCTATAAACAAACAAATATGACATCAAATCAGCTGTAAAAAAACAATCATGAGGATAAATCAGATTATAAAACGAATAAACATGATGATAAATCAGCTATAAAACAAACAAACGAGGATAAATCAGCTATACAACAAACACACATGAGGATGAATCAGACTGTAAAACAAACAAACATGAGCATAAATCAGCTATAAAAGAAACAAACATAAGGATAATCACACAAGAAGAAAAACAAACATCAGGACAATCAGACTATAAGACAAACAAACATGAGGACAAATCAACTATAAAACAAACAAACATGAAGATAGTCAGACTATAAGACAAACAAACATGAGGACAAATCAGCTATAAAACAAACAAACGAGGATAAATCATACTATAAACCAACAAACATGAGGTTAAATCACCTATAAAACAAATGAGGATAAATCAGACTATAAAACAAAAAACATGAGGATGAATCAGACTATAAACCAACAATCATGAGGTTAAATCAGCTATAAAACAAACGAGGACAAATCAGCTATAAAACAAACAAACATGAGGCTAAATCAGACTATAAAACAAAGAAACATGAGGATAAATCAACTATAAAACAAACAAACATGAAGATAGTCAGACTATAAGACAAACAAACATGAGGACAAATCAGCTATAAAACAAACAAACATGAGGATTAATCAGCTGTAAAACTAACAAAAATGAGGATAAATCAAACTATAAACCAACAAACATGTGGATAAATCAGACTATAAAACAAAAAGACATGACGATAAATCAGCTATAAAACAAACATGGGGATAAATCTGATTATAAAACAAACAAACATGAGGATAAATAAGACTATAAGACAAAAAAACATGACGATAAATCAGCTATAAAACAAACAAACATGAGGACAAGTCAGACTATAAAACCAACATGAGGATAAATCAGATGTAAAACAAACAAGCATGAGGATAAATCATGCTATTAAACAAACAAACATGGGGGTAAATCAGACTATAAAACAAAAAAACATGACGATAAATCAGCGATAAAACAAATATTAGGTATAAATCAGATTATAAAACAAACAGACATGAGGATAAATAAGACTATAAGACAAACAAACATGAGGATAAATCAGCTATAAATAAACAAACATGAGGATAAATCAGATATAAAACAAACAAACATGAAGATAATCAGACTATAAGACAAACAAACATGAGGATAAATCAGCTATAAATAAACAAACATGAGGATAAATCATACTATAAACCAACAAACAGGTTAAATCAGCTATAAAACAAAAGAGGATAAATGAGACTTTAAAACAAACAAGATAAATAAGACTATAAAACCAACAAACATGGCGATAAATCAGCTATAAAACAAACAAACATGAGGATAAATAAGTCTATAAAACAAACAAACATGAGGCTAAATCAGACTATAAAACAAACAAACATGAGGATAAATCACACTATAAACCAACAAACATGAGTTTAAATCACCTATAAAACAAAAAAGATTAAATCAGACTATAAAACAAACAAACATGAGGCTAAATCAGACTATAAAACAAACAAATATGAGCATAAATCATACTATAAACCAACAAACATGAGGATAAATAAGTCTATAAAACAAACAAACATGAGGCTAAATCAGACTATAAACCAACAAACATGAGGTTAAATCAACTATAAAACAAACAAGATTAAATCAGACTATAAAACAAACAAACATGAGGATGAATCAGACTATAAATAAACAAACATGAGGTGAAATAAGCTATAAAACAAACAAGGATAAATCCACTATAAAACACAACAATGAGGTTAAATCAGGCTATAAAACAAACAAACATGAGATTAAATCAGCTGTAAAACAAACAAACATGAGGATAAATCAGATTATAAAACCAACAAACATGGCGATAAATCAGCTATAAAACAAACAAACATGAGGATAAATAAGTCTATAAAACAAACAAACATGAGGCTAAATCAGACTATAAAACAAACAAACATGAGGATAAATCACACTATAAACCAACAAACATGAGTTTAAATCACCTATAAAACAAACAAGATTAAATCAGACTATAAAACAAACAAACATGAGGTGAAATAAGCTATAAAACAAACGAGGCTAAATCAGCTGTAAAACAAACAAACATGAGATTAAATCAGCTGTAAACAAACAAACATGAGGATAAATCAGATTATAAAACAAACAAACATGAGGATTAATCAGCTGTAAAACTAACAAAAATGAGGATAAATTAAACTATAAGCCAACAAACATGGTTAAATCAGACTATAAAACAAACAATTATGAGGATAAATCAGACTATAAAACCAACAAACATGAGGATAAATCAGCTATAAAACAAGCAAACATGAGATTAAATCAGCTATAAAAAACAAACATGAGGATAAATCAGACTATAAAACAAAAAAACCTGGGTATAAATCAGCTATAAAACAAACAAACATGAGGAAAAGTCAGACTATAAAACCAACCAACATGAGGATAAATCAGATGTAAAACAAACAAGCATGAGGGTAAATCAGACTATAAAACAAAAAAACATGACGATAAATCAGCTATAAAACAAACATGGGGATAAATCAGATTATAAAACAAACAGACATGAGTATAAATAAGACTATAAGACAAACACACATGAGGATGAATCAGAATGTAAAACAAACAAACATGAGGATAAATCCGACTATAAGACAAAAAACATGAGGATAAATGAGCTATAAAACAAACAAACATGAGGATAAGTCAGATATAAAACAAACAAGCATGAGGATAAATCAGGCTATAAAACCAGCAAACATGAGGATAAATCAGACTATAAGACAAACAAACATGAGGACAAATCAGCTATAAAACAAACAAACATGAGGATAAATCATACTATAAAGCAACAAACATTAGGTTAAATCACCTATAAAACAAACGAGGATAAATCAGCTATAAAACAAACAAACATGAGGATAAATAATTCTATAAAACAAACAAACGAGATTAAATCAGATGTAAAACAAACAAACATGAGGATACATCAGATTATAAAACAAACAATCATGAGATTAAATCAGCTGTAAAACAAACAAACATGAGGATAAATTAGTCTATAAACAAACAAATATGACATCAAATCAGCTGTAAAAAAACAATCATGAGGATAAATCAGATTATAAAACGAATAAACATGATGATAAATCAGCTATAAAACAAACAAACGAGGATAAATCAGCTATACAACAAACACACATGAGGATGAATCAGACTGTAAAACAAACAAACATGAGCATAAATCAGCTATAAAAGAAACAAACATAAGGATAATCACACAAGAAGAAAAACAAACATCAGGACAATCAGACTATAAGACAAACAAACATGAGGACAAATCAACTATAAAACAAACAAACATGAAGATAGTCAGACTATAAGACAAACAAACATGAGGACAAATCAGCTATAAAACAAACAAACGAGGATAAATCATACTATAAACCAACAAACATGAGGTTAAATCACCTATAAAACAAATGAGGATAAATCAGACTATAAAACAAAAAACATGAGGATGAATCAGACTATAAACCAACAATCATGAGGTTAAATCAGCTATAAAACAAACGAGGACAAATCAGCTATAAAACAAACAAACATGAGGCTAAATCAGACTATAAAACAAAGAAACATGAGGATAAATCAACTATAAAACAAACAAACATGAAGATAGTCAGACTATAAGACAAACAAACATGAGGACAAATCAGCTATAAAACAAACAAACATGAGGATTAATCAGCTGTAAAACTAACAAAAATGAGGATAAATCAAACTATAAACCAACAAACATGTGGATAAATCAGACTATAAAACAAAAAGACATGACGATAAATCAGCTATAAAACAAACATGGGGATAAATCTGATTATAAAACAAACAAACATGAGGATAAATAAGACTATAAGACAAAAAAACATGACGATAAATCAGCTATAAAACAAACAAACATGAGGACAAGTCAGACTATAAAACCAACATGAGGATAAATCAGATGTAAAACAAACAAGCATGAGGATAAATCATGCTATTAAACAAACAAACATGGGGGTAAATCAGACTATAAAACAAAAAAACATGACGATAAATCAGCGATAAAACAAATATTAGGTATAAATCAGATTATAAAACAAACAGACATGAGGATAAATAAGACTATAAGACAAACAAACATGAGGATAAATCAGCTATAAATAAACAAACATGAGGATAAATCAGATATAAAACAAACAAACATGAAGATAATCAGACTATAAGACAAACAAACATGAGGATAAATCAGCTATAAATAAACAAACATGAGGATAAATCATACTATAAACCAACAAACAGGTTAAATCAGCTATAAAACAAAAGAGGATAAATGAGACTTTAAAACAAACAAGATAAATAAGACTATAAAACCAACAAACATGGCGATAAATCAGCTATAAAACAAACAAACATGAGGATAAATAAGTCTATAAAACAAACAAACATGAGGCTAAATCAGACTATAAAACAAACAAACATGAGGATAAATCACACTATAAACCAACAAACATGAGTTTAAATCACCTATAAAACAAAAAAGATTAAATCAGACTATAAAACAAACAAACATGAGGCTAAATCAGACTATAAAACAAACAAATATGAGCATAAATCATACTATAAACCAACAAACATGAGGATAAATAAGTCTATAAAACAAACAAACATGAGGCTAAATCAGACTATAAACCAACAAACATGAGGTTAAATCACCTATAAAACAAACAAGATTAAATCAGACTATAAAACAAACAAACATGAGGATGAATCAGACTATAAATAAACAAACATGAGGTGAAATAAGCTATAAAACAAACAAGGATAAATCCACTATAAAACAAACAAGCATGAGGTTAAATCAGGCTATAAAACAAACAAATATGAGATTAAATCAGCTGTAAAACAAACAAACATGAGGATAAATCAGATTATAAAACCAACAAACATGGCGATAAATCAGCTATAAAACAAACAAACATGAGGATAAATAAGTCTATAAAACAAACAAACATGAGGCTAAATCAGACTATAAAACAAACAAACATGAGGATAAATCACACTATAAACCAACAAACATGAGTTTAAATCACCTATAAAACAAACAAGATTAAATCAGACTATAAAACAAACAAACATGAGGTGAAATAAGCTATAAAACAAACGAGGCTAAATCAGCTGTAAAACAAACAAACATGAGATTAAATCAGCTGTAAACAAACAAACATGAGGATAAATCAGATTATAAAACAAACAAACATGAGGATTAATCAGCTGTAAAACTAACAAAAATGAGGATAAATTAAACTATAAGCCAACAAACATGGTTAAATCAGACTATAAAACAAACAATTATGAGGATAAATCAGACTATAAAACCAACAAACATGAGGATAAATCAGCTATAAAACAAGCAAACATGAGATTAAATCAGCTATAAAAAACAAACATGAGGATAAATCAGACTATAAAACAAAAAAACCTGGGTATAAATCAGCTATAAAACAAACAAACATGAGGAAAAGTCAGACTATAAAACCAACCAACATGAGGATAAATCAGATGTAAAACAAACAAGCATGAGGGTAAATCAGACTATAAAACAAAAAAACATGACGATAAATCAGCTATAAAACAAACATGGGGATAAATCAGATTATAAAACAAACAGACATGAGTATAAATAAGACTATAAGACAAACACACATGAGGATGAATCAGAATGTAAAACAAACAAACATGAGGATAAATCCGACTATAAGACAAAAAACATGAGGATAAATGAGCTATAAAACAAACAAACATGAGGATAAGTCAGATATAAAACAAACAAGCATGAAGATAAATCAGGCTATAAAACCAGCAAACATGAGGATAAATCAACTATAAGACAAACAAACATGAGGATAAATCAGCTATAAATAAACATACATGAGGATAAATCATACTATAAACCAACAAACAGGTTAAATCAGCTATAAAACAAACGAGGATAAATGAGACTTTAAAACAAACATGATAAATCAGACTATAAAACCAACAAACATGGCGATAAATCAGCTATAAAACAAACAAACATGAGGATAAATAAGTCTATAAAACAAACAAACATGAGGCTAAATCAGACTATAAAACAAACAAACATGAGGATAAATCACACTATAAACCAACAAAAATGAGGCTAAATCAGACTATAAAACAAACAATCATGAGATTAAATCAGCTGTAAAACAAACAAACATGAGGATAAATTAGTCTATAAACAAACAAATATGACATCAAATCAGCTGTAAAAAAACAATCATGAGGATAAATCAGATTATAAAACGAATAAACATGATGATAAATCAGCTATAAAACAAACAAACGAGGATAAATCAGCTATACAACAAACACACATGAGGATGAATCAGACTGTAAAACAAACAAACATGAGCATAAATCAGCTATAAAAGAAACAAACATAAGGATAATCACACAAGAAGAAAAACAAACATCAGGACAATCAGACTATAAGACAAACAAACATGAGGACAAATCAACTATAAAACAAACAAACATGAAGATAGTCAGACTATAAGCCAAACAAACATGAGGACAAATCAGCTATAAAACAAACAAACGAGGATAAATCATACTATAAACCAACAAACATGAGGTTAAATCACCTATAAAACAAATGAGGATAAATCAGACTATAAAACAAAAAACATGAGGATGAATCAGACTATAAACCAACAATCATGAGGTTAAATCAGATATAAAACAAACGAGGACAAATCAGCTATAAAACAAACAAACATGAGGCTAAATCAGACTATAAAACAAAGAAACATGAGGATAAATCAACTATAAAACAAACAAACATGAAGATAGTCAGACTATAAGACAAACAAACATGAGGACAAATCAGCTATAAAACAAACAAACATGAGGATTAATCAGCTGTAAAACTAACAAAAATGAGGATAAATCAAACTATAAACCAACAAACATGTGGATAAATCAGACTATAAAACAAAAAGACATGACGATAAATCAGCTATAAAACAAACATGGGGATAAATCTGATTATAAAACAAACAAACATGAGGATAAATAAGACTATAAGACAAAAAAACATGACGATAAATCAGCTATAAAACAAACAAACATGAGGACAAGTCAGACTATAAAACCAACATGAGGATAAATCAGATGTAAAACAAACAAGCATGAGGATAAATCATGCTATTAAAAAAACAAACATGACGATAAATCAGCGATAAAACAAATATTAGGTATAAATCAGATTATAAAACAAACAGACATGAGGATAAATAAGACTATAAGACAAACAAACATGAGGATAAATCAGCTATAAATAAACAAACATGAGGATAAATCAGATATAAAACAAACAAACATGAAGATAATCAGACTATAAGACAAACAAACATGAGGATAAATCAGCTATAAATAAACAAACATGAGGATAAATCATACTATAAACCAACAAACAGGTTAAATCAGCTATAAAACAAAAGAGGATAAATGAGACTTTAAAACAAACAAGATAAATAAGACTATAAAACCAACAAACATGGCGATAAATCAGCTATAAAACAAACAAACATGAGGATAAATAAGTCTATAAAACAAACAAACATGAGGCTAAATCAGACTATAAAACAAACAAACATGAGGATAAATCACACTATAAACCAACAAACATGAGTTTAAATCACCTATAAAACAAAAAAGATTAAATCAGACTATAAAACAAACAAACATGAGGCTAAATCAGACTATAAAACAAACAAATATGAGCATAAATCATACTATAAACCAACAAACATGAGGATAAATAAGTCTATAAAACAAACAAACATGAGGCTAAATCAGACTATAAATAAACAAACATGAGGTGAAATAAGCTATAAAACAAACAAGGATGAATCCACTATAAAACAAACAAGCATGAGGTTAAATCAGGCTATAAAACAAACAAACATGAGATTAAATCAGCTGTAAAACAAACAAACATGAGGATAAATCAGATTATAAAACCAACAAACATGGCGATAAATCAGCTATAAAACAAACAAACATGAGGATAAATAAGTCTATAAAACAAACAAACATGAGGCTAAATCAGACTATAAAACAAACAAACATGAGGATAAATCACACTATAAACCAACAAACATGAGTTTAAATCACCTATAAAACAAACAAGATTAAATCAGACTATAAAACAAACAAACATGAGGTGAAATAAGCTATAAAACAAACGAGGCTAAATCAGCTGTAAAACAAACAAACATGAGATTAAATCAGCTGTAAACAAACAAACATGAGGATAAATCAGATTATAAAACAAACAAACATGAGGATTAATCAGCTGTAAAACAAACAAACATGAGGATAAATCAGATTATAAAACAAACAAACAGGAGGATTAATCAGCTGTAAAACTAACAAAAATGAGGATAAATTAAACTATAAACCAACAAACATGGATAAATCAGACTATAAAACAAACAAACATGAGGATAAATCAGACTATAAAACCAACAAACATGAGGATAAATCAGCTATAAAACAAGCAAACATGAGATTAAATCAGCTATAAAAAACCAACATGAGGATAAATCAGTTGTAAAACAAACAAGCATGAGGATAAATCATGCTATTAAACAAACAAACATGAGGGTTAATCAGACTATAAAACAAAAAAACATGACGATAAATCAGCTATAAAACAAACATGGGGATAAATCAGATTATAAAACAAACAGACATGAGTATAAATAAGACTATAAGACAAACACACATGAGGATGAATCAGAATGTAAAACAAACAAACATGAGGATAAATCCGACTATAAGACAAAAAACATGAGGATAAATGAGCTATAAAACAAACAAACATGAGGATAAGTCAGATATAAAACAAACAAGCATGAGGATAAATCAGGCTATAAAACCAGCAAACATGAGGATAAATCAACTATAAAACAAGCAAACATGAAGATAATCAGACTATAAGACAAACAAACATGAGGATAAATCAGCTATAAATAAACAAACATGAGGATAAATCATACTATAAACCAACAAACAGGTTAAATCAGCTATAAAACAAACGAGGATAAATGAGACTTTAAAACAAACATGATAAATCAGACTATAAAACCAACAAACATGGCGATAAATCAGCTATAAAACAAACAAACATGAGGATAAATAAGTCTATAAAACAAACAAACATGAGGCTAAATCAGACTATAAAACAAACAAATATGAGCATAAATCATACTATAAACCAACAAACATGAGGATAAATAAGTCTATAAAACAAACAAACATGAGGCTAAATCAGACTATAAATAAACAAACATGAGGTGAAATAAGCTATAAAACAAACAAGGATAAATCCACTATAAAACAAACAAGCATGAGGTTAAATCAGGCTATAAAACAAACAAACATGAGATTAAATCAGCTGTAAAACAAACAAACATGAGGATAAATCAGATTATAAAACCAACAAACATGGCGATAAATCAGCTATAAAACAAACAAACATGAGGATAAATAAGTCTATAAAACAAACAAACATGAGGCTAAATCAGACTATAAAACAAACAAACATGAGGATAAATCACACTATAAACCAACAAACATGAGTTTAAATCACCTATAAAACAAACAAGATTAAATCAGTCTATAAAACAAACAAACATGAGGTGAAATAAGCTATAAAACAAACGAGGCTAAATCAGCTGTAAAACAAACAAACATGAGATTAAATCAGCTGTAAACAAACAAACATGAGGATAAATCAGATTATAAAACAAACAAACATGAGGATTAATCAGCTGTAAAACAAACAAACATGAGGATAAATCAGATTATAAAACAAACAAACAGGAGGATTAATCAGC
Organism: Lampris incognitus; assembly: GCF_029633865.1. NCBI lineage: Eukaryota > Metazoa > Chordata > Actinopteri > Lampriformes > Lampridae > Lampris > Lampris incognitus. Next base: position 754,399 of record NW_026611077.1, on the reverse strand, counting down.
TGTAAAACTAACAAAAATGAGGATAAATTAAACTATAAACCAACAAACATGGATAAATCAGACTATAAAACAAACAAACATGAGGATAAATCAGACTATAAAACCAACAAACATGAGGATAAATCAGCTATAAAACAAGCAAACATGAGATTAAATCAGCTATAAAAAACCAACATGAGGATAAATCAGTTGTAAAACAAACAAGCATGAGGATAAATCATGCTATTAAACAAACAAACATGAGGGTTAATCAGACTATAAAACAAAAAAACATGACGATAAATCAGCTATAAAACAAACATGGGGATAAATCAGATTATAAAACAAACAGACATGAGTATAAATAAGACTATAAGACAAACACACATGAGGATGAATCAGAATGTAAAACAAACAAACATGAGGATAAATCCGACTATAAGACAAAAAACATGAGGATAAATGAGCTATAAAAGAAACAAACATGAGGATAAGTCAGATATAAAACAAACAAGCATGAGGATAAATCAGGCTATAAAACCAGCAAACATGAGGATAAATCAACTATAAAACAAGCAAACATGAAGATAATCAGACTATAAAACCAACAAACATGGCGATAAATCAGCTATAAAACAAACAAACATGAGGATAAATAAGTCTATAAAACAAACAAACATGAGGCTAAATCAGACTATAAAACAAACAAACATGAGGATAAATCACACTATAAACCAACAAACATGAGGTTAAATCACCTATAAAACAAACAAGATTAAATCAGACTATAAATTAACAAACATGAGGTGAAATAAGCTATAAAACAAACGAGGATAAATCAGCTGTCAAACAAACAAGCTTGAGGTTAAATCAGGCTATAAAACAAACAAACATGAGATTAAATCAGCTGTAAAACAAACAAACATGAGGATAAATCAGATTATAAAACAAACAAACAAACATGAGGATTAATCAGCTGTAAAACTAACAAAAATGAGGATAAATTAAACTATAAACCAACAAACATGGATAAATAAGACTATAAAACAAACAATTATGAGGATAAATCAGACAATAAAACCAACAAACATGAGGATAAATCGGCTATAAAACAAGCAAACATGAGTATAAATCAGCTATAAAACAAACAAACATGAGGACAAGTCAGACTATAAAACCAACATGAGGATAAATCAGATGTAAAACAAACATGGGGATAAATCAGATTATAAAACAAACAGACATGAGTATAAATAAGACTATAAGACAAACACACATGAGGATGAATGAGCTATAAAACAAACAAACATGAGGATAAGTCAGATATAAAACAAACAAGCATGAGGATAAATCAGGCTATAAAACCAGCAAACATGAGGATAAATCAACTATAAAACAAGCAAACATGAAGATAATCAGACTATAAGACAAACAAACATGAGGATAAATCAGCTATAAATAAACAAACATGAGGATAAATCATACTATAAACCAACAAACAGGTTAAATCAGCTATAAAACAAACGAGGATAAATGAGACTTTAAAACAAACATGATAAATCAGACTATAAAACCAACAAACATGGCGATAAATCAGCTATAAAACAAACAAACATGAGGATAAATAAGTCTATAAAACAAACAAACATGAGGCTAAATCAGACTATAAAACAAACAAACATGAGGATAAATCACACTATAAACCAACAAACATGAGGTTAAATCACCTATAAAACAAACAAGATTAAATCAGACTATAAATTAACAAACATGAGGTGAAATAAGCTATAAAACAAACGAGGATAAATCAGCTGTCAAACAAACAAGCTTGAGGTTAAATCAGGCTATAAAACAAACAAACATGAGATTAAATCAGCTGTAAAACAAACAAACATGAGGATAAATCAGATTATAAAACAAACAAACAAACATGAGGATTAATCAGCTGTAAAACTAACAAAAATGAGGATAAATTAAACTATAAACCAACAAACATGGATAAATAAGACTATAAAACAAACAATTATGAGGATAAATCAGACAATAAAACCAACAAACATGAGGATAAATCGGCTATAAAACAAGCAAACATGAGTATAAATCAGCTATAAAACAAACAAACATGAGGACAAGTCAGACTATAAAACCAACATGAGGATAAATCAGATGTAAAACAAACATGGGGATAAATCAGATTATAAAACAAACAGACATGAGTATAAATAAGACTATAAGACAAACACACATGAGGATGAATCAGACTGTAAAACAAACAAACATGAGGATAAATCAGCTATAAAAGAAACAAACATAAGTATAATCACACAAGAAGAAAAACAAACATCAGGACAATCAGACTATAAGACAAACAAACATGAGGATAAAGCAGACTATAAAACAAACCAACATGCAGATAAATCAGCTATAAAACAAAGAAACATGAGGATAAATCAACTATAAAACAAACAAACATGAGGCTAAATCAGACTATAAGACAAACAAACATGAGGACAAATCAGCTATAAAACAAACAAACATGAGGATAAATCATACTATAAAGCAACAAACATTAGGTTAAATCACCTATAAAACAAACGAGGATAAATCAGCTATAAAACAAACAAACATGAGGATAAATAATTCTATAAAACAAACAAACGAGATTAAATCAGATGTAAAACAAACAAACATGAGGATACATCAGATTATAAAACAAACAATCATGAGATTAAATCAGCTGTAAAACAAACAAACATGAGGATAAATTAGTCTATAAACAAACAAATATGACATCAAATCAGCTGTAAAAAAACAATCATGAGGATAAATCAGATTATAAAACGAATAAACATGATGATAAATCAGCTATAAAACAAACAAACGAGGATAAATCAGCTATACAACAAACACACATGAGGATGAATCAGACTGTAAAACAAACAAACATGAGCATAAATCAGCTATAAAAGAAACAAACATAAGGATAATCACACAAGAAGAAAAACAAACATCAGGACAATCAGACTATAAGACAAACAAACATGAGGACAAATCAACTATAAAACAAACAAACATGAAGATAGTCAGACTATAAGACAAACAAACATGAGGACAAATCAGCTATAAAACAAACAAACGAGGATAAATCATACTATAAACCAACAAACATGAGGTTAAATCACCTATAAAACAAATGAGGATAAATCAGACTATAAAACAAAAAACATGAGGATGAATCAGACTATAAACCAACAATCATGAGGTTAAATCAGCTATAAAACAAACGAGGACAAATCAGCTATAAAACAAACAAACATGAGGCTAAATCAGACTATAAAACAAAGAAACATGAGGATAAATCAACTATAAAACAAACAAACATGAAGATAGTCAGACTATAAGACAAACAAACATGAGGACAAATCAGCTATAAAACAAACAAACATGAGGATTAATCAGCTGTAAAACTAACAAAAATGAGGATAAATCAAACTATAAACCAACAAACATGTGGATAAATCAGACTATAAAACAAAAAGACATGACGATAAATCAGCTATAAAACAAACATGGGGATAAATCTGATTATAAAACAAACAAACATGAGGATAAATAAGACTATAAGACAAAAAAACATGACGATAAATCAGCTATAAAACAAACAAACATGAGGACAAGTCAGACTATAAAACCAACATGAGGATAAATCAGATGTAAAACAAACAAGCATGAGGATAAATCATGCTATTAAACAAACAAACATGGGGGTAAATCAGACTATAAAACAAAAAAACATGACGATAAATCAGCGATAAAACAAATATTAGGTATAAATCAGATTATAAAACAAACAGACATGAGGATAAATAAGACTATAAGACAAACAAACATGAGGATAAATCAGCTATAAATAAACAAACATGAGGATAAATCAGATATAAAACAAACAAACATGAAGATAATCAGACTATAAGACAAACAAACATGAGGATAAATCAGCTATAAATAAACAAACATGAGGATAAATCATACTATAAACCAACAAACAGGTTAAATCAGCTATAAAACAAAAGAGGATAAATGAGACTTTAAAACAAACAAGATAAATAAGACTATAAAACCAACAAACATGGCGATAAATCAGCTATAAAACAAACAAACATGAGGATAAATAAGTCTATAAAACAAACAAACATGAGGCTAAATCAGACTATAAAACAAACAAACATGAGGATAAATCACACTATAAACCAACAAACATGAGTTTAAATCACCTATAAAACAAAAAAGATTAAATCAGACTATAAAACAAACAAACATGAGGCTAAATCAGACTATAAAACAAACAAATATGAGCATAAATCATACTATAAACCAACAAACATGAGGATAAATAAGTCTATAAAACAAACAAACATGAGGCTAAATCAGACTATAAACCAACAAACATGAGGTTAAATCACCTATAAAACAAACAAGATTAAATCAGACTATAAAACAAACAAACATGAGGATGAATCAGACTATAAATAAACAAACATGAGGTGAAATAAGCTATAAAACAAACAAGGATAAATCCACTATAAAACAAACAAGCATGAGGTTAAATCAGGCTATAAAACAAACAAATATGAGATTAAATCAGCTGTAAAACAAACAAACATGAGGATAAATCAGATTATAAAACCAACAAACATGGCGATAAATCAGCTATAAAACAAACAAACATGAGGATAAATAAGTCTATAAAACAAACAAACATGAGGCTAAATCAGACTATAAAACAAACAAACATGAGGATAAATCACACTATAAACCAACAAACATGAGTTTAAATCACCTATAAAACAAACAAGATTAAATCAGACTATAAAACAAACAAACATGAGGTGAAATAAGCTATAAAACAAACGAGGCTAAATCAGCTGTAAAACAAACAAACATGAGATTAAATCAGCTGTAAACAAACAAACATGAGGATAAATCAGATTATAAAACAAACAAACATGAGGATTAATCAGCTGTAAAACTAACAAAAATGAGGATAAATTAAACTATAAGCCAACAAACATGGTTAAATCAGACTATAAAACAAACAATTATGAGGATAAATCAGACTATAAAACCAACAAACATGAGGATAAATCAGCTATAAAACAAGCAAACATGAGATTAAATCAGCTATAAAAAACAAACATGAGGATAAATCAGACTATAAAACAAAAAAACCTGGGTATAAATCAGCTATAAAACAAACAAACATGAGGAAAAGTCAGACTATAAAACCAACCAACATGAGGATAAATCAGATGTAAAACAAACAAGCATGAGGGTAAATCAGACTATAAAACAAAAAAACATGACGATAAATCAGCTATAAAACAAACATGGGGATAAATCAGATTATAAAACAAACAGACATGAGTATAAATAAGACTATAAGACAAACACACATGAGGATGAATCAGAATGTAAAACAAACAAACATGAGGATAAATCCGACTATAAGACAAAAAACATGAGGATAAATGAGCTATAAAACAAACAAACATGAGGATAAGTCAGATATAAAACAAACAAGCATGAAGATAAATCAGGCTATAAAACCAGCAAACATGAGGATAAATCAACTATAAGACAAACAAACATGAGGATAAATCAGCTATAAATAAACATACATGAGGATAAATCATACTATAAACCAACAAACAGGTTAAATCAGCTATAAAACAAACGAGGATAAATGAGACTTTAAAACAAACATGATAAATCAGACTATAAAACCAACAAACATGGCGATAAATCAGCTATAAAACAAACAAACATGAGGATAAATAAGTCTATAAAACAAACAAACATGAGGCTAAATCAGACTATAAAACAAACAAACATGAGGATAAATCACACTATAAACCAACAAAAATGAGGCTAAATCAGACTATAAAACAAACAATCATGAGATTAAATCAGCTGTAAAACAAACAAACATGAGGATAAATTAGTCTATAAACAAACAAATATGACATCAAATCAGCTGTAAAAAAACAATCATGAGGATAAATCAGATTATAAAACGAATAAACATGATGATAAATCAGCTATAAAACAAACAAACGAGGATAAATCAGCTATACAACAAACACACATGAGGATGAATCAGACTGTAAAACAAACAAACATGAGCATAAATCAGCTATAAAAGAAACAAACATAAGGATAATCACACAAGAAGAAAAACAAACATCAGGACAATCAGACTATAAGACAAACAAACATGAGGACAAATCAGCTATAAAACAAACAAACGAGGATAAATCATACTATAAACCAACAAACATGAGGTTAAATCACCTATAAAACAAATGAGGATAAATCAGACTATAAAACAAAAAACATGAGGATGAATCAGACTATAAACCAACAATCATGAGGTTAAATCAGCTATAAAACAAACGAGGACAAATCAGCTATAAAACAAACAAACATGAGGCTAAATCAGACTATAAAACAAAGAAACATGAGGATAAATCAACTATAAAACAAACAAACATGAAGATAGTCAGACTATAAGACAAACAAACATGAGGACAAATCAGCTATAAAACAAACAAACATGAGGATTAATCAGCTGTAAAACTAACAAAAATGAGGATAAATCAAACTATAAACCAACAAACATGTGGATAAATCAGACTATAAAACAAAAAGACATGACGATAAATCAGCTATAAAACAAACATGGGGATAAATCTGATTATAAAACAAACAAACATGAGGATAAATAAGACTATAAGACAAAAAAACATGACGATAAATCAGCTATAAAACAAACAAACATGAGGACAAGTCAGACTATAAAACCAACATGAGGATAAATCAGATGTAAAACAAACAAGCATGAGGATAAATCATGCTATTAAACAAACAAACATGGGGGTAAATCAGACTATAAAACAAAAAAACATGACGATAAATCAGCGATAAAACAAATATAAGGTATAAATCAGATTATAAAACAAACAGACATGAGGATAAATAAGACTATAAGACAAACAAACATGAGGATAAATCAGCTATAAATAAACAAACATGAGGATAAATCAGATATAAAACAAACAAACATGAAGATAATCAGACTATAAGACAAACAAACATGAGGATAAATCAGCTATAAATAAACAAACATGAGGATAAATCATACTATAAACCAACAAACAGGTTAAATCAGCTATAAAACAAAAGAGGATAAATGAGACTTTAAAACAAACAAGATAAATAAGACTATAAAACCAACAAACATGGCGATAAATCAGCTATAAAACAAACAAACATGAGGATAAATAAGTCTATAAAACAAACAAACATGAGGCTAAATCAGACTATAAAACAAACAAACATGAGGATAAATCACACTATAAACCAACAAACATGAGTTTAAATCACCTATAAAACAAAAAAGATTAAATCAGACTATAAAACAAACAAACATGAGGCTAAATCAGACTATAAAACAAACAAATATGAGCATAAATCATACTATAAACCAACAAACATGAGGATAAATAAGTCTATAAAACAAACAAACATGAGGCTAAATCAGACTATAAACCAACAAACATGAGGTTAAATCACCTATAAAACAAACAAGATTAAATCAGACTATAAAACAAACAAACATGAGGATGAATCAGACTATAAATAAACAAACATGAGGTGAAATAAGCTATAAAACAAACAAGGATAAATCCACTATAAAACAAACAAGCATGAGGTTAAATCAGGCTATAAAACAAACAAACATGAGATTAAATCAGCTGTAAAACAAACAAACATGAGGATAAATCAGATTATAAAACCAACAAACATGGCGATAAATCAGCTATAAAACAAACAAACATGAGGATAAATAAGTCTATAAAACAAACAAACATGAGGCTAAATCAGACTATAAAACAAACAAACATGAGGATAAATCACACTATAAACCAACAAACATGAGTTTAAATCACCTATAAAACAAACAAGATTAAATCAGACTATAAAACAAACAAACATGAGGTGAAATAAGCTATAAAACAAACGAGGCTAAATCAGCTGTAAAACAAACAAACATGAGATTAAATCAGCTGTAAACAAACAAACATGGTTAAATCAGACTATAAAACAAACAATTATGAGGATAAATCAGACTATAAAACCAACAAACATGAGGATAAATCAGCTATAAAACAAGCAAACATGAGATTAAATCAGCTATAAAAAACAAACATGAGGATAAATCAGACTATAAAACAAAAAAACCTGGGTATAAATCAGCTATAAAACAAACAAACATGAGGAAAAGTCAGACTATAAAACCAACCAACATGAGGATAAATCAGATGTAAAACAAACAAGCAAGAGGGTAAATCAGACTATAAAACAAAAAAACATGACGATAAATCAGCTATAAAACAAACATGGGGATAAATCAGATTATAAAACAAACAGACATGAGTATAAATAAGACTATAAGACAAACACACATGAGGATGAATCAGAATGTAAAACAAACAAACATGAGGATAAATCCGACTATAAGACAAAAAACATGAGGATAAATGAGCTATAAAACAAACAAACATGAGGATAAGTCAGATATAAAACAAACAAGCATGAAGATAAATCAGGCTATAAAACCAGCAAACATGGGGATAAATCAACTATAAGACAAACAAACATGAGGATAAATCAGCTATAAATAAACATACATGAGGATAAATCATACTATAAACCAACAAACAGGTTAAATCAGCTATAAAACAAACGAGGATAAATGAGACTTTAAAACAAACATGATAAATCAGACTATAAAACCAACAAACATGGCGATAAATCAGCTATAAAACAAACAAACATGAGGCTAAATCAGACTATAAAACAAACAAACATGAGGATAAATCACACTATAAACCAACAAAAATGAGGCTAAATCAGACTATAAACCAACAAACATGAGGTTAAATCACCGATAAAACAAACAAGATTAAATCAGACTATGAAACAAACAAACATGAGGATGAATCAGACTATAAATTAACAAACATGAGGTGAAATAAGCTATAAAACAAATGAGGATAAATCAGACTTTAAAACCAGCATGATAAATCAGACAATAAAACAAACAAACATGAGGATAAATTAGTCTATAAAACAAAAAAACATGAGGCTAAATCAGACTATAAAAAAAACAAACATGAGGATACATCACACTATAAATCAACAAACATGAGGTTAAATCTCCTATAAAACAAACAAGATTAAATCAGACTATAAAACAAACATGATAAATCAGACTATAAAACAAACAAACATGAGGATGAATCAGACTATAAACCAACAAACATGAGGTGAAATAAGCTATAAAACAAATGAGGATAAATCAGCTGTAAAACAAACAAGCATGAGGTTAAATCAGGCTATAAAACAAACAAACATGAGATTAAATCAGCTGTAAAACAAACAAACATGAGGATAAATCAGATTATAAAACAAACAAACAGGAGGATTAATCAGCTGTAAAACTAACAAAAATGAGGATAAATTAAACTATAAACCAACAAACATGGATAAATCAGACTATAAAACAAACAAACATGAGGATTAATCAGCTGTAAAACTAACAAAAATGAGGATAAATTAAACTATAAGCCAACAAACATGGTTAAATCAGACTATAAAACAAACAATTATGAGGATAAATCAGACTATAAAACCAACAAACATGAGGATAAATCAGCTATAAAACAAGCAAACATGAGATTAAATCAGCTATAAAAAACAAACATGAGGATAAATCAGACTATAAAACAAAAAAACCTGGGTATAAATCAGCTATAAAACAAACAAACATGAGGAAAAGTCAGACTATAAAACCAACCAACATGAGGATAAATCAGATGTAAAACAAACAAGCATGAGGGTAAATCAGACTATAAAACAAAAAAACATGACGATAAATCAGCTATAAAACAAACATGGGGATAAATCAGATTATAAAACAAACAGACATGAGTATAAATAAGACTATAAGACAAACACACATGAGGATGAATCAGAATGTAAAACAAACAAACATGAGGATAAATCCGACTATAAGACAAAAAACATGAGGATAAATGAGCTATAAAACAAACAAACATGAGGATAAGTCAGATATAAAACAAACAAGCATGAAGATAAATCAGGCTATAAAACCAGCAAACATGAGGATAAATCAACTATAAGACAAACAAACATGAGGATAAATCAGCTATAAATAAACATACATGAGGATAAATCATACTATAAACCAACAAACAGGTTAAATCAGCTATAAAACAAACGAGGATAAATGAGACTTTAAAACAAACATGATAAATCAGACTATAAAACCAACAAACATGGCGATAAATCAGCTATAAAACAAACAAACATGAGGATAAATAAGTCTATAAAACAAACAAACATGAGGCTAAATCAGACTATAAAACAAACAAACATGAGGATAAATCACACTATAAACCAACAAAAATGAGGCTAAATCAGACTATAAACCAACAAACATGAGGTTAAATCACCGATAAAACAAACAAGATTAAATCAGACTATGAAACAAACAAACATGAGGATGAATCAGACTATAAATTAACAAACATGAGGTGAAATAAGCTATAAAACAAATGAGGATAAATCAGACTTTAAAACCAGCATGATAAATCAGACAATAAAACAAACAAACATGAGGATAAATTAGTCTATAAAACAAAAAAACATGAGGCTAAATCAGACTATAAAAAAAACAAACATGAGGATAAATCACACTATAAACCAACAAACATGAGGTTAAATCTCCTATAAAACAAACAAGATTAAATCAGACTATAAAACAAACATGATAAATCAGACTATAAAACAAACAAACATGAGGATGAATCAGACTATAAACCAACAAACATGAGGTGAAATAAGCTATAAAACAAACGAGGATAAATCAGCTGTAAAACAAACAAGCATGAGGTTAAATCAGGCTATAAAACAAACAAACATGAGATTAAATCAGCTGTAAAACTAACAAAAATGAGGATAAATTAAACTATAAACCAACAAACATGGATAAATCAGACTATAAAACAAACAAACATGAGGATAAATCAGACTATAAAACCAACAAACATGAGGATAAATCAGCTATAAAAAAAGCAAACATGAGATTAAATCAGCTATAAAAAACCAACATGAGGATAAATCAGTTGTAAAACAAACAAGCATGAGGATAAATCATGCTATTAAACAAACAAACATGAGGGTTAATCAGACTATAAAACAAAAAAACATGACGATAAATCAGCTATAAAACAAACATGGGGATAAATCAGATTATAAAACAAACAGACATGAGTATAAATAAGACTATAAGACAAACACACATGAGGATGAATCAGAATGTAAAACAAACAAACATGAGGATAAATCCGACTATAAGACAAAAAACATGAGGATAAATGAGCTATAAAACAAACAAACATGAGGATAAGTCAGATATAAAACAAACAAGCATGAGGATAAATCAGGCTATAAAACCAGCAAACATGAGGATAAATCAACTATAAAACAAGCAAACATGAAGATAATCAGACTATAAGACAAACAAACATGAGGATAAATCAGCTATAAATAAACAAACATGAGGATAAATCATACTATAAACCAACAAACAGGTTAAATCAGCTATAAAACAAACGAGGATAAATGAGACTTTAAAACAAACATGATAAATCAGACTATAAAACCAACAAACATGGCGATAAATCAGCTATAAAACAAACAAACATGAGGATAAATAAGTCTATAAAACAAACAAACATGAGGCTAAATCAGACTATAAAACAAACAAACATGAGGATAAATCACACTATAAACCAACAAACATGAGGTTAAATCACCTATAAAACAAACAAGATTAAATCAGACTATAAATTAACAAACATGAGGTGAAATAAGCTATAAAACAAACGAGGATAAATCAGCTGTCAAACAAACAAGCTTGAGGTTAAATCAGGCTATAAAACAAACAAACATGAGATTAAATCAGCTGTAAAACAAACAAACATGAGGATAAATCAGATTATAAAACAAACAAACAAACATGAGGATTAATCAGCTGTAAAACTAACAAAAATGAGGATAAATTAAACTATAAACCAACAAACATGGATAAATAAGACTATAAAACAAACAATTATGAGGATAAATCAGACAATAAAACCAACAAACATGAGGATAAATCGGCTATAAAACAAGCAAACATGAGTATAAATCAGCTATAAAACAAACAAACATGAGGACAAGTCAGACTATAAAACCAACATGAGGATAAATCAGATGTAAAACAAACATGGGGATAAATCAGATTATAAAACAAACAGACATGAGTATAAATCAGACTGTAAGACAAACAAACATGAGGATAAAGCAGACTATAAAACAAACCAACATGCAGATAAATCAGCTATAAAACAAAGAAACATGAGGATAAATCAACTATAAAACAAACAAACATGAGGCTAAATCAGACTATAAGACAAACAAACATGAGGACAAATCAGCTATAAAACAAACAAACATGAGGATAAATCATACTATAAAGCAACAAACATTAGGTTAAATCACCTATAAAACAAACGAGGATAAATCAGCTATAAAACAAACAAACATGAGGATAAATAATTCTATAAAACAAACAAACGAGATTAAATCAGATGTAAAACAAACAAACATGAGGATAAATCAGATTATAAAACAAACAATCATGAGGATAAATAAGACCATAAGACATACAAACATGAGGATAAATCAGCTATAAAACAAACAAACATGAGATTAAATCAGCTGTAAAACAAACAAACATGAGGATAAATCCGACTATAAGACAAAAAACATGAGGATAAATCAGCTATAAAACAAACAAACATGAGGATAAGTCAGATATAAAACAAACAAGCATGAGGATAAATCAGGCTATAAAACCAGCAAACATGAGGATAAATCAACTATAAAACAAACAAATATGAAGATAATCACACTATAAAACAAACAAACATGAGGATAAATAAGTCTATAGAACAAAAAAACCTGAGTATAAATCAGCTATAAAACAAACAAACATGAGGACAAGTCAGACTATAAAACCAACATGAGGATAAATCAGATGTAAAACAAACAAGCATGAGGATAAATCATGCTATTAAAAAAACAAACATGAGGGTAAATCAGACTATAAAACAAAAAACATGACGATAAATCAGCGATAAAACAAACATGAGGATAAATCAACTATAAACCAAACAAACATGAAGATAATCAGACTATAAGACAAACAAACATGAGGATAAATCAGCTATAAATAAACAAACATGAGGATAAATCATACTATAAACCAACAAACATGAGGTTAAATCAGCTATAAAACAAACGAGGATAAATCAGACTTTAAAACCAACATGATAAATCAGACTATAAAACAAACAAACATGAGGATAAATTAGTCTATAAACAAACAAACATGAGATCAAATCAGCTGTAAAAAAACAAACATGAGGATAAATCAGATTATAAAATGAATAAACATGATGATAAATCAGCTATAAAACAAACAAACGAGTATAAATCAGCTATAAAACAAACACACATGAGGATGAATCAGACTGTAAAACAAACAAACATGAGGATATATCGGCTATAAATAAACAAACATGAGGATAAGTCATACTATAGACCAACAAACATGAGGTTAAATCAGCTATAAAACAAATGAGGATAAATCAGACTTTAAAACCAGCATGATAAATCAGACAATAAAACAAACAAACATGAGGATAAATTAGTCTATAAAACAAAAAAACATGAGGCTAAATCAGACTATAAAAAAAACAAACATGAGGATAAATCACACTATAAACCAACAAAAATGAGGTTAAATCTCCTATAAAACAAACAAGATTAAATCAGACTATAAAACAAACATGATAAATCAGACTATAAAACAAACAAACATGAGGATGAATCAGACTATAAACCAACAAACGTGAGGTGAAATAAGCTATAAAGCAAACGAGGATAAATCAGCTGTAAAACAAACAAGCATGAGGTTAAATCAGGCTATAAAACAAACAAACATGAGATTAAATCAGCTGTAAAACAAACAAACATGAGGATAAATCAGATTATAAAACAAACAAACAGGAGGATTAATCAGCTGTAAAACTAACAAAAATGAGGATAAATTAAACTATAAACCAACAAACATGGATAAATCAGACTATAAAACCAACAAACATGAGGATAAATCAGCTATAAAACAAGCAAACATGAGATTAAATCAGCTATAAAAAACAAACATGAGGATAAATCAGACTATAAAACAAAAAAACCTGAGTATAAATCAGCTATAAAACAAACAAACATGAGGACAAGTCAGACTATAAAACCAACATGAGGATAAATCAGATGTAAAACAAACAAGCATGAGGATAAATCATGCTATTAAAAAAACAAACGTGAGGGTAAATCAGACTATAAAACAAAAAACATGACGATAAATCAGCGATAAAACAAACATGAGGATAAATCAACTATAAACCAAACAAACATGAAGATAATCAGACTATAAGACAAACAAACATGGGGATAAATCAGCTATAAATAAACAAACATGAGGATAAATCATACTATAAACCAACAAACATGAGGTTAAATCAGCTATAAAACAAACGAGGACAAATCAGACTTTAAAACCAACATGATAAATCAGACTATAAAACAAACAAACATGAGGATAAATTAGTCTATAAACAAACAAATATGACATCAAATCAGCTGTAAAAAAACAATCATGAGGATAAATCAGATTATAAAACGAATAAACATGATGATAAATCAGCTATAAAACAAACAAACGAGGATAAATCAGCTATACAACAAACACACATGAGGATGAATCAGACTGTAAAACAAACAAACATTAGCATAAATCAGCTATAAAAGAAACAAACATAAGGATAATCACACAAGAAGAAAAACAAACATCAGGACAATCAGACTATAAGACAAACAAACATGAGGACAAATCAACTATAAAACAAACAAACATGAAGATAGTCAGACTATAAGACAAACAAACATGAGGACAAATCAGCTATAAAACAAACAAACGAGGATAAATCATACTATAAACCAACAAACATGAGGTTAAATCACCTATAAAACAAATGAGGATAAATCAGACTATAAAACAAAAAACATGAGGATGAATCAGACTATAAACCAACAATCATGAGGTTAAATCAGCTATAAAACAAACGAGGACAAATCAGCTATAAAACAAACAAACATGAGGCTAAATCAGACTATAAAACAAAGAAACATGAGGATAAATCAACTATAAAACAAACAAACATGAAGATAGTCAGACTATAAGACAAACAAACATGAGGACAAATCAGCTATAAAACAAACAAACATGAGGATTAATCAGCTGTAAAACTAACAAAAATGAGGATAAATCAAACTATAAACCAACAAACATGTGGATAAATCAGACTATAAAACAAAAAGACATGACGATAAATCAGCTATAAAACAAACATGGGGATAAATCTGATTATAAAACAAACAAACATGAGGATAAATAAGACTATAAGACAAAAAAACATGACGATAAATCAGCTATAAAACAAACAAACATGAGGACAAGTCAGACTATAAAACCAACATGAGGATAAATCAGATGTAAAACAAACAAGCATGAGGATAAATCATGCTATTAAACAAACAAACATGGGGGTAAATCAGACTATAAAACAAAAAAACATGACGATAAATCAGCGATAAAACAAACATTAGGTATAAATCAGATTATAAAACAAACAGACATGAGGATAAATAAGACTATAAGACAAACAAACATGAGGATAAATCAGCTATAAATAAACAAACATGAGGATAAATCAGATATAAAACAAACAAACATGAAGATAATCAGACTATAAGACAAACAAACATGAGGATAAATCAGCTATAAATAAACAAACATGAGGATAAATCATACTATAAACCAACAAACAGGTTAAATCAGCTATAAAACAAAAGAGGATAAATGAGACTTTAAAACAAACAAGATAAATAAGACTATAAAACCAACAAACATGGCGATAAATCAGCTATAAAGCAAACAAACATGAGGATAAATAAGTCTATAAAACAAACAAACATGAGGCTAAATCAGACTATAAAACAAACAAACATGAGGATAAATCACACTATAAACCAACAAACATGAGTTTAAATCACCTATAAAACAAACAAGATTAAATCAGACTATAAAACAAACAAACATGAGGCTAAATCAGACTATAAAACAAACAAACATGAGCATAAATCATACTATAAACCAACAAACATGAGGATAAATAAGTCTATAAAACAAACAAACATGAGGCTAAATCAGACTATAAACCAACAAACATGAGGTTAAATCACCTATAAAACAAACAAGATTAAATCAGACTATAAAACAAACAAACATGAGGATGAATCAGACTATAAATAAACAAACATGAGGTGAAATAAGCTATAAAACAAACAAGGATAAATCCACTGTAAAACAAACAAGCTAGAGGTTAAATCAGGCTATAAAACAAACAAACATGAGATTAAATCAGCTGTAAAACAAACAAACATGAGGATAAATCAGATTATAAAACCAACAAACATGGCGATAAATCAGCTATAAAACAAACAAACATGAGGATAAATAAGTCTATAAAACAAACAAACTTGAGGCTAAATCAGACTATAAAACAAACAAACATGAGGATAAATCACACTATAAACCAACAAACATGAGTTTAAATCACCTATAAAACAAACAAGATTAAATCAGACTATAAAACAAACAAACATGAGGTGAAATAAGCTATAAAACAAACGAGGCTAAATCAGCTGTAAAACAAACAAACATGAGATTAAATCAGCTGTAAACAAACAAACATGAGGATAAATCAGATTATAAAACAAACAAACATGAGGATTAATCAGCTGTAAAACTAACAAAAATGAGGATAAATTAAACTATAAACCAACAAACATGGTTAAATCAGACTATGAAACAAACAATTATGAGGATAAATCAGACTATAAAACCAACAAACATGAGGATAAATCAGCTATAAAACAAGCTAACATGAGATTAAATCAGCTATAAAAAACAAACATGAGAATAAATCAGACTATAAAACAAAAAAACCTGGGTATAAATCAGCTATAAAACAAACAAACATGAGGAAAAGTCAGACTATAAAACCAACCAACATGAGGATAAATCAGATGTAAAACAAACAAGCATGAGGATAAATCAGACTATAAAACAAAAAAACATGACGATAAATCAGCTATAAAACAAACATGGGGATAAATCAGATTATAAAACAAACAGACATGAGTATAAATAAGACTATAAGACAAACACACATGAGGATGAATCAGAATGTAAAACAAACAAACATGAGGATAAATCCGACTATAAGACAAAAAACATGAGGATAAATGAGCTATAAAACAAACAAACATGAGGATAAGTCAGATATAAAACAAACAAGCATGAGGATAAATCAGGCTATAAAACCAGCAAACATGAGGATAAATCAACTATAAGACAAACAAACATGAGGATAAATCAGCTATAAATAAACATACATGAGGATAAATCATACTATAAACCAACAAACAGGTTAAATCAGCTATAAAACAAACGAGGATAAATGAGACTTTAAAACAAACATGATAAATCAGACTATAAAACCAACAAACATGGCGATAAATCAGCTATAAAACAAACAAACATGAGGATAAATAAGTCTATAAAACAAACAAACATGAGGCTAAATCAGACTATAAAACAAACAAACATGAGGATAAATCACACTATAAACCAACAAAAATGAGGCTAAATCAGACTATAAACCAACAAACATGAGGTTAAATCACCGATAAAACAAACAAGATTAAATCAGACTATGAAACAAACAAACATGAGGATGAATCAGACTATAAATTAACAAACATGAGGTGAAATAAGCTATAAAACAAATGAGGATAAATCAGACTTTAAAACCAGCATGATAAATCAGACAATAAAACAAACAAACATGAGGATAAATTAGTCTATAAAACAAAAAAACATGAGGCTAAATCAGACTATAAAAAAAACAAACATGAGGATAAATCACACTATAAACCAACAAAACTGAGGTTAAATCTCCTATAAAACAAACAAGATTAAATCAGACTATAAAACAAACATGATAAATCAGACTATAAAACAAACAAACATGAGGATGAATCAGACTATAAACCAACAAACATGAGGTGAAATAAGCTATAAAACAAACGAGCATAAATCAGCTGTAAAACAAACAAGCATGAGGTTAAATCAGGCTATAAAACAAACAAACATGAGATTAAATCAGCTGTAAAACAAACAAACATGAGGATAAATCAGATTATAAAACAAACAAACAGGAGGATTAATCAGCTGTAAAACTAACAAAAATGAGGATAAATTAAACTATAAACCAACAAACATGGATAAATCAGACTATAAAACAAACAAACATGAGGATAAATCAGACTATAAAACCAACAAACATGAGGATAAATCAGCTATAAAACAAGCAAACATGAGATTAAATCAGCTATAAAAAACAAACATGAGGATAAATCAGACTATAAAACAAAAAAACCTGAGTATAAATCAGCTATAAAACAAACAAACATGAGGACAAGTCAGACTATAAAACCAACATGAGGATAAATCAGATGTAAAACAAACAAGCATGAGGATAAATCATGCTATTAAAAAAACAAACATGAGGGTAAATCAGACTATAAAACAAAAAACATGACGATAAATCAGCGATAAAACAAACATGAGGATAAATCAACTATAAACCAAACAAACATGAAGATAATCAGACTATAAGACAAACAAACATGGGGATAAATCAGCTATAAATAAACAAACATGAGGATAAATCATACTATAAACCAACAAACATGAGGTTAAATCAGCTATAAAACAAACGAGGACAAATCAGACTTTAAAACCAACATGATAAATCAGACTATAAAACAAACAAACATGAGGATAAATTAGTCTATAAACAAACAAACATGACATCAAATCAGCTGTAAAAAAACAATCATGAGGATAAATCAGATTATAAAACGAATAAACATGATGATAAATCAGCTATAAAACAAACAAACGAGGATAAATCAGCTATACAACAAACACACATGAGGATGAATCAGACTGTAAAACAAACAAACATGAGCATAAATCAGCTATAAAAGAAACAAACATAAGGATAATCACACAAGAAGAAAAACAAACATCAGGACAATCAGACTATAAGACAAACAAACATGAGGACAAATCAACTATAAAACAAACAAACATGAAGATAGTCAGACTATAAGACAAACAAACATGAGGACAAATCAGCTATAAAACAAACAAACGAGGATAAATCATACTATAAACCAACAAACATGAGGTTAAATCACCTATAAAACAAATGAGGATAAATCAGACTATAAAACAAAAAACATGAGGATGAATCAGACTATAAACCAACAATCATGAGGTTAAATCAGCTATAAAACAAACGAGGACAAATCAGCTATAAAACAAACAAACATGAGGCTAAATCAGACTATAAAACAAAGAAACATGAGGATAAATCAACTATAAAACAAACAAACATGAAGATAGTCAGACTATAAGACAAACAAACATGAGGACAAATCAGCTATAAAACAAACAAACATGAGGATTAATCAGCTGTAAAACTAACAAAAATGAGGATAAATCAAACTATAAACCAACAAACATGTGGATAAATCAGACTATAAAACAAAAAGACATGACGATAAATCAGCTATAAAACAAACATGGGGATAAATCTGATTATAAAACAAACAAACATGAGGATAAATAAGACTATAAGACAAAAAAACATGACGATAAATCAGCTATAAAACAAACAAACATGAGGACAAGTCAGACTATAAAACCAACATGAGGATAAATCAGATGTAAAACAAACAAGCATGAGGATAAATAATGCTATTAAACAAACATACATGGGGGTAAATCAGACTATAAAACAAAAAAACATGACGATAAATCAGCGATAAAACAAACATTAGGTATAAATCAGATTATAAAACAAACAGACATGAGGATAAATCAGCTATAAATAAACAAACATGAGGATAAATCAGATATAAAACAAACAAACATGAAGATAATCAGACTATAAGACAAACAAACATGAGGATAAATCAGCTATAAATAAACAAACATGAGGATAAATCATACTATAAACCAACAAACAGGTTAAATCAGCTATAAAACAAAAGAGGATAAATGAGACTTTAAAACAAACAAGATAAATCAGACTATAAAACCAACAAACATGGCGATAAATCAGCTATAAAACAAACAAACATGAGGATAAATAAGTCTATAAAACAAACAAACATGAGGCTAAATCAGACTATAAAACAAACAAACATGAGGATAAATCACACTATAAACCAACAAACATGAGTTTAAATCACCTATAAAACAAACAAGATTAAATCAGACTATAAAACAAACAAACATGAGGATATATCATACTATAAACCAACAAACATGAGGATAAATAAGTCTATAAAACAAACAAACATGAGGCTAAATCAGACTATAAACCAACAAACATGAGGTTAAATCACCTATAAAACAAACAAGATTAAATCAGACTATAAAACCAACAAACATGGCGATAAATCAGCTATAAAACAAACAAACATGAGGATAAATAAGTCTATAAAACAAACAAACATGAGGCTAAATCAGACTATAAAACAAACAAACATGAGGATAAATCACACTATAAACCAACAAAAATGAGGCTAAATCAGACTATAAACCAACAAACATGAGGTTAAATCACCGATAAAACAAACAAGATTAAATCAGACTATGAAACAAACAAACATGAGGATGAATCAGACTATAAATTAACAAACATGAGGTGAAATAAGCTATAAAACAAATGAGGATAAATCAGACTTTAAAACCAGCATGATAAATCAGACAATAAAACAAACAAACATGAGGATAAATTAGTCTATAAAACAAAAAAACATGAGGCTAAATCAGACTATAAAAAAAACAAACATGAGGATAAATCACACTATAAACCAACAAAACTGAGGTTAAATCTCCTATAAAACAAACAAGATTAAATCAGACTATAAAACAAACATGATAAATCAGACTATAAAACAAACAAACATGAGGATGAATCAGACTATAAACCAACAAACATGAGGTGAAATAAGCTATAAAACAAACGAGCATAAATCAGCTGTAAAACAAACAAGCATGAGGTTAAATCAGGCTATAAAACAAACAAACATGAGATTAAATCAGCTGTAAAACAAACAAACATGAGGATAAATCAGATTATAAAACAAACAAACAGGAGGATTAATCAGCTGTAAAACTAACAAAAATGAGGATAAATTAAACTATAAACCAACAAACATGGATAAATCAGACTATAAAACAAACAAACATGAGGATAAATCAGACTATAAAACCAACAAACATGAGGATAAATCAGCTATAAAACAAGCAAACATGAGATTAAATCAGCTATAAAAAACAAACATGAGGATAAATCAGACTATAAAACAAAAAAACCTGAGTATAAATCAGCTATAAAACAAACAAACATGAGGACAAGTCAGACTATAAAACCAACATGAGGATAAATCAGATGTAAAACAAACAAGCATGAGGATAAATCATGCTATTAAAAAAACAAACATGAGGGTAAATCAGACTATAAAACAAAAAACATGACGATAAATCAGCGATAAAACAAACATGAGGATAAATCAACTATAAACCAAACAAACATGAAGATAATCAGACTATAAGACAAACAAACATGGGGATAAATCAGCTATAAATAAACAAACATGAGGATAAATCATACTATAAACCAACAAACATGAGGTTAAATCAGCTATAAAACAAACGAGGACAAATCAGACTTTAAAACCAACATGATAAATCAGACTATAAAACAAACAAACATGAGGATAAATTAGTCTATAAACAAACAAACATGACATCAAATCAGCTGTAAAAAAACAATCATGAGGATAAATCAGATTATAAAACGAATAAACATGATGATAAATCAGCTATAAAACAAACAAACGAGGATAAATCAGCTATACAACAAACACACATGAGGATGAATCAGACTGTAAAACAAACAAACATGAGCATAAATCAGCTATAAAAGAAACAAACATAAGGATAATCACACAAGAAGAAAAACAAACATCAGGACAATCAGACTATAAGACAAACAAACATGAGGACAAATCAACTATAAAACAAACAAACATGAAGATAGTCAGACTATAAGACAAACAAACATGAGGACAAATCAGCTATAAAACAAACAAACGAGGATAAATCATACTATAAACCAACAAACATGAGGTTAAATCACCTATAAAACAAATGAGGATAAATCAGACTATAAAACAAAAAACATGAGGATGAATCAGACTATAAACCAACAATCATGAGGTTAAATCAGCTATAAAACAAACGAGGACAAATCAGCTATAAAACAAACAAACATGAGGCTAAATCAGACTATAAAACAAAGAAACATGAGGATAAATCAACTATAAAACAAACAAACATGAAGATAGTCAGACTATAAGACAAACAAACATGAGGACAAATCAGCTATAAAACAAACAAACATGAGGATTAATCAGCTGTAAAACTAACAAAAATGAGGATAAATCAAACTATAAACCAACAAACATGTGGATAAATCAGACTATAAAACAAAAAGACATGACGATAAATCAGCTATAAAACAAACATGGGGATAAATCTGATTATAAAACAAACAAACATGAGGATAAATAAGACTATAAGACAAAAAAACATGACGATAAATCAGCTATAAAACAAACAAACATGAGGACAAGTCAGACTATAAAACCAACATGAGGATAAATCAGATGTAAAACAAACAAGCATGAGGATAAATAATGCTATTAAACAAACAAACATGGGGGTAAATCAGACTATAAAACAAAAAAACATGACGATAAATCAGCGATAAAACAAACATTAGGTATAAATCAGATTATAAAACAAACAGACATGAGGATAAATCAGCTATAAATAAACAAACATGAGGATAAATCAGATATAAAACAAACAAACATGAAGATAATCAGACTATAAGACAAACAAACATGAGGATAAATCAGCTATAAATAAACAAACATGAGGATAAATCATACTATAAACCAACAAACAGGTTAAATCAGCTATAAAACAAAAGAGGATAAATGAGACTTTAAAACAAACAAGATAAATCAGACTATAAAACCAACAAACATGGCGATAAATCAGCTATAAAACAAACAAACATGAGGATAAATAAGTCTATAAAACAAACAAACATGAGGCTAAATCAGACTATAAAACAAACAAACATGAGGATAAATCACACTATAAACCAACAAACATGAGTTTAAATCACCTATAAAACAAACAAGATTAAATCAGACTATAAAACAAACAAACATGAGGATATATCATACTATAAACCAACAAACATGAGGATAAATAAGTCTATAAAACAAACAAACATGAGGCTAAATCAGACTATAAACCAACAAACATGAGGTTAAATCACCTATAAAACAAACAAGATTAAATCAGACTATAAAACAAACAAACATGAGGATGAATCAGACTATAAATAAACAAACATGAGGTGAAATAAGCTATAAAACAAACAAGGATAAATCCACTGTAAAACAAACAAGCATGAGGTTAAATCAGGCTATAAAACAAACAAACATGAGATTAAATCAGCTGTAAAACAAACAAACATGAGGATAAATCAGATTATAAAACCAACAAACATGGCGATAAATCAGCTATAAAACAAACAAACATGAGGATAAATAAGTCTATAAAACAAACAAACATGAGGCTAAATCAGACTATAAAACAAACAAACATGAGGATAAATCACACTATAAACCAACAAACATGAGTTTAAATCACCTATAAAACAAACAAGATTAAATCAGACTATAAAACAAACAAACATGAGGTGAAATAAGCTATAAAACAAACGAGGCTAAATCAGCAGTAAAACAAACAAACATGAGATTAAATCAGCTGTAAACAAACAAACATGAGGACAAATCAGATTATAAAACAAACAAACATGAGGATTAATCAGCTGTAAAACTAACACAAATGAGGATAAATTAAACTATAAGCCAACAAACATGGTTAAATCAGACTATAAAACAAACAATTATGAGGATAAATCAGACTATAAAACCAACAAACATGAGGATAAATCAGCTATAAAACAAGCAAACATGAGATTAAATCAGCTATAAAAAACAAACATGAGGATAAATCAGACTATAAAACAAAAAACCTGGGTATAAATCAGCTATAAAACAAACAAACATGAGGAAAAGTCAGACTATAAAACCAACCAACATGAGGATAAATCAGATGTAAAACAAACAAGCATGAGGATAAATCAGACTATAAAACAAAAAAACATGACGATAAATCAGCTATAAAACAAACATGGGGATAAATCAGATTATAAAACAAACAGACATGAGTATAAATAAGACTATAAGACAAACACACATGAGGATGAATCAGAATGTAAAACAAACAAACATGAGGATAAATCCGACTATAAGACAAAAAACATGAGGATAAATGAGCTATAAAACAAACAAACATGAGGATAAGTCAGATATAAAACAAACAAGCATGAGGATAAATCAGGCTATAAAAACAGCAAACATGAGGATAAATCAACTATAAGACAAACAAACATGAGGATAAATCAGCTATAAATAAACATACATGAGGATAAATCATACTATAAACCAACAAACAGGTTAAATCAGCTATAAAACAAACGAGGATAAATGAGACTTTAAAACAAACATGATAAATCAGACTATAAAACCAACAAACATGGCGATAAATCAGCTATAAAACAAACAAACATGAGGATAAATAAGTCTATAAAACAAACAAACATGAGGCTAAATCAGACTATAAAACAAACAAACATGAGGATAAATCACACTATAAACCAACAAAAATGAGGCTAAATCAGACTATAAACCAACAAACATGAGGTTAAATCACCGATAAAACAAACAAGATTAAATCAGACTATGAAACAAACAAACATGAGGATGAATCAGACTATAAATTAACAAACATGAGGTGAAATAAGCTATAAAACAAACGAGGATAAATCAGCTGTAAAACAAACAAGCATGAGGTTAAATCAGGCTATAAAACAAACAAACATGAGATTAAATCAGCTGTAAAACAAACAAACATGAGGATAAATCAGATTATAAAACCAACAAACATGGCGATAAATCAGCTATAAAACAAACAAACATGAGGATAAATAAGTCTATAAAACAAACAAACATGAGGCTAAATCAGACTATAAAACAAACAAACATGAGGATAAATCACACTATAAACCAACAAACATGAGGTTAAATCACCTATAAAACAAACAAGATTAAATCAGACTATAAAACAAACAAACATGAGGTGAAATAAGCTATAAAAAAAACGAGGATAAATCAGCTGTAAAACAAACAAACATGAGGATAAATCAGATTATAAAACAAACAAACATGAGGATTAATCAGCTGTAAAACTAACAGAAATGAGGATAAATTAAACTATAAACCAACAAACATTGATAAATCAGACTATAAAACAAACAATTATGAGGATGAATCAGACTATAAAACCAACAAACATGAGGATAAATCAGCTATAAAACAAGCAAACATGAGATTAAATCAGCTATAAAAAACAAGCATGGGGATAAATCAGACTATAAAACAAAAAAACCTGAGTATAAATCAACTATAAAACAAACAAACATGAGGACAAGTCAGACTATAAAACCAACATGAGGATAAATCAGATGTAAAACAAACAAGCATGAGGATAAATCATGCTATTAAACAAACAAACATGAGGGTTAATCAGACTATAAAACAAAAAACATGACGATAAATCAGCTATAAAACAAACATGGGGATAAATCAGATTATAAAACAAACAGACATGAGTATAAATAAGACTATAAGACAAACACACATGAGGATGAATCAGAATGTAAAACAAACAAACATGAGGATAAATCCGACTATAAGACAAAAAACATGAGGATAAATGAGCTATAAAACAAACAAACATGAGGATAAGTCAGATATAAAACAAACAAGCATGAGGATAAATCAGGCTATAAAATCAGCAAACATGAGGATAAATCAACTATAAAACAAGCAAACATGAAGATAATCAGACTATAAGACAAACAAACATGAGGATAAATCAGCTATAAATAAACAAACATGAGGATAAATCATACTATAAACCAACAAACAGGTTAAATCAGCTATAAAACAAACGAGGATAAATGAAACTTTAAAACAAACATGATAAATCAGACTATAAAACCAACAAACATGGCGATAAATCAGACTATAAATTAACAAACATGAGGTGATATAAGCTATAAAACAAACGAGGATAAATCAGCTGTCAAACAAACAAGCTTGAGGTTAAATCAGGCTATAAAACAAACAAACATGAGATTAAATCAGCTGTAAAACAAACAAACATGAGGATAAATCAGATTATAAAACAAACAAACAGGAGGATTAATCAGCTGTAAAACTAACAAAAATGAGGATAAATTAAACTATAAACCAACAAACATGGATAAATCAGACTATAAAACAAACAAACATGAGGATAAATCAGACTATAAAACCAACAAACATGAGGATAAATCAGCTATAAAACAAGCAAACATGAGATTAAATCAGCTATAAAAAACAAACATGAGGATAAATCAGACTATAAAACAAAAAAACCTGAGTATAAATCAACTATAAAACAAACAAACATGAGGACAAGTCAGACTATAAAACCAACATGAGGATAAATCAGATGTAAAACAAAAAAGCATGAGGATAAATCATGCTATTAAAAAAACAAACATGAGGGTAAATCAGACTATAAAACAAAAAACATGACGATAAATCAGCGATAAAACAAACATGAGGATAAATCAACTATAAACCAAACAAACATGAAGATAATCAGACTATAAGACAAACAAACATGGGGATAAATCAGCTATAAATAAACAAACATGAGGATAAATCATACTATAAACCAACAAACATGAGGTTAAATCAGCTATAAAACAAACGAGGACAAATCAGACTTTAAAACCAACATGATAAATCAGACTATAAAACAAACAAACATGAGGATAAATTAGTCTATAAACAAACAAACATGACATCAAATCAGCTGTAAAAAAACAATCATGAGGATAAATCAGATTATAAAACGAATAAACATGATGATAAATCAGCTATAAAACAAACAAACGAGTATAAATCAGCTATAAAACAAACACACATGAGGATGAATCAGACTGTAAAACAAACAGACATGAGGATAAATCAGCTATAAATAAACAAACATGAGGATAAGTCATACTATAGACCAACAAACATGAGGTTAAATCAGCTATAAAACAAATGAGGATAAATCAGACTTTAAAACCAGCATGATAAATCAGACAATAAAACAAACAAACATGAGGATAAATTAGTCTATAAAACAAAAAAACATGAGGCTAAATCAGACTATAAAAAAAACAAACATGAGGATAAATCACACTATAAACCAACAAACATGAGGTTAAATCTCCTATAAAACAAACAAGATTAAATCAGACTATAAAACAAACATGATAAATCAGACTATAAAACAAACAAACATGAGGATGAATCAGACTATAAACCAACAAACATGAGGTGAAATAAGCTATAAAACAAACGAGGATAAATCAGCTGTAAAACAAACAAGCATGAGGTTAAATCAGGCTATAAAACAAACAAACATGAGATTAAATCAGCTGTAAAACAAACAAACATGAGGAAAAGTCAGACTATAAAACCAACCAACATGAGGATAAATCAGATGTAAAACAAACAAGCATGAGGATAAATCAGACTATAAAACAAAAAAACATGACGATAAATCAGCTATAAAACAAACATGGGGATAAATCAGATTATAAAACAAACAGACATGAGTATAAATAAGACTATAAGACAAACACACATGAGGATGAATCAGAATGTAAAACAAACAAACATGAGGATAAATCCGACTATAAGACAAAAAACATGAGGATAAATGAGCTATAAAACAAACAAACATGAGGATAAGTCAGATATAAAACAAACAAGCATGAGGATAAATCAGGCTATAAAACCAGCAAACATGAGGATAAATCAACTATAAGACAAACAAACATGAGGATAAATCAGCTATAAATAAACATACATGAGGATAAATCATACTATAAACCAACAAACAGGTTAAATCAGCTATAAAACAAACGAGGATAAATGAGACTTTAAAACAAACATGATAAATCAGACTATAAAACCAACAAACATGGCGATAAATCAGCTATAAAACAAACAAACATGAGGATAAATAAGTCTATAAAACAAACAAACATGAGGCTAAATCAGACTATAAAACAAACAAACATGAGGATAAATCACAGTATAAACCAACAAAAATGAGGCTAAATCAGACTATAAACCAACAAACATGAGGTTAAATCACCTATAAAACAAACAAGATTAAATCAGACTATGAAACAAACAAACATGAGGATGAATCAGACTATAAATTAACAAACATGAGGTGAAATAAGCTATAAAACAAACGAGGATAAATCAGCTGTAAAACAAACAAGCATGAGGTTAAATCAGGCTATAAAACAAACAAACATGAGATTAAATCAGCTGTAAAACAAACAAACATGAGGATAAATCAGATTATAAAACCAACAAACATGGCGATAAATCAGCTATAAAACAAACAAACATGAGGATAAATAAGTCTATAAAACAAACAAACATGAGGCTAAATCAGACTATAAAACAAACAAACATGAGGATAAATCACACTATAAACCAACAAACATGAGGTTAAATCACCTATAAAACAAACAAGATTAAATCAGACTATAAAACAAACAAACATGAGGTGAAATAAGCTATAAAAAAAACGAGGATAAATCAGCTGTAAAACAAACAAACATGAGGATAAATCAGATTATAAAACAAACAAACATGAGGATTAATCAGCTGTAAAACTAACAGAAATGAGGATAAATTAAACTATAAACCAACAAACATTGATAAATCAGACTATAAAACAAACAATTATGAGGATGAATCAGACTATAAAACCAACAAACATGAGGATAAATCAGCTATAAAACAAGCAAACATGAGATTAAATCAGCTATAAAAAACAAGCATGGGGATAAATCAGACTATAAAACAAAAAAACCTGAGTATAAATCAGCTATAAAACAAACAAACATGAGGACAAGTCAGACTATAAAACCAACATGAGGATAAATCAGATGTAAAACAAACAAGCATGAGGATAAATCATGCTATTAAACAAACAAACATGAGGGTTAATCAGACTATAAAACAAAAAAACATGACGATAAATCAGCTATAAAACAAACATGGGGATAAATCAGATTATAAAACAAACAGACATGAGTATAAATAAGACTATAAGACAAACACACATGAGGATGAATCAGAATGTAAAACAAACAAACATGAGGATAAATCCGACTATAAGACAAAAAACATGAGGATAAATGAGCTATAAAACAAACAAACATGAGGATAAGTCAGATATAAAACAAACAAGCATGAGGATAAATCAGGCTATAAAATCAGCAAACATGAGGATAAATCAACTATAAAACAAGCAAACATGAAGATAATCAGACTATAAGACAAACAAACATGAGGATAAATCAGCTATAAATAAACAAACATGAGGATAAATCATACTATAAACCAACAAACAGGTTAAATCAGCTATAAAACAAACGAGGATAAATGAGACTTTAAAACAAACATGATAAATCAGACTATAAAACCAACAAACATGGCGATAAATCAGACTATAAATTAACAAACATGAGGTGATATAAGCTATAAAACAAACGAGGATAAATCAGCTGTCAAACAAACAAGCTTGAGGTTAAATCAGGCTATAAAACAAACAAACATGAGATTAAATCAGCTGTAAAACAAACAAACATGAGGATAAATCAGATTATAAAACAAACAAACAGGAGGATTAATCAGCTGTAAAACTAACAAAAATGAGGATAAATTAAACTATAAACCAACAAACATGGATAAATCAGACTATAAAACAAACAAACATGAGGATAAATCAGACTATAAAACCAACAAACATGAGGATAAATCAGCTATAAAACAAGCAAACATGAGATTAAATCAGCTATAAAAAACAAACATGAGGATAAATCAGACTATAAAACAAAAAAACCTGAGTATAAATCAACTATAAAACAAACAAACATGAGGACAAGTCAGACTATAAAACCAACATGAGGATAAATCAGATGTAAAACAAAAAAGCATGAGGATAAATCATGCTATTAAAAAAACAAACATGAGGGTAAATCAGACTATAAAACAAAAAACATGACGATAAATCAGCGATAAAACAAACATGAGGATAAATCAACTATAAACCAAACAAACATGAAGATAATCAGACTATAAGACAAACAAACATGGGGATAAATCAGCTATAAATAAACAAACATGAGGATAAATCATACTATAAACCAACAAACATGAGGTTAAATCAGCTATAAAACAAACGAGGACAAATCAGACTTTAAAACCAACATGATAAATCAGACTATAAAACAAACAAACATGAGGATAAATTAGTCTATAAACAAACAAACATGACATCAAATCAGCTGTAAAAAAACAATCATGAGGATAAATCAGATTATAAAACGAATAAACATGATGATAAATCAGCTATAAAACAAACAAACGAGTATAAATCAGCTATAAAACAAACACACATGAGGATGAATCAGACTGTAAAACAAACAGACATGAGGATAAATCAGCTATAAATAAACAAACATGAGGATAAGTCATACTATAGACCAACAAACATGAGGTTAAATCAGCTATAAAACAAATGAGGATAAATCAGACTTTAAAACCAGCATGATAAATCAGACAATAAAACAAACAAACATGAGGATAAATTAGTCTATAAAACAAAAAAACATGAGGCTAAATCAGACTATAAAAAAAACAAACATGAGGATAAATCACACTATAAACCAACAAACATGAGGTTAAATCTCCTATAAAACAAACAAGATTAAATCAGACTATAAAACAAACATGATAAATCAGACTATAAAACAAACAAACATGAGGATGAATCAGACTATAAACCAACAAACATGAGGTGAAATAAGCTATAAAACAAACGAGGATAAATCAGCTGTAAAACAAACAAGCATGAGGTTAAATCAGGCTATAAAACAAACAAACATGAGATTAAATCAGCTGTAAAACAAACAAACATGAGGATAAATCAGATTATAAAACAAACAAACAGGAGGATTAATCAGCTGTAAAACTAACAAAAATGAGGATAAATTAAACTATAAACCAACAAACATGGATAAATCAGACTATAAAACAAACAAACATGAGGATAAATCAGACTATAAAACCAACAAACATGAGGATAAATCAGCTATAAAACAAGCAAACATGAGATTAAATCAGCTATAAAAAACAAACATGAGGATAAATCAGACTATAAAACAAAAAAACCTGAGTATAAATCAGCTATAAAACAAACAAACATGAGGACAAGTCAGACTATAAAACCAACATGAGGATAAATCAGATGTAAAACAAACAAGCATGAGGATAAATCATGCTATTAAAAAAACAAACATGAGGGTAAATCAGACTATAAAACAAAAAACATGACGATAAATCAGCGATAAAACAAACATGAGGATAAATCAACTATAAACCAAACAAACATGAAGATAATCAGACTATAAGACAAACAAACATGGGGATAAATCAGCTATAAATAAACAAACATGAGGATAAATCATACTATAAACCAACAAACATGAGGTTAAATCAGCTATAAAACAAACGAGGACAAATCAGACTTTAAAACCAACATGATAAATCACACTATAAAACAAACAAACATGAGGATAAATTAGTCTATAAACAAACAAACATGACATCAAATCAGCTGTAAAAAAACAATCATGAGGATAAATCAGATTATAAAACGAATAAACATGAAGATAAATCAGCTATAAAACAAACAAACGAGGATAAATCAGCTATACAACAAACACACATGAGGATGAATCAGACTTTAAAACAAACAAACATGAGCATAAATCAGCTATAAAAGAAACAAACATAAGGATAATCACACAAGAAGAAAAACAAACATCAGGACAATCAGACTATAAGACAAACAAACATGAGGACAAATCAACTATAAAACAAACAAACATGAAGATAGTCAGACTATAAGACAAACAAACATGAGGACAAATCAGCTATAAAACAAACAAACGAGGATAAATCATACTATAAACCAACAAACATGAGGTTAAATCACCTATAAAACAAATGAGGATAAATCAGACTATAAAACAAAAAACATGAGGATGAATCAGACTATAAACCAACAATCATGAGGTTAAATCAGCTATAAAACAAACGAGGACAAATCAGCTATAAAACAAACAAACATGAGGCTAAATCAGACTATAAAACAAAGAAACATGAGGATAAATCAACTATAAAACAAACAAACATGAAGATAGTCAGACTATAAGACAAACAAACATGAGGACAAATCAGCTATAAAACAAACAAACATGAGGATTAATCAGCTGTAAAACTAACAAAAATGAGGATAAATCAAACTATAAACCAACAAACATGTGGATAAATCAGACTATAAAACAAAAAGACATGACGATAAATCAGCTATAAAACAAACATGGGGATAAATCTGATTCTAAAACAAACAAACATGAGGATAAATAAGACTATAAGACAAAAAAACATGACGATAAATCAGCTATAAAACAAACAAACATGAGGACAAGTCAGACTATAAAACCAACATGAGGATAAATCAGATGTAAAACAAACGAGGATAAATCAGCTGTAAAACAAACAAACATGAGGATAAATCAGATTATAAAACAAACAAACATGAGGATTAATCAGCTGTAAAACTAACAGAAATGAGGATAAATTAAACTATAAACCAACAAACATTGATAAATCAGACTATAAAACAAACAATTATGAGGATGAATCAGACTATAAAACCAACAAACATGAGGATAAATCAGCTATAAAACAAGCAAACATGAGATTAAATCAGCTATAAAAAACAAGCATGGGGATAAATCAGACTATAAAACAAAAAAAACCTGAGTATAAGTCAGCTATAAAACAAACAAACATGAGGACAAGTCAGACTATAAAACCAACATGAGGATAAATCAGATGTAAAACAAACAAGCATGAGGATAAATCATGCTATTAAACAAACAAACATGAGGGTTAATCAGACTATAAAACAAAAAAACATGACGATAAATCAGCTATAAAACAAACATGGGGATAAATCAGATTATAAAACAAACAGACATGAGTATAAATAAGACTATAAGACAAACACACATGAGGATGAATCAGAATGTAAAACAAACAAACATGAGGATAAATCCGACTATAAGACAAAAAACATGAGGATAAATGAGCTATAAAACAAACAAACATGAGGATAAGTCAGATATAAAACAAACAAGCATGAGGATAAATCAGGCTATAAAACCAGCAAACATGAGGATAAATCAACTATAAAACAAGCAAACATGAAGATAATCAGACTATAAGACAAACAAACATGAGGATAAATCAGCTATAAATAAACAAACATGAGGATAAATCATACTATAAACCAACAAACAGGTTAAATCAGCTATAAAACAAACGAGGATAAATGAGACTTTAAAACAAACATGATAAATCAGACTATAAAACCAACAAACATGGCGATAAATCAGACTATAAATTAACAAACATGAGGTGAAATAAGCTATAAAACAAACGAGGATAAATCAGCTGTCAAACAAACAAGCTTGAGGTTAAATCAGGCTATAAAACAAACAAACATGAGATTAAATCAGCTGTAAAACAAACAAACATGAGGATAAATCAGCTATAAATAAACAAACATGAGGATAAATCAGCTATAAATAAACAAACATGAGGATAAGTCATACTATAGACCAACAAATATGAGGTTAAATCAGCTATAAAACAAATGAGGATAAATCAGACTTTAAAACCAGCATGATAAATCAGACAATAAAACAAACAAACATGAGGATAAATTAGTCTATAAAACAAAAAAAACATGAGGCTAAATCAGACTATAAAAAAAACAAACATGAGGATAAATCACACTATAAACCAACAAACATGAGGTTAAATCTCCTATAAAACAAACAAGATTAAATCAGACTATAAAACAAACATGATAAATCAGACTATAAAACAAACAAACATGAGGATGAATCAGACTATAAACCAACAAACATGAGGTGAAATAAGCTATAAAACAAACGAGGATAAATCAGCTGTAAAACAAACAAGCATGAGGTTAAATCAGGCTATAAAACAAACAAACATGAGATTAAATCAGCTGTAAAACAAACAAACATGAGGATAAATCAGATTATAAAACAAACAAACAGGAGGATTAATCAGCTGTAAAACTAACAAAAATGAGGATAAATTAAACTATAAACCAACAAACATGAATAAATCAGACTATAAAACAAACAAACATGAGGATAAATCTGACTATAAAACCAACAAACGAGGATAAATCAGCTATAAAACAAGCGAGGATAAATGAGACTTTAAAACAAACATGATAAATCAGACTATAAAACCAACAAATATGACGATAAATCAGCTATTAAAAAAAACAAACATGAGGATAAATAAGTCTATAAAACAAACAAACATGAGCATAAATCATACTATAAACCAACAAACATGAGGTGAAATAAGCTATAAAACAAACATGAGGTGAAATAAGCTATAAAACAAACGAGGCTAAATCAGCTGTAAAACAAACAAACATGAGATTAAATCAGCTGTAAAACTAACAAAAATGAGGATAAATTAAACTATAAACCAACAAACATGGTTAAATCAGACTATAAAACAAACCATTATGAGGATAAATCAGACTATAAAACCAACAAACATGAGGATAAATCAGCTATAAAACAAGCAAACATGAGATTAAATCAGCTATAAAAAACAAACATGAGGATAAAACAGACTATAAAACAAAAAAACCTGAGTATAAATCAGCTATAAAACAAACAAACATGAGGACAAGTCAGACTATAAAACCAACATGAGGATAAATCAGATGTAAAACAAACAAGCATGAGGATAAATCATGCTATTAAAAAAACAAACATGAGGGTAAATCAGACTATAAAACAAAAAACATGACGATAAATCAGCGATAAAACAAACATGAGGATAAATCAACTATAAACCAAACAAACATGAAGATAATCAGACTATAAGACAAACAAACATGGGGATAAATCAGCTATAAATAAACAAACATGAGGATAAATCATGCTATAAACCAACAAACATGAGGTTAAATCAGCTATAAAACAAACGAGGACAAATCAGACTTTAAAACCAACATGATAAATCAGACTATAAAACAAACAAACATGAGGATAAATTAGTCTATAAACAAACAAACATGACATCAAATCAGCTGTAAAAAAACAATCATGAGGATAAATCAGATTATAAAACGAATAAACATGATGATAAATCAGCTATAAAACAAACAAACGAGGATAAATCAGCTATACAACAAACACACATGAGGATGAATCAGACTGTAAAACAAACAAACATGAGCATAAATCAGCTATAAAAGAAACAAACATGAGGATAATCACACAAGAAGAAAAACAAACATCAGGACAATCAGACTATAAGACAAACAAACATGAGGACAAATCAACTATAAAACAAACAAACATGAAGATAGTCAGACTATAAGACAAACAAACATGAGGACAAATCAGCTATAAAACAAACAAACGAGGATAAATCATACTATAAACCAACAAACATGAGGTTAAATCACCTATAAAACAAATGAGGATAAATCAGACTATAAAACAAAAAACATGAGGATGAATCAGACTATAAACCAACAATCATGAGGTTAAATCAGCTATAAAACAAACGAGGACAAATCAGCTATAAAACAAACAAACATGAGGCTAAATCAGACTATAAAACAAAGAAACATGAGGATAAATCAACTATAAAACAAACAAACATGAAGATAGTCAGACTATAAGACAAACAAACATGAGGACAAATCAGCTATAAAACAAACAAACATGAGGATTAATCAGCTGTAAAACTAACAAAAATGAGGATAAATCAAACTATAAACCAACAAACATGTGGATAAATCAGACTATAAAACAAAAAGACATGACGATAAATCAGCTATAAAACAAACATGGGGACAAATCAGCTATAAAACAAACAAACATGAGGATTAATCAGCTGTAAAACTAACAAAAATGAGGATAAATCAAACTATAAACCAACAAACATGTGGATAAATCAGACTATAAAACAAAAAGATATGACGATAAATCAGCTATAAAACAAACATGGGGATAAATCTGATTCTAAAACAAACAAACATGAGGATAAATAAGACTATAAGACAAAAAAACATGACGATAAATCAGCTATAAAACAAACAAACATGAGGACAAGTCAGACTATAAAACCAACATGAGGATAAATCAGATGTAAAACAAACAAGCATGAGGATAAATCATGCTATTAAACAAACAAACATGGGGGTAAATCAGACTATAAAACAAAAAAACATGACGATAAATCAGCGATAAAACAAACATTAGGTATAAATCAGATTATAAAACAAACAGACATGAGGATAAATAAGACTATAAGACAAAAAAACATGACGATAAATCAGCTATAAAACAAACAAACATGAGGACAAGTCAGACTATAAAACCAACATGAGGATAAATCAGATGTAAAACAAACAAGCATGAGGATAAATCATGCTATTAAACAAACAAACATGGGGGTAAATCAGACTATAAAACAAAAAAACATGACAATAAATCAGCGATAAAACAAACATGAGGATAAATCAACTATAAACCAAACATACCTGAAGATAATCAGACTATAAGACAAACAAACATGAGGATAAATCAGCTATAAAACAAACAAACATGAGGATAAATCATACTATAAACCAACAAACATGACGTTAAATCAGCTATAAAACAAACGAGGACAAATCAGCTATAAAACAAACAAACATGAGGATAAATAAGTCTATAAAACAAACAAACGAGATTAAATCAGATGTAAAACAAACAAACATGAGGATAAATCAAACTATAAACCAACAAAGGTGGATAAATCAGACTATAAGACAAACAAACATGAGGACAAATCAGCTATAAAACAAACAAACATGAGGATAAATCATACTATAAACCAACAAACATGAGGTTAAATCAGCTATAAAACAAACGAGGATAAATCAGACTTTAAAACCAACATGATAAATCAGACTATAAAACAAACAAACATGAGGATAAATAAGTCTAAAAACAAACAAACATGACATCAAATCAGCTGTAAAAAAAACCAACATGAGGATAAATCAGATGTAAAACAAACAAGCATGAGGATAAATCATGCTATTAAACAAACAAACATGAGGGTTAATCAGACTATAAAACAAAAAAACATGACGATAAATCAGCTATAAAACAAACATGGGGATAAATCAGATTATAAAACAAACAGACATGAGTATAAATAAGACTATAAGACAAACACACATGAGGATGAATCAGAATGTAAAACAAACAAACATGAGGATAAATCCGACTATAAGACAAAAAACATGAGGATAAATAAGCTATAAAACAAACAAACATGAGGATAAGTCAGATATAAAACAAACAAGCATGAGGATAAATCAGGCTATAAAACCAGCAAACATGAGGATAAATCAACTATAAAACAAGCAAACATGAAGATAATCAGACTATAAGACAAACAAACATGAGGATAAATCAGCTATAAATAAACAAACATGAGGATAAATCATACTATAAACCAACAAACAGGTTAAATCAGCTATAAAACAAACGAGGATAAATGAGACTTTAAAACAAACATGATAAATCAGACTATAAAACCAACAAACATGGCGATAAATCAGCTATAAAACAAACAAACATGAGGATAAATAAGTCTATAAAACAAACAAACATGAGGCTAAATCAGACTATAAAACAAACAAACATGAGGATAAATCACACTATAAACCAACAAACATGAGGTTAAATCACCTATAAAACAAACAAGATTAAATCAGACTATAAAACAAACAAACATGAGGATGAATCAGACTATAAATTAACAAACATGAGGTGAAATAAGCTATAAAACAAACGGGGATAAATCAGCTGTAAAACAAACAAACATGAGATTAAATCAGCTGTAAAACAAACAAACATGAGATTAAATCAGCTGTAAAACAAACAAACATGAGGATAAATCAGATTATAAAACAAACAAACAAACATGAGGATTAATCAGCTGTAAAACTAACAAAAATGAGGATAAATTAAACTATAAACCAACAAACATGGATAAATAAGACTATAAAACAAACAATTATGAGGATAAATCAGACTATAAAACCAACAAACATGAGGATAAATGGGCTATAAAACAAGCAAACATGAGTATAAATCAGCTATAAAACAAACAAACATGAGGACAAGTCAGACTATAAAACCAACATGAGGATATATCAGATTATAAAACAAACAGACATGAGTATAAATAAAACTATAAGACAAACACACATGAGGATGAATCAGACTGTAAAACAAACAAACATGAGGATAAATCAGCTATAAAAGAAACAAACATAAGTATAATCACACAAGAAGAAAAACAAACATCAGGACAATCAGACTATAAGACAAACAAACATGAGGATAAAGCAGACTATAAAACAAACCAACATGCAGATAAATCAGCTATAAAACCAACAAACATGAGGATAAATCAACTATAAAACAAACAAACATGAGGCTAAATCAGACTATAAGACAAACAAACATGAGGACAAATCAGCTATAAAACAAACAAACATGAGGATAAATCATACTATAAAGCAACAAACATGAGGTTAAATCACCTATAAAACAAACGAGGATAAATCAGCTATAAAACAAACAAACATGAGGATAAATAATTCTATAAAACAAACAAACGAGATTAAATCAGATGTAAAACAAACAAACATGAGGATAAATCAGATTATAAAACAAACAATCATGAGGATAAATAAGACCATAAGACAAACAAACATGAGGATAAATCAGCTATAAAACAAACAAACATGAGATTAAATCAGCTGTAAAACAAACAAACATGAGGATAAATCCGACTATAAGACAAAAAACATGAGGATAAATCAGCTATAAAACAAACAAACATGAGGATAAGTCAGATATAAAACAAACAAGCATGAGGATAAATCAGGCTATAAAACCAGCAAACATGAGGATAAATCAACTATAAAACAAACAATCATGAAGATAATAAGACTATAAAACAAACAAACATGAGGATAAATAAGTCTATAAAACAAAAAAACCTGAGTATAACTCAGCTATAAAACAAACAAACATGAGGACAAGTCAGACTATAAAACCAACATGAGGATAAATCAGATGTAAAACAAACAAGCATGAGGATAAATCATGCTATTAAAAAACAAACATGAGGGTAAATCAGACTATAAAACAAAAAACATGACGTTAAATCAGCGATAAAACAAACATGAGGATAAATCAACTATAAACCAAAAAAACATGAAGATAATCAGACTATAAGACAAACAAACATGAGGATAAATCAGCTATAAATAAACAAACATGAGGATAAATCATACTATAAACCAACAAACATGAGGTTAAATCAGCTATAAAACAAACGAGGACGAATCAGACTTTAAAACCAACATGATAAATCAGACTATAAAACAAACAAACATGAGGATAAATTAGTCTATAAACAAACAAACATGACATCAAATCAGCTGTAAAAAAACAATCATGAGGATAAATCAGATTATAAAACGAATAAACATGATGATAAATCAGCTATAAAACAAACAAACGAGGATAAATCAGCTATAAAACAAACACACATGAGGATGAATCAGACTGTAAAACAAACAAACATGAGGATAAATCAGCTATAAAAGAAACAAACATAAGGATAATCACACAAGAAGAAAAACAAACATCAGGACAATCAGACTATAAGACAAACAAACCTGAGGACAAATCAACTATAAAACAAACAAACATGAAGATAGTCAGACTATAAGACAAACAAACATGAGGACAAATCAGCTATAAAACAAACAAACGAGGATAAATCATACTATAAACCAACAAACATGAGGTTAAATCAGCTATAAAACAAACGAGGACAAATCAGCTATAAAACAAACAAACATGAGGCTAAATCAGACTATAAAACAAAGAAACATGAGGATAAATCAACTATAAAACAAACAAACATGAAGATAGTCAGACTATAAGACAAACAAACATGAGGACAAATCAGCTATAAAACAAACAAACATGAGGATTAATCAGCTGTAAAACTAACAAAAATGAGGATAAATCAAACTATAAACCAACAATCGTGGATAAATCAGACTATAAAACAAAAAGACATGACGATAAATCAGCTATAAAACAAACATGGGGATAAATCAGATTATAAAACAAACAAACATGAGGATAAATAAGACTATAAGACAAACAAACATGATGATAAATCAGCTATAAAACAAACAAACATGAGGACAAGTCATACTATAAACCAACATGAGGATAAATCAGATGTAAAACAAACAAGCATGAGGATAAATCATGCTATTAAACAAACTAACATGAGGGTAAATCAGACTATAAAACAAAAAAACATGACGATAAATCAGCGATAAAACAAACATTAGGTATAAATCAGATTATAAAACAAACAGACATGAGGATAAATAAGACTATAAGACAAACAAACATGAGGATAAATCAGCTATAAATAAACAAACATGAGGATAAATCATACTATAAACCAACACACAGGTTAAATCAGCTATAAAACAAACGAGGATAAATGAGACTTTAAAACAAACAAGATAAATCAGACTATAAAACCAACAAACATGGCGATAAATCCCCTATAAAACAAACAAACATGAGGATAAATAAGTCTATAAAACAAACAAACATGAGGCTAAATCAGACTATAAAACAAACAAACATGAGGATAAATCACACTATAAACCAACAAACATGAGGTTAAATCACCTATAAAACAAACAAGATTAAATCAGACTATAAAACAAACATGATAAATCAGACCATAAAACAAACAAACATGAGGATTAATCAGACTATAAACCAACAAACATGAGGTGAAATAAGCTATAAAACAAACGATGATAAATCAGCTGTAAAACAAACAATTATGAGGTTAAATCAGGCTATAAAACAAAAAACATGAGATTAAATCAGCTGCAAAACAAACAAACATGAGGATAAATCAGATTATAAAACAAACAAACATGAGGATTAATCAGCTGTAAAACTAACAAAAATGAGGATAAATTAAACTATAAACCAACAAACATGGATAAATCAGACTAAAAAATAAACAAACATGAGGATAAATCAGACTATAAAACAAACAAACATGATGATAAATCATACTATAAACCAACAAACAGGTTAAATCAGCTATAAAACAAACGAGGATAAATGAGACTTTAAAACAAACATGATAAATCAGACTATAAAACCAACAAATATGACGATAAATCAGCTATTAAAAAAAACAAACATGAGGATAAATAAGTCTATAAAACAAACAAACATGAGCATAAATCATACTATAAACCAACAAACATGAGGTGAAATAAGCTATAAAACAAACATGAGGTGAAATAAGCTATAAAACAAACGAGGCTAAATCAGCTGTAAAACAAACAAACATGAGATTAAATCAGCTGTAAAACTAACAAAAATGAGGATAAATTAAACTATAAACCAACAAACATGGTTAAATCAGACTATAAAACAAACCATTATGAGGATAAATCAGACTATAAAACCAACAAACATGAGGATAAATCAGCTATAAAACAAGCAAACATGAGATTAAATCAGCTATAAAAAACAAACATGAGGATAAAACAGACTATAAAACAAAAAAACCTGAGTATAAATCAGCTATAAAACAAACAAACATGAGGACAAGTCAGACTATAAAACCAAAATGAGGATAAATCAGATGTAAAAAAAACAAGCATGAGGATAAATCATGCTATTAAAAAAACAAACATGAGGGTAAATCAGACTATAAAACAAAAAACATGACGATAAATCAGCGATAAAACAAACATGAGGATAAATCAACTATAAACCAAACAAACATGAAGATAATCAGACTATAAGACAAACAAACATGAGGATAAATCAGCTATAAATAAACAAACATGAGGATAAATCATACTATAAACCAACAAACATGAGGTTAAATCAGCTATAAAACAAACGAGGACAAATCAGACTTTAAAACCAACATGAGGATAAATCAGATGTAAAACAAACAAGCATGAGGATAAATCATGCTATTAAACAAACAAACATGAGGGTTAATCAGACTATAAAACAAAAAAACATGACGATAAATCAGCTATAAAACAAACATGGGGA
This sequence comes from Lampris incognitus, assembly GCF_029633865.1. Lineage (NCBI taxonomy): Eukaryota > Metazoa > Chordata > Actinopteri > Lampriformes > Lampridae > Lampris > Lampris incognitus. Next base: position 711,215 of record NW_026611077.1, on the reverse strand, counting down.
TAAATCAGATTATAAAACAAACAGACATGAGTATAAATAAGACTATAAGACAAACACACATGAGGATGAATCAGAATGTAAAACAAACAAACATGAGGATAAATCCGACTATAAGACAAAAAACATGAGGATAAATAAGCTATAAAACAAACAAACATGAGGATAAGTCAGATATAAAACAAACAAGCATGAGGATAAATCAGGCTATAAAACCAGCAAACATGAGGATAAATCAACTATAAAACAAGCAAACATGAAGATAATCAGACTATAAGACAAACAAACATGAGGATAAATCAGCTATAAATAAACAAACATGAGGATAAATCATACTATAAACCAACAAACAGGTTAAATCAGCTATAAAACAAACGAGGATAAATGAGACTTTAAAACAAACATGATAAATCAGACTATAAAACCAACAAACATGGCGATAAATCAGCTATAAAACAAACAAACATGAGGATAAATAAGTCTATAAAACAAACAAACATGAGGCTAAATCAGACTATAAAACAAACAAACATGAGGATAAATCACACTATAAACCAACAAACATGAGGTTAAATCACCTATAAAACAAACAAGATTAAATCAGACTATAAAACAAACAAACATGAGGATGAATCAGACTATAAATTAACAAACATGAGGTGAAATAAGCTATAAAACAAACGGGGATAAATCAGCTGTAGAACAAACAAACATGAGATTAAATCAGCTGTAAAACAAACAAACATGAGATTAAATCAGCTGTAAAACAAACAAACATGAGGATAAATCAGATTATAAAACAAACAAACAAACATGAGGAATAATCAGCTGTAAAACTAACAAAAATGAGGATAAATTAAACTATAAACCAACAAACATGGATAAATAAGACTATGAATCAAACAATTATGAGGATAAATCAGACTATAAAACCAACAAACATGAGGATAAATGGGCTATAAAACAAGCAAACATGAGTATAAATCAGCTATAAAACAAACAAACATGAGGACAAGTCAGACTATAAAACCAACATGAGGATATATCAGATTATAAAACAAACAGACATGAGTATAAATAAAACTATAAGACAAACACACATGAGGATGAATCAGACTGTAAAACAAACAAACATGAGGATAAATCAGCTATAAAAGAAACAAACATAAGTATAATCACACAAGAAGAAAAACAAACATCAGGACAATCAGACTATAAGACAAACAAACATGAGGATAAAGCAGACTATAAAACAAACCAACATGCAGATAAATCAGCTATAAAACCAACAAACATGAGGATAAATCAACTATAAAACAAACAAACATGAGGCTAAATCAGACTATAAGACAAACAAACATGAGGACAAATCAGCTATAAAACAAACAAACATGAGGATAAATCATACTATAAAGCAACAAACATGAGGTTAAATCACCTATAAAACAAACGAGGATAAATCAGCTATAAAACAAACAAACATGAGGATAAATAATTCTATAAAACAAACAAACGAGATTAAATCAGATGTAAAACAAACAAACATGAGGATAAATCAGATTATAAAACAAACAATCATGAGGATAAATAAGACCATAAGACAAACAAACATGAGGATAAATCAGCTATAAAACAAACAAACATGAGATTAAATCAGCTGTAAAACAAACAAACATGAGGATAAATCCGACTATAAGACAAAAAACATGAGGATAAATCAGCTATAAAACAAACAAACATGAGGATAAGTCAGATATAAAACAAACAAGCATGAGGATAAATCAGGCTATAAAACCAGCAAACATGAGGATAAATCAACTATAAAACAAACAATCATGAAGATAATAAGACTATAAAACAAACAAACATGAGGATAAATAAGTCTATAAAACAAAAAAACCTGAGTATAAATCAGCTATAAAACAAACAAACATGAGGACAAGTCAGACTATAAAACCAACATGAGGATAAATCAGATGTAAAACAAACAAGCATGAGGATAAATCATGCTATTAAAAAACAAACATGAGGGTAAATCAGACTATAAAACAAAAAACATGACGTTAAATCAGCGATAAAACAAACATGAGGATAAATCAACTATAAACCAAACAAACATGAAGATAATCAGACTATAAGACAAACAAACATGAGGATAAATCAGCTATAAATAAACAAACATGAGGATAAATCATACTATAAACCAACAAACATGAGGTTAAATCAGCTATAAAACAAACGAGGACGAATCAGACTTTAAAACCAACATGATAAATCAGACTATAAAACAAACAAACATGAGGATAAATTAGTCTATAAACAAACAAACATGACATCAAATCAGCTGTAAAAAAACAATCATGAGGATAAATCAGATTATAAAACGAATAAACATGATGATAAATCAGCTATAAAACAAACAAACGAGGATAAATCAGCTATAAAACAAACACACATGAGGATGAATCAGACTGTAAAACAAACAAACATGAGGATAAATCAGCTATAAAAGAAACAAACATAAGGATAATCACACAAGAAGAAAAACAAACATCAGGACAATCAGACTATAAGACAAACAACCTGAGGACAAATCAACTATAAAACAAACAAACATGAAGATAGTCAGACTATAAGACAAACAAACATGAGGACAAATCAGCTATAAAACAAACAAACGAGGATAAATCATACTATAAACCAACAAACATGAGGTTTAATCACCTATAAAACAAACGAGGATAAATCAGACTATAAAACAAAAAACATGAGGATGAATCAGACTATAAACCAACAATCATGAGGTTAAATCAGCTATAAAACAAACGAGGACAAATCAGCTATAAAACAAACAAACATGAGGCTAAATCAGACTATAAAACAAAGAAACATGAGGATAAATCAACTATAAAACAAACAAACATGAAGATAGTCAGACTATAAGACAAACAAACATGAGGACAAATCAGCTATAAAACAAACAAACATGAGGATTAATCAGCTGTAAAACTAACAAAAATGAGGATAAATCAAACTATAAACCAACAATCGTGGATAAATCAGACTATAAAACAAAAAGACATGACGATAAATCAGCTATAAAACAAACATGGGGATAAATCAGATTATAAAACAAACAAACATGAGGATAAATAAGACTATAAGACAAACAAACATGATGATAAATCAGCTATAAAACAAACAAACATGAGGACAAGTCATACTATAAACCAACATGAGGATAAATCAGATGTAAAACAAACAAGCATGAGGATAAATCATGCTATTAAACAAACTAACATGAGGGTAAATCAGACTATAAAACAAAAAAACATGACGATAAATCAGCGATAAAACAAACATTAGGTATAAATCAGATTATAAAACAAACAGACATGAGGATAAATAAGACTATAAGACAAACAAACATGAGGATAAATCAGCTATAAATAAACAAACATGAGGATAAATCATACTATAAACCAACACACAGGTTAAATCAGCTATAAAACAAACGAGGATAAATGAGACTTTAAAACAAACAAGATAAATCAGACTATAAAACCAACAAACATGGCGATAAATCCCCTATAAAACAAACAAACATGAGGATAAATAAGTCTATAAAACAAACAAACATGAGGCTAAATCAGACTATAAAACAAACAAACATGAGGATAAATCACACTATAAACCAACAAACATGAGGTTAAATCACCTATAAAACAAACAAGATTAAATCAGACTATAAAACAAACATGATAAATCAGACCATAAAACAAACAAACATGAGGATTAATCAGACTATAAACCAACAAACATGAGGTGAAATAAGCTATAAAACAAACGATGATAAATCAGCTGTAAAACAAACAATTATGAGGTTAAATCAGGCTATAAAACAAAAAACATGAGATTAAATCAGCTGCAAAACAAACAAACATGAGGATAAATCAGATTATAAAACAAACAAACATGAGGATTAATCAGCTGTAAAACTAACAAAAATGAGGATAAATTAAACTATAAACCAACAAACATGGATAAATCAGACTAAAAAATAAACAAACATGAGGATAAATCAGACTATAAAACAAACAAACATGATGATAAATCATACTATAAACCAACAAACAGGTTAAATCAGCTATAAAACAAACGAGGATAAATGAGACTTTAAAACAAACATGATAAATCAGACTATAAAACCAACAAATATGACGATAAATCAGCTATTAAAAAAAACAAACATGAGGATAAATAAGTCTATAAAACAAACAAACATGAGCATAAATCATACTATAAACCAACAAACATGAGGTGAAATAAGCTATAAAACAAACATGAGGTGAAATAAGCTATAAAACAAACGAGGCTAAATCAGCTGTAAAACAAACAAACATGAGATTAAATCAGCTGTAAAACTAACAAAAATGAGGATAAATTAAACTATAAACCAACAAACATGGTTAAATCAGACTATAAAACAAACCATTATGAGGATAAATCAGACTATAAAACCAACAAACATGAGGATAAATCAGCTATAAAACAAGCAAACATGAGATTAAATCAGCTATAAAAAACAAACATGAGGATAAAACAGACTATAAAACAAAAAAACCTGAGTATAAATCAGCTATAAAACAAACAAACATGAGGACAAGTCAGACTATAAAACCAAAATGAGGATAAATCAGATGTAAAAAAAACAAGCATGAGGATAAATCATGCTATTAAAAAAACAAACATGAGGGTAAATCAGACTATAAAACAAAAAACATGACGATAAATCAGCGATAAAACAAACATGAGGATAAATCAACTATAAACCAAACAAACATGAAGATAATCAGACTATAAGACAAACAAACATGAGGATAAATCAGCTATAAATAAACAAACATGAGGATAAATCATACTATAAACCAACAAACATGAGGTTAAATCAGCTATAAAACAAACGAGGACAAATCAGACTTTAAAACCAACATGAGGATAAATCAGATGTAAAACAAACAAGCATGAGGATAAATTAGTCTATAAACAAACAAACATGACATCAAATCAGCTGTAAAAAAACAATCATGAGGATAAATCAGATTATAAAACGAATAAACATGATGATAAATCAGCTATAAAACAAACAAACGAGGATAAATCAGCTATAAAACAAACACACATGAGGATGAATCAGACTGTAAAACAAACAAACATGAGGATAAATCAGCTATAAAAGAAACAAACATAAGGATAATCACACAAGAAGAAAAACAAACATCAGGACAATCAGACTATAAGACAAACAAACATGAGGACAAATCAACTATAAAACAAACAAACATGAAGATAGTCAGACTATAAGACAAACAAACATGAGGACAAATCAGCTATAAAACAAACAAACGAGGATAAATCATACTATAAACCAACAAACATGAGGTTTAATCACCTATAAAACAAACGAGGATAAATCAGACTATAAAACAAAAAACATGAGGATGAATCAGACTATAAACCAACAATTCTACTACTTTCGGCTGCTCCCGTTAGGGGTCGCCACAGCGGATCATCCGTTTCCATTTCTTCCTGTCTTCTGCGTCTTCCTCTGTCACATCAGCCACCTGCATGTCTTCCCTCACCACATCCATAAACCTCCTCTTTGGCCTTCCTCTTCTCCTCTTCCCTGGCAGCTCCATATTCAGCATCCTTCTCCCAATATACTCAGCATCTCTCCTCCACACATGTCCAAGCCATCTCAATCTTGCCTCTCTTGCTTTGTCTCCAAACCGTCCAACCTGAGCGGTCCCTCTAATATAATCGTTCCTAATCCTGTCCTTCTTCGTTACTCCCAGTGAAAATCTTAGCATCTTCAACTCTGCCACCTCCAGCTCCGCCTCCTGTCTTTTCGTCAGTGCCACTGTCTCCAAACCATATAACATAGCTGGTCTCACAACCATCTTGTAAACTTTCCCTTTAACTCTTGCTGGTACCCTTCTGTCGCAAATCACTCCTGACACACTTCTCCACCCACTCCAACCTGCCTGCACTCTCTTTTTCACCTCTCTACTGCACTCCCCGTTACTTTGGACAGTTGACCCCAAGTATTTAAACTCAGATGCCTTTGTCACCGCCACTCCTTGCATCCTGACCATTCCACTGTCCTCTCTCTCATTCACGCATAGGTATTCCGTCTTGCTCCTACTGACTTTCATTCCTCTTCTCTCTAGTGCATACCTCCACCTCTCCAGGCTCTCCTCGACCTGCACCCTACTCTCGCTACAGATCACAATGTCATCCGCGAACATCATCGTCCATGGAGACTCCTGCCTGATCTTGTCCGTCAACCTGTCCATCACCATTGCAAACAAGAAAGGGCTAAGAGCCGATCCTTGATGTAATCCCACCTCCACCTTGAACCCATCTGTCATTCCAACCGCACACCTCACCATTGTCACACTTCCCTCATACGTATCCTGCACCACTCCTACATACTTCTCTGCAACTCCTGACTTCCTCATACAATACCACACCTCCTCTCTCGGCACTCTGTCATAAGCTTTCTCTAAATCTACAAAGACACAATGCAACTCTTTCTGGCCTTCTCTATACTTCTCAATCAACATTCTCAAAGCAAACATCGCATCTGTGGTGCTCTTTCGTGGCATGAAACCATACTGCTGCTCGCTGATCGTCACCTCTCCTCTTAACCTAGCTTCTATTACTCTTTCCCAAATCTTCATGCTGTGGCTGATCAACTTTATACCTCTGTAGTTGTTACAGTTCTGCACATCGCCCTTGTTCTTGAAAATCGGTACCAGTATGCTTCTTCTCCACTCCTCAGGCATCCTCTCACTTTCCAGGATTGTGTTAAACAATCTAGTTAGAAACTCCACTGCCATCTCTCCTAAACATCTCCATGCCTCCACAGGTATGTCATCAGGACCAACTGCCTTTCCATTCTTCATCCTCTTCATAGCTGCCCTCACTTCCTCCTTGCTAATCCGCTGAACTTCCTGATTCACTATCCCTACATCATCCAACCTTCTCTCTCTCTCATTTTCTTCATTCATCAGCCCCTCAAAGTATTCCTTCCACCTTCTTAGCACACTCTCCTCGCTTGTCAGCACATTTCCATCTCTATCCTTGATCGCCCTAACTTGCTGCACATCCTTTGCAGCTTGGTCCCTCTGTCTAGCCAATCGGTACAAGTCCTTTTCTCCTTCCTTAGTGTCTAACCTGTCATACAACTCACCATACGCCTTTTCCTTTGCCTTTGCCACCTCTCTCTTTGCTTTACGCTGCATCTCCTTGTACTCCTGTCTACTTTCTTCATCTCTCTGACTATCCCACTTCTTCTTTGCCAACCTTTTCCTCTGTATAATTTGCTGTACTTCCTCATTCCACCACCAAGTCTCCTTGTCTTCCTTCCTCTGTCCTGATGACATACCAAGTACCTTCCTAGCTGTCTCCCTCACTATTTCTGCAGTGGTTTTCCAGCCATCTGGCAACTCTTCACTACCACCCAGTGCCTGTCTTAACTCCTGCCTGAACTCCACACAACAGTCTTCCTTCTTCAACTTCCACCATTTAATCTTCGGCTGTGTCTTCACTCGCTTCCTCTTCTTGGTCTCCAAAGTCATCCTACAGACCACCATCCGATGCTGCCTGGCTACGCTCTCCCCTGTCACCACCTTGCAGTCTCCAATCCCTTTTAGATGGTGCCTTCTACATAAGATATAGTCCAACTGTGTGCACTTTCCTCCACTCTTGTACGTCACCCTGTGTTCCTCCCTCTTCTTGAAATATGTATTCACCACAGCCATTTCCATCCTTTTCGCAAAATCGACCACCATCTGTCCTTCCACATTTCTCTTCTTGACTCCATACTTTCCCATCACCTCCTCATCACCTCTGTTCCCTTCACCAACATGTCCATTGAAGTCCGCTCCAATCACCACTCTCTCCTCCTTGGGTACCCTCTCCACCATGTCGTCCAACTCATTCCAGAATTCTTCTTTTTCATCCATCTCACACCCAACTTGCGGGGCATATGCGCTGATAACATTCAGCAATAAACCTTCAATTTCCAGCTTCATACTCATCACTCTGTCTGACACTCTCTTCACCTCCAGCACGCCCTTGACATACTCTTCCTTCAGAATTACCCCTACCCCATTTCTCCTCCCATTCACACCATGGTAGAAGAGTTTGAACCCACCTCCGATACTCCTGGCCTTACTCCCCTTCCACCTGGTCTCTTGCACACACAGTATGCCTACCTTTCTTCTTTCCATCATGTCAGCCAGCTCTCTCCCTTTACCAGTCATAGTGCCAACATTCAAAGTTCCAACTCTCACCTCCACATGCCTACCCTTCCTCCTCTCTAGCTGCCTCTGGACATGCTTTCCTCCTCTCCTTCTCCTTCGCCCAACAGTAGCATAGTTTCCACCGACACCCTGCTGGTTAATAGTACCGGTGGCGGTCGTTGGTAACCCGGGCCTCGACCGATCCGGTATGTAAGTCTTATTTATGATCCGCATATTTGATTTGGCAAAGATTTTACACCGGATGCCCTTCCTGACGCAACCCTCCCCATTTGTCCGGGCTTGGGACCGGCACTAAGGATGCACTGGCTTGTGCATCCTCAGTGGCTGGGTTACTATAAACCAACAATCATGAGGTTAAATCAGCTATAAAACAAACGAGGACAAATCAGCTATAAAACAAACAAACATGAGGCTAAATCAGACTATAAAACAAAGAAACATGAGGATAAATCAACTATAAAACAAACAAACATGAAGATAGTCAGACTATAAGACAAACAAACATGAGGACAAATCAGCTATAAAACAAACAAACATGAGGATTAATCAGCTGTAAAACTAACAAAAATGAGGATAAATCAAACTATAAACCAAAAAACGTGGATAAATCAGACTATAAAACAAAAAGACATGACGATAAATCAGCTATAAAACAAACATGGGGATAAATCAGATTATAAAACAAACAAACATGAGGATAAATAAGACTATAAGACAAACAAACATGAGGATAAATCAGCTATAAAACAAACAAACATGAGGATAAATCAGACTATAAACCAACAAACATGACGTTAAATCAGCTATAAAACAAACGAGGACAAATCAGCTATAAAACAAACAAACATGAGGATAAATAAGTCTATAAAACAAACAAACGAGATTAAATCAGATGTAAAACAAACAAACATGAGGATAAATCAGCTGTAAAACTAACAAAAATGAGGATAAATCAAACTATAAACCAACAAAGGTGGATAAATCAGACTATAAGACAAACAAACATGAGGACAAATCAGCTATAAAACAAACAAACATGAGGATAAATCATACTATAAACCAACAAACATGAGGTTAAATCAGCTATAAAACAAACGAGGATAAATCAGACTTTAAAACCAACATGATAAATCAGACTATAAAACAAACAAACATGAGGATAAATAAGTCTAAAAACAAACAAACATGACATCAAATCAGCTGTAAAAAAAACAAACATGAGGATAAATCAGATTATAAAACGAACAAACATGATGATAAATCAGCTATAAAACAAACAAACGAGGATAAATCAGCTATAAAACAAACACACATGAGGATGAATCAGATTGTAAAACAAACAAACATGAGGATAAATCAGCTATAAAAGAAACAAACATAAGGATAATCACACAAGAAAAAAAACAAACATCAGGACAATCAGACTATAAGACAAACAAACATGAGGATAAAGCAGACTATAAAACAAACCAACATGCAGATAAATCAGCTATAAAACAAACACACATGAGGCTAAATCAGACTATAAAACAAAGAAACATGAGGATAAATCAACTATAAAACAAACAAACATGAAGATAGTCAGACTATAAGACAAACAAACATGAGGACAAATCGGCTATAAAACAAACAAACATGAGGATAAATCATACTATAAACCAACAAACATGAGGTTAAATCACCTATAAAACAAACGAGGATAAATCAGACTATAAAACAAAAAACATGACGATGAATCAGACTACAAACCAACAAACATGAGGATAAATCAGCCATAAAACAAACAAACATGACGATAAATCACCTATAAAACAAAAAAACCTGAGGATAAATCAGACTATAAAACCAACAAACATGAGGATAAATCAGCTATAAAACAAACAAACATGAGATTAAATCATCTATAAAAAACAAATGAGGATTAATCAGATTATAAAACAAACAGACATGAGTATAAATAAGACTATAAGACAAACACACATGAGGATGAATCAGAATGTAAAACAAACAAACATGAGGATAAATCCGACTATAAGACAAAAAACATGAGGATAAATGAGCTATAAAACAAACAAACATGAGGATAAGTCAGATATAAAACAAACAAGCATGAGGATAAATCAGGCTATAAAACCAGCAAACATGAGGATAAATCAACTATAAAACAAGCAAACATGAAGATAATCAGACTATAAGACATACAAACATGAGGATAAATCACTTATAAATAAACAAACATGAGGATAAATCATACTATAAACCAACAAACAGGTTAAATCAGCTATAAAACAAACGATGATAAATGAGATTTTAAAACAAACATGATAAATCAGACTATAAAACCAACAAACATGGCGATAAATCAGCTATAAAACAAACAAACAAGCATGAGGATAAATCAGGCTATAAAACAAACAAACATGAGGCTAAATATGACTATAAACCAACAAACATGAGGTTAAATCACCTATAAAACAAACAAGATTAAATCAGACTATAAAACAAACAAACATGAGGATGAATCAGACTATAAATTAACAAACATGAGGTGAAATAAGCTATAAAACAAACATGGGGATAAATCAGATTATAAAACAAACAGACATGAGTATAAATAAGACTATAAGACAAACACACATGAGGATGAATCAGAATGTAAAACAAACAAACATGAGGATAAATCCGACTATAAGACAAAAAACATGAGGATAAATGAGCTATAAAACAAACAAACATGAGGATAAGTCAGATATAAAACAAACAAGCATGAGGATAAATCAGGCTATAAAACCAGCAAACATGAGGATAAATCAACTATAAGACAAACAAACATGAGGATAAATCAGCTATAAATAAACATACATGAGGATAAATCATACTAAAAACCAACAAACAGGTTAAATCAGCTATAAAACAAACGAGGATAAATGAGACTTTAAAACACAAACATGATAAATCAGACTATAAAACCAACAAACATGGCGATAAATCAGCTATAAAACAAACAAACATGAGGATAAATAAGTCTATAAAACAAACAAACATGAGGCTAAATCAGACTATAAAACAAACAAACATGAGGATAAATCACACTATAAACCAACAAACATGAGGCTAAATCAGACTATAAACCAACAAACATGAGGTTAAATCACCTATAAAACAAACAAGATTAAATCAGACTATAAAACAAACAAACATGAGGATGAATCAGACTATAAATTAACAAACATGAGGTGAAATAAGCTATAAAACAAACGAGGATAAATCAGCTGTAAAACAAACAAGCATGAGGTTAAATCAGGCTATAAAACAAACAAACATGAGATTAAATCAGCTGTAAAACAAACAAACATGAGGATAAATCAGATTATTAAACCAACAAACATGGCGATAAATCAGCTATAAAACAAACAAACATGAGGCTAAATCAGACTATAAAACAAACAAACATGAGGATAAATCACACTATAAACCAACAAACATGAGTTTAAATCACCTATAAAACAAACAAGATTAAATCAGACTATAAAACAAACACACATGAGGTGAAATAAGCTATAAAACAAACGAGGACAAATCAGCTGTAAAACCAACATGATAAATCAGACTATAAAACAAACAAACATGAGGATAAATTAGTCTATAAACAAACAAACATGACATCAAATCAGCTGTAAAAAAACAATCATGAGGATAAATCAGATTATAAAACGAATAAACATGATGATAAATCAGCTATAAAACAAACAAACGAGGATAAATCAGCTATAAAACAAACACACATGAGGATGAATCAGACTGTAAAACAAACAAACATGAGGATAAATCAGCTATAAAAGAAACAAACATAAGGATAATCACACAAGAAGAAAAACAAACATCAGGACAATCAGACTATAAGACAAACAAACCTGAGGACAAATCAACTATAAAACAAACAAACATGAAGATAGTCAGACTATAAGACAAACAAACATGAGGACAAATCAGCTATAAAACAAACAAACGAGGATAAATCATACTATAAACCAACAAACATGAGGTTTAATCACCTATAAAACAAACGAGGATAAATCAGACTATAAAACAAAAAACATGAGGATGAATCAGACTATAAACCAACAATCATGAGGTTAAATCAGCTATAAAACAAACGAGGACAAATCAGCTATAAAACAAACAAACATGAGGCTAAATCAGACTATAAAACAAAGAAACATGAGGATAAATCAACTATAAAACAAACAAACATGAAGATAGTCAGACTATAAGACACACAAACATGAGGACAAATCAGCTATAAAACAAACAAACATGAGGATTAATCAGCTGTAAAACTAACAAAAATGAGGATAAATCAAACTATAAACCAACAAACGTGGATAAATCAGACTATAAAACAAAAAGACATGACGATAAATCAGCTATAAAACAAACATGGGGATAAATCAGATTATAAAACAAACAAACATGAGGATAAATAAGACTATAAGACAAACAAACATGACGATAAATCAGCTATAAAACAAACAAACATGAGGACAAGTCATACTATAAACCAACATGAGGATAAATCAGATGTAAAACAAACAAGCATGAGGATAAATCATGCTATTAAACAAACTAACATGAGGGTAAATCAGACTATAAAACAAAAAAACATGACGATAAATCAGCGATAAAACAAACATTAGGTATAAATCAGATTATAAAACAAACAGACATGAGGATAAATAAGACTATAAGACAAACAAACATGAGGATAAATCAGCTATAAATAAACAAACATGAGGATAAATCATACTATAAACCAACACACAGGTTAAATCAGCTATAAAACAAACGAGGATAAATGAGACTTTAAAACAAACAAGATAAATCAGACTATAAAACCAACAAACATGGCGATAAATCCCCTATAAAACAAACAAACATGAGGATAAATAAGTCTATAAAACAAACAAACATGAGGCTAAATCAGACTATAAAACAAACAAACATGAGGATAAATCACACTATAAACCAACAAACATGAGGTTAAATCACCTATAAAACAAACAAGATTAAATCAGACTATAAAACAAACATGATAAATCAGACCATAAAACAAACAAACATGAGGATTAATCAGACTATAAACCAACAAACATGAGGTGAAATAAGCTATAAAACAAACGATGATAAATCAGCTGTAAAACAAACAATTATGAGGTTAAATCAGGCTATAAAACAAAAAACATGAGATTAAATCAGCTGCAAAACAAACAAACATGAGGATAAATCAGATTATAAAACAAACAAACATGAGGATTAATCAGCTGTAAAACTAACAAAAATGAGGATAAATTAAACTATAAACCAACAAACATGGATAAATCAGACTAAAAAATAAACAAACATGAGGATAAATCAGACTATAAAACCAACAAACATGATGATAAATCATACTATAAACCAACAAACAGGTTAAATCAGCTATAAAACAAACGAGGATAAATGAGACTTTAAAACAAACATGATAAATCAGACTATAAAACCAACAAATATGACGATAAATCAGCTATTAAAAAAAACAAACATGAGGATAAATAAGTCTATAAAACAAACAAACATGAGCATAAATCATACTATAAACCAACAAACATGAGGTGAAATAAGCTATAAAACAAACATGAGGTGAAATAAGCTATAAAACAAACGAGGCTAAATCAGCTGTAAAACAAACAAACATGAGATTAAATCAGCTGTAAAACTAACAAAAATGAGGATAAATTAAACTATAAACCAACAAACATGGTTAAATCAGACTATAAAACAAACCATTATGAGGATAAATCAGACTATAAAACCAACAAACATGAGGATAAATCAGCTATAAAACAAGCAAACATGAGATTAAATCAGCTATAAAAAACAAACATGAGGATAAATCAGACTATAAAACAAAAAAACCTGAGTATAAATCAGCTATAAAACAAACAAACATGAGGACAAGTCAGACTATAAAACCAAAATGAGGATAAATCAGATGTAAAAAAAACAAGCATGAGGATAAATCATGCTATTAAAAAAACAAACATGAGGGTAAATCAGACTATAAAACAAAAAACATGACGATAAATCAGCGATAAAACAAACATGAGGATAAATCAACTATAAACCAAACAAACATGAAGATAATCAGACTATAAGACAAACAAACATGAGGATAAATCAGCTATAAATAAACAAACATGAGGATAAATCATACTATAAACCAACAAACATGAGGTTAAATCAGCTATAAAACAAACGAGGACAAATCAGACTTTAAAACCAACATGAGGATAAATCAGATGTAAAACAAACAAGCATGAGGATAAATTAGTCTATAAACAAACAAACATGACATCAAATCAGCTGTAAAAAAACAATCATGAGGATAAATCAGATTATAAAACGAATAAACATGATGATAAATCAGCTATAAAACAAACAAACGAGGATAAATCAGCTATAAAACAAACACACATGAGGATGAATCAGACTGTAAAACAAACAAACATGAGGATAAATCAGCTATAAAAGAAACAAACATAAGGATAATCACACAAGAAGAAAAACAAACATCAGGACAATCAGACTATAAGACAAACAAACATGAGGACAAATCAACTATAAAACAAACAAACATGAAGATAGTCAGACTATAAGACAAACAAACATGAGGACAAATCAGCTATAAAACAAACAAACGAGGATAAATCATACTATAAACCAACAAACATGAGGTTTAATCACCTATAAAACAAACGAGGATAAATCAGACTATAAAACAAAAAACATGAGGATGAATCAGACTATAAACCAACAATCATGAGGTTAAATCAGCTATAAAACAAACGAGGACAAATCAGCTATAAAACAAACAAACATGAGGATAAATCCGACTATAAGACAAAAAACATGAGGATAAATAAGCTATAAAACAAACAAACATGAAGATAGTCAGACTATAAGACAAACAAACATGAGGACAAATCAGCTATAAAACAAACAAACATGAGGATTAATCAGCTGTAAAACTAACAAAAATGAGGATAAATCAAACTATAAACCAAAAAACGTGGATAAATCAGACTATAAAACAAAAAGACATGACGATAAATCAGCTATAAAACAAACATGGGGATAAATCAGATTATAAAACAAACAAACATGAGGATAAATAAGACTATAAGACAAACAAACATGAGGATAAATCAGCTATAAAACAAACAAACATGAGGATAAATCAGACTATAAACCAACAAACATGACGTTAAATCAGCTATAAAACAAACGAGGACAAATCAGCTATAAAACAAACAAACATGAGGATAAATAAGTCTATAAAACAAACAAACGAGATTAAATCAGATGTAAAACAAACAAACATGAGGATAAATCAGCTGTAAAACTAACAAAAATGAGGATAAATCAAACTATAAACCAACAAAGGTGGATAAATCAGACTATAAGACAAACAAACATGAGGACAAATCAGCTATAAAACAAACAAACATGAGGATAAATCATACTATAAACCAACAAACATGAGGTTAAATCAGCTATAAAACAAACGAGGATAAATCAGACTTTAAAACCAACATGATAAATCAGACTATAAAACAAACAAACATGAGGATAAATAAGTCTAAAAACAAACAAACATGACATCAAATCAGCTGTAAAAAAAACAAACATGAGGATAAATCAGATTATAAAACGAACAAACATGATGATAAATCAGCTATAAAACAAACAAACGAGGATAAATCAGCTATAAAACAAACACACATGAGGATGAATCAGATTGTAAAACAAACAAACATGAGGATAAATCAGCTATAAAAGAAACAAACATAAGGATAATCACACAAGAAAAAAAACAAACATCAGGACAATCAGACTATAAGACAAACAAACATGAGGATAAAGCAGACTATAAAACAAACCAACATGCAGATAAATCAGCTATAAAACAAACACACATGAGGCTAAATCAGACTATAAAACAAAGAAACATGAGGATAAATCAACTATAAAACAAACAAACATGAAGATAGTCAGACTATAAGACAAACAAACATGAGGACAAATCGGCTATAAAACAAACAAACATGAGGATAAATCATACTATAAACCAACAAACATGAGGTTAAATCACCTATAAAACAAACGAGGATAAATCAGACTATAAAACAAAAAACATGACGATGAATCAGACTACAAACCAACAAACATGAGGATAAATCAGCCATAAAACAAACAAACATGACGATAAATCACCTATAAAACAAAAAAACCTGAGGATAAATCAGACTATAAAACCAACAAACATGAGGATAAATCAGCTATAAAACAAACAAACATGAGATTAAATCATCTATAAAAAACAAATGAGGATTAATCAGATTATAAAACAAACAGACATGAGTATAAATAAGACTATAAGACAAACACACATGAGGATGAATCAGAATGTAAAACAAACAAACATGAGGATAAATCCGACTATAAGACAAAAAACATGAGGATAAATGAGCTATAAAACAAACAAACATGAGGATAAGTCAGATATAAAACAAACAAGCATGAGGATAAATCAGGCTATAAAACCAGCAAACATGAGGATAAATCAACTATAAAACAAGCAAACATGAAGATAATCAGACTATAAGACATACAAACATGAGGATAAATCACTTATAAATAAACAAACATGAGGATAAATCATACTATAAACCAACAAACAGGTTAAATCAGCTATAAAACAAACGATGATAAATGAGATTTTAAAACAAACATGATAAATCAGACTATAAAACCAACAAACATGGCGATAAATCAGCTATAAAACAAACAAACAAGCATGAGGATAAATCAGGCTATAAAACAAACAAACATGAGGCTAAATATGACTATAAACCAACAAACATGAGGTTAAATCACCTATAAAACAAACAAGATTAAATCAGACTATAAAACAAACAAACATGAGGATGAATCAGACTATAAATTAACAAACATGAGGTGAAATAAGCTATAAAACAAACTAGGATAAATCAGATTATAAAACAAACAGACATGAGTATAAATAAGACTATAAGACAAACACACATGAGGATGAATCAGAATGTAAAACAAACAAACATGAGGATAAATCCGACTATAAGACAAAAAACATGAGGATAAATGAGCTATAAAACAAACAAACATGAGGATAAATCAGCTATAAATAAACAAACATGAGGATAAATCATACTATAAACCAACAAACATGAGGTTAAATCAGCTATAAAACAAACGAGGACAAATCAGACTTTAAAACCAACATGAGGATAAATCAGATGTAAAACAAACAAGCATGAGGATAAATTAGTCTATAAACAAACAAACATGACATCAAATCAGCTGTAAAAAAACAATCATGAGGATAAATCAGATTATAAAACGAATAAACATGATGATAAATCAGCTATAAAACAAACAAACGAGGATAAATCAGCTATAAAACAAACACACATGAGGATGAATCAGACTGTAAAACAAACAAACATGAGGATAAATCAGCTATAAAAGAAACAAACATAAGGATAATCACACAAGAAGAAAAACAAACATCAGGACAATCAGACTATAAGACAAACAAACATGAGGACAAATCAACTATAAAACAAACAAACATGAAGATAGTCAGACTATAAGACAAACAAACATGAGGACAAATCAGCTATAAAACAAACAAACGAGGATAAATCATACTATAAACCAACAAACATGAGGTTTAATCACCTATAAAACAAACGAGGATAAATCAGACTATAAAACAAAAAACATGAGGATGAATCAGACTATAAACCAACAATCATGAGGTTAAATCAGCTATAAAACAAACGAGGACAAATCAGCTATAAAACAAACAAACATGAGGATAAATCCGACTATAAGACAAAAAACATGAGGATAAATAAGCTATAAAACAAACAAACATGAAGATAGTCAGACTATAAGACAAACAAACATGAGGACAAATCAGCTATAAAACAAACAAACATGAGGATTAATCAGCTGTAAAACTAACAAAAATGAGGATAAATCAAACTATAAACCAAAAAACGTGGATAAATCAGACTATAAAACAAAAAGACATGACGATAAATCAGCTATAAAACAAACATGGGGATAAATCAGATTATAAAACAAACAAACATGAGGATAAATAAGACTATAAGACAAACAAACATGAGGATAAATCAGCTATAAAACAAACAAACATGAGGATAAATCAGACTATAAACCAACAAACATGACGTTAAATCAGCTATAAAACAAACGAGGACAAATCAGCTATAAAACAAACAAACATGAGGATAAATAAGTCTATAAAACAAACAAACGAGATTAAATCAGATGTAAAACAAACAAACATGAGGATAAATCAGCTGTAAAACTAACAAAAATGAGGATAAATCAAACTATAAACCAACAAAGGTGGATAAATCAGACTATAAGACAAACAAACATGAGGACAAATCAGCTATAAAACAAACAAACATGAGGATAAATCATACTATAAACCAACAAACATGAGGTTAAATCAGCTATAAAACAAACGAGGATAAATCAGACTTTAAAACCAACATGATAAATCAGACTATAAAACAAACAAACATGAGGATAAATAAGTCTAAAAACAAACAAACATGACATCAAATCAGCTGTAAAAAAAACAAACATGAGGATAAATCAGATTATAAAACGAACAAACATGATGATAAATCAGCTATAAAACAAACAAACGAGGATAAATCAGCTATAAAACAAACACACATGAGGATGAATCAGATTGTAAAACAAACAAACATGAGGATAAATCAGCTATAAAAGAAACAAACATAAGGATAATCACACAAGAAAAAAAAACAAACATCAGGACAATCAGACTATAAGACAAACAAACATGAGGATAAAGCAGACTATAAAACAAACCAACATGCAGATAAATCAGCTATAAAACAAACACACATGAGGCTAAATCAGACTATAAAACAAAGAAACATGAGGATAAATCAACTATAAAACAAACAAACATGAAGATAGTCAGACTATAAGACAAACAAACATGAGGACAAATCGGCTATAAAACAAACAAACATGAGGATAAATCATACTATAAACCAACAAACATGAGGTTAAATCACCTATAAAACAAACGAGGATAAATCAGACTATAAAACAAAAAACATGACGATGAATCAGACTACAAACCAACAAACATGAGGATAAATCAGCCATAAAACAAACAAACATGACGATAAATCACCTATAAAACAAAAAAACCTGAGGATAAATCAGACTATAAAACCAACAAACATGAGGATAAATCAGCTATAAAACAAACAAACATGAGATTAAATCATCTATAAAAAACAAATGAGGATTAATCAGATTATAAAACAAACAGACATGAGTATAAATAAGACTATAAGACAAACACACATGAGGATGAATCAGAATGTAAAACAAACAAACATGAGGATAAATCCGACTATAAGACAAAAAACATGAGGATAAATGAGCTATAAAACAAACAAACATGAGGATATGTCAGATATAAAACAAACAAGCATGAGGATAAATCAGGCTATAAAACCAGCAAACATGAGGATAAATCAACTATAAAACAAGCAAACATGAAGATAATCAGACTATAAGACATACAAACATGAGGATAAATCACTTATAAATAAACAAACATGAGGATAAATCATACTATAAACCAACAAACAGGTTAAATCAGCTATAAAACAAACGATGATAAATGAGATTTTAAAACAAACATGATAAATCAGACTATAAAACCAACAAACATGGCGATAAATCAGCTATAAAACAAACAAACAAGCATGAGGATAAATCAGGCTATAAAACAAACAAACATGAGGCTAAATATGACTATAAACCAACAAACATGAGGTTAAATCACCTATAAAACAAACAAGATTAAATCAGACTATAAAACAAACAAACATGAGGATGAATCAGACTATAAATTAACAAACATGAGGTGAAATAAGCTATAAAACAAACTAGGATAAATCAGATTATAAAACAAACAGACATGAGTATAAATAAGACTATAAGACAAACACACATGAGGATGAATCAGAATGTAAAACAAACAAACATGAGGATAAATCCGACTATAAGACAAAAAACATGAGGATAAATGAGCTATAAAACAAACAAACATGAGGATAAGTCAGATATAAAACAAACAAGCATGAGGATAAATCAGGCTATAAAACCAGCAAACATGAGGATAAATCAACTATAAGACAAACAAACATGAGGATAAATCAGCTATAAATAAACATACATGAGGATAAATCATACTATAAACCAACAAACAGGTTAAATCAGCTATAAAACAAACGAGGATAAATGAGACTTTAAAACACAAACATGATAAATCAGACTATAAAACCAACAAACATGGCGATAAATCAGCTATAAAACAAACAAACATGAGGATAAATAAGTCTATAAAACAAACAAACATGAGGCTAAATCAGACTATAAAACAAACAAACATGAGGATAAATCACACTATAAACCAACAAACATGAGGCTAAATCAGACTATAAACCAACAAACATGAGGTTAAATCACCTATAAAACAAACAAGATTAAATCAGACTATAAAACAAACAAACATGAGGATGAATCAGACTATAAATTAACAAACATGAGGTGAAATAAGCTATAAAACAAACGAGGATAAATCAGCTGTAAAACAAACAAGCATGAGGTTAAATCAGGCTATAAAACAAACAAACATGAGATTAAATCAGCTGTAAAACAAACAAACATGAGGATAAATCAGATTATTAAACCAACAAACATGGCGATAAATCAGCTATAAAACAAACAAACATGAGGATAAATAAGTCTTAAAACAAACAAACATGAGGCTAAATCAGACTATAAAACAAACAAACATGAGGATAAATCACACTATAAACCAACAAACATGAGTTTAAATCACCTATAAAACAAACAAGATTAAATCAGACTATAAAACAAACACACATGAGGTGAAATAAGCTATAAAACAAACGAGGATAAATCAGCTGTAAAACAAACAAGCATGAGGTTAAATCAGGCTATAAAACAAACAAACATGAGATTAAATCAGCTGTAAAACAAACAAACATGACGATAAATCAGATTATAAAACAAACAAACATGAGGATTAATCAGCTGTAAAACTAACAAAAATGACGATAAATTAAACTATAAACCAACAAACATGGATAAATCAGACTATAAAACCAACAAACATGAGGATAAATCAGCTATAAAACAAGCAAACATGAGATTAAATCAGCTATAAAAAACAAGCATGAGGATAAATCAGACTATAAAACAAAAAAACCTGAGTATAAATCAGCTATAAGACAAACAAACATGAGGACAAGTCAGACTATAAAACCAACATGAGGATAAATCAGATGTAAAACAAACAAGCATGAGGATAAATCATGCTATTAAACAAACAAACATGAGGGTTAATCAGACTATAAAACAAAAAAACATGACGATAAATCAGCTATAAAACAAACATGGGGATAAATCAGATTATAAAACAAACAGACATGAGTATAAATAAGACTATAAGACAAACACACATGAGGATGAATCAGAATGTAAAACAAACAAACATGAGGATGTATCCAACTATAAGACAAAAAACATGAGGATAAATAAGCTATAAAACAAACAAACATGAGGATAAGTCAAATATAAAACAAACAAGCATGAGGATAAATCAGGCTATAAAACCAGCAAACATGAGGATCAATCAACTATAAAACAAGCAAAAATGAAGATAAATCAGCTATAAATAAACAAACATGAGGATAAATCATACTATAAACCAAAAAACAGGTTAAATCAGCTATAAAACAAACGAGGATAAATGAGACTTTAAAACAAACATGATAAATCAGACTATAAAACCAACAAACATGGCGATAAATCAACTATAAGACAAACAAACATGAGGATAAATCAGCTATAAATAAACATACATTAGGATAAATCATACTATAAACCAACAAACAGGTTAAATAAGCTATAAAACAAACGAGGATAAATGAGACTTTAAAACAAACATGATAAATCAGACTATAAAACCAACAAACATGGCGATAAATCAGCTATAAAACAAACAAACATGAGGATAAATAAGTCTATAAAACAAACAAACATGAGGCTAAATCAGACTATAAAACAAACAAACATGAGGATAAATCACACTATAAACCAACAAACATGAGGTTAAATCACCTATAAAACAAACAAGATTAAATCAGACTATAAAACCAGCAAACATGAGGATAAATCAACTATAAAACAAGCAAACATGAAGATATTCAGACTATAAGACAAACAAACATGAGGATAAATCAGCTATAAATAAACAAACATGAGGATAAATCATACTATAAACCAACAAACAGGTTAAATCAGCTATAAAACAAACGAGGATAAATGAGACTTTAAAACAAACATGATAAATCAGACTATAAAACCAACAAACATGGCGATAAATCAGCTATAAAACAAACAAACATGAGGATAAATAAGTCTATAAAACAAACAAACATGAGGCTAAATCAACTATAAAACAAACAAACATGAAGATAGTCAGACTATAAGACAAACAAACATGAGGACAAATCAGCTATAAAACAAACAAACGAGGATAAATCATACTATAAACCAACAAACATGAGGTTTAATCACCTATAAAACAAACGAGGATAAATCAGACTATAAAACAAAAAACATGAGGATGAATCAGACTATAAACCAACAATCATGAGGTTAAATCAGCTATAAAACAAACGAGGACAAATCAGCTATAAAACAAACAAACATGAGGCTAAATCAGACTATAAAACAAAGAAACATGAGGATAAATCAACTATAAAACAAACAAACATGAAGATAGTCAGACTATAAGACAAACAAACATGAGGACAAATCAGCTATAAAACAAACAAACATGAGGATTAATCAGCTGTAAAACTAACAAAAATGAGGATAAATCAAACTATAAACCAACAAACGTGGATAAATCAGACTATAAAACAAAAAGACATGACGATAAATCAGCTATAAAACAAACATGGGGATAAATCAGATTATAAAACAAACAAACATGAGGATAAATAAGACTATAAGACAAACAAACATGAGGATAAATCAGCTATAAAACAAACAAACATGAGGACAAGTCAGAATATAAAACCAACATGAGGTTAAATCAGATGTAAAACAAACAAGCATGAGGATAAATCATGCTATTAAACAAACAAACATGAGGGTAAATCAGACTATAAAACAAAAAAACATGACAATAAATCAGCGATAAAACAAACATGAGGATAAATCAACTATAAACCAAACATACATGAAGATAATCAGACTATAAGACAAACAAACATGAGGATAAATCAGCTATAAAACAAACAAACATGAGGATAAATCAGACTATAAACCAACAAACATGACGTTAAATCAGCTATAAAACAAACGAGGACAAATCAGCTATAAAACAAACAAACATGAGGATAAATAAGTCTATAAAACAAACAAACGAGATTAAATCAGATGTAAAACAAACAAACATGAGGATAAATCAGCTGTAAAACTAACAAAAATGAGGATAAATCAAACTATAAACCAACAAAGGTGGATAAATCAGACTATAAGACAAACAAACATGAGGACAAATCAGCTATAAAACAAACAAACATGAGGATAAATCATACTATAAACCAACAAACATGAGGTTAAATCAGCTATAAAACAAACGAGGATAAATCAGACTTTAAAACCAACATGATAAATCAGACTATAAAACAAACAAACATGAGGATAAATAAGTCTAAAAACAAACAAACATGACATCAAATCAGCTGTAAAAAAAACAAACATGAGGATAAATCAGATTATAAAACGAACAAACATGATGATAAATCAGCTATAAAACAAACAAACGAGGATAAATCAGCTATAAAACAAACACACATGAGGATGAATCAGATTGTAAAACAAACAAACATGAGGATAAATCAGCTATAAAAGAAACAAACATAAGGATAATCACACAAGAAAAAAAACAAACATCAGGACAATCAGACTATAAGACAAACAAACATGAGGATAAAGCAGACTATAAAACAAACCAACATGCAGATAAATCAGCTATAAAACAAACACACATGAGGCTAAATCAGACTATAAAACAAAGAAACATGAGGATAAATCAACTATAAAACAAACAAACATGAAGATAGTCAGACTATAAGACAAACAAACATGAGGACAAATCGGCTATAAAACAAACAAACATGAGGATAAATCATACTATAAACCAACAAACATGAGGTTAAATCACCTATAAAACAAACGAGGATAAATCAGACTATAAAACAAAAAACATGACGATGAATCAGACTACAAACCAACAAACATGAGGATAAATCAGCCATAAAACAAACAAACATGACGATAAATCACCTATAAAACAAAAAAACCTGAGGATAAATCAGACTATAAAACCAACAAACATGAGGATAAATCAGCTATAAAACAAACAAACATGAGATTAAATCATCTATAAAAAACAAATGAGGATTAATCAGATTATAAAACAAACAGACATGAGTATAAATAAGACTATAAGACAAACACACATGAGGATGAATCAGAATGTAAAACAAACAAACATGAGGATAAATCCGACTATAAGACAAAAAACATGAGGATAAATGAGCTATAAAACAAACAAACATGAGGATAAGTCAGATATAAAACAAACAAGCATGAGGATAAATCAGGCTATAAA
The DNA here is from genome assembly GCF_029633865.1 of Lampris incognitus. Classification (NCBI taxonomy): domain Eukaryota; kingdom Metazoa; phylum Chordata; class Actinopteri; order Lampriformes; family Lampridae; genus Lampris; species Lampris incognitus. Next base: position 685,940 of record NW_026611077.1, on the reverse strand, counting down.
ACCAGCAAACATGAGGATAAATCAACTATAAAACAAGCAAACATGAAGATAATCAGACTATAAGACATACAAACATGAGGATAAATCACTTATAAATAAACAAACATGAGGATAAATCATACTATAAACCAACAAACAGGTTAAATCAGCTATAAAACAAACGATGATAAATGAGATTTTAAAACAAACATGATAAATCAGACTATAAAACCAACAAACATGGCGATAAATCAGCTATAAAACAAACAAACAAGCATGAGGATAAATCAGGCTATAAAACAAACAAACATGAGGCTAAATATGACTATAAACCAACAAACATGAGGTTAAATCACCTATAAAACAAACAAGATTAAATCAGACTATAAAACAAACAAACATGAGGATGAATCAGACTATAAATTAACAAACATGAGGTGAAATAAGCTATAAAACAAACATGGGGATAAATCAGATTATAAAACAAACAGACATGAGTATAAATAAGACTATAAGACAAACACACATGAGGATGAATCAGAATGTAAAACAAACAAACATGAGGATAAATCCGACTATAAGACAAAAAACATGAGGATAAATGAGCTATAAAACAAACAAACATGAGGATAAGTCAGATATAAAACAAACAAGCATGAGGATAAATCAGGCTATAAAACCAGCAAACATGAGGATAAATCAACTATAAGACAAACAAACATGAGGATAAATCAGCTATAAATAAACATACATGAGGATAAATCATACTATAAACCAACAAACAGGTTAAATCAGCTATAAAACAAACGAGGATAAATGAGACTTTAAAACACAAACATGATAAATCAGACTATAAAACCAACAAACATGGCGATAAATCAGCTATAAAACAAACAAACATGAGGATAAATAAGTCTATAAAACAAACAAACATGAGGCTAAATCAGACTATAAAACAAACAAACATGAGGATAAATCACACTATAAACCAACAAACATGAGGCTAAATCAGACTATAAACCAACAAACATGAGGTTAAATCACCTATAAAACAAACAAGATTAAATCAGACTATAAAACAAACAAACATGAGGATGAATCAGACTATAAATTAACAAACATGAGGTGAAATAAGCTATAAAACAAACGAGGATAAATCAGCTGTAAAACAAACAAGCATGAGGTTAAATCAGGCTATAAAACAAACAAACATGAGATTAAATCAGCTGTAAAACAAACAAACATGAGGATAAATCAGATTATTAAACCAACAAACATGGCGATAAATCAGCTATAAAACAAACAAACATGAGGATAAATAAGTCTATAAAACAAACAAACATGAGGCTAAATCAGACTATAAAACAAACAAACATGAGGATAAATCACACTATAAACCAATAAACATGAGTTTAAATCACCTATAAAACAAACAAGATTAAATCAGACTATAAAACAAACACACATGAGGTGAAATAAGCTATAAAACAAACGAGGATAAATCAGCTGTAAAACAAACAAGCATGAGGTTAAATCAGGCTATAAAACAAACAAACATGAGATTAAATCAGCTGTAAAACAAACAAACATGAGGATAAATCAGATTATAAAACAAACAAACATGAGGATTAATCAGCTGTAAAACTAACAAAAATGACGATAAATTAAACTATAAACCAACAAACATGGATAAATCAGACTATAAAACAAACAATTATGAGGATGAATCAGACTATAAAACCAACAAACATGAGGATAAATCAGCTATAAAACAAGCAAACATGAGATTAAATCAGCTATAAAAAACAAGCATGAGGATAAATCAGACTATAAAACAAAAAAACCTGAGTATAAATCAGCTATAAGACAAACAAACATGAGGACAAGTCAGACTATAAAACCAACATGAGGATAAATCAGATGTAAAACAAACAAGCATGAGGATAAATCATGCTATTAAACAAACAAACATGAGGGTTAATCAGACTATAAAACAAAAAAACATGACGATAAATCAGCTATAAAACAAACATGGGGATAAATCAGATCATAAAACAAACAGACATGAGTATAAATAAGACTATAAGACAAACACACATGAGGATGAATCAGAATGTAAAACAAACAAACATGAGGATAAATCCGACTATAAGACAAAAAACATGAGGATAAATAAGCTATAAAACAAACAAACATGAGGATAAGTCAGATATAAAACAAACAAGCATGAGGATAAATCAGGCTATAAAACCAGCAAACAGGAGGATAAATCAACTATAAAACAAGCAAAAATGAAGATAAATCAGCTATAAATAAACAAACATGAGGATAAATCATACTATAAACCAACAAACAGGTTAAATCAGCTATAAAACAAACGAGGATAAATGAGACTTTAAAACAAACATGATAAATCAGACTATAAAACCAACAAACATGGCGATAAATCAACTATAAGACAAACAAACATGAGGATAAATCAGCTATAAATAAACATACATTAGGATAAATCATACTATAAACCAACAAACAGGTTAAATCAGCTATAAAACAAACGAGGATAAATGAGACTTTAAAACAAACATGATAAATCAGATGTAAAACAAACAAACATGGGGATAAATCAGCTGTAAAACTAACAAAAATGAGGATAAATCAAACTATAAACCAACAAACGTGGATAAATCAGACTATAAAACAAAAAGACATGACGATAAATCAGCTATAAAACAAACATGGGGATAAATCAGATTATAAAACAAACAAACATGAGGATAAATAAGACTATAAGACAAACAAACATGAGGATAAATCAGCTATAAAACAAACAAACATGAGGACAAGTCAGAATATAAAACCAACATGAGGTTAAATCAGATGTAAAACAAACAAGCATGAGGATAAATCATGCTATTAAACAAACAAACATGAGGGTAAATCAGACTATAAAACAAAAAAACATGACAATAAATCAGCGATAAAACAAACATGAGGATAAATCAACTATAAACCAAACATACATGAAGATAATCAGACTATAAGACAAACAAACATGAGGATAAATCAGCTATAAAACAAACAAACATGAGGATAAATCAGACTATAAACCAACAAACATGACGTTAAATCAGCTATAAAACAAACGAGGACAAATCAGCTATAAAACAAACAAACATGAGGATAAATAAGTCTATAAAACAAACAAACGAGATTAAATCAGATGTAAAACAAACAAACATGAGGATAAATCAGCTGTAAAACTAACAAAAATGAGGATAAATCAAACTATAAACCAACAAAGGTGGATAAATCAGACTATAAGACAAACAAACATGAGGACAAATCAGCTATAAAACAAACAAACATGAGGATAAATCATACTATAAACCAACAAACATGAGGTTAAATCAGCTATAAAACAAACGAGGATAAATCAGACTTTAAAACCAACATGATAAATCAGACTATAAAACAAACAAACATGAGGATAAATAAGTCTAAAAACAAACAAACATGACATCAAATCAGCTGTAAAAAAAACAAACATGAGGATAAATCAGATTATAAAACGAACAAACATGATGATAAATCAGCTATAAAACAAACAAACGAGGATAAATCAGCTATAAAACAAACACACATGAGGATGAATCAGATTGTAAAACAAACAAACATGAGGATAAATCAGCTATAAAAGAAACAAACATAAGGATAATCACACAAGAAAAAAAACAAACATCAGGACAATCAGACTATAAGACAAACAAACATGAGGATAAAGCAGACTATAAAACAAACCAACATGCAGATAAATCAGCTATAAAACAAACACACATGAGGCTAAATCAGACTATAAAACAAAGAAACATGAGGATAAATCAACTATAAAACAAACAAACATGAAGATAGTCAGACTATAAGACAAACAAACATGAGGACAAATCGGCTATAAAACAAACAAACATGAGGATAAATCATACTATAAACCAACAAACATGAGGTTAAATCACCTATAAAACAAACGAGGATAAATCAGACTATAAAACAAAAAACATGACGATGAATCAGACTACAAACCAACAAACATGAGGATAAATCAGCCATAAAACAAACAAACATGACGATAAATCACCTATAAAACAAAAAAACCTGAGGATAAATCAGACTATAAAACCAACAAACATGAGGATAAATCAGCTATAAAACAAACAAACATGAGATTAAATCATCTATAAAAAACAAATGAGGATTAATCAGATTATAAAACAAACAGACATGAGTATAAATAAGACTATAAGACAAACACACATGAGGATGAATCAGAATGTAAAACAAACAAACATGAGGATAAATCCGACTATAAGACAAAAAACATGAGGATAAATGAGCTATAAAACAAACAAACATGAGGATAAGTCAGATATAAAACAAACAAGCATGAGGATAAATCAGGCTATAAAACCAGCAAACATGAGGATAAATCAACTATAAAACAAGCAAACATGAAGATAATCAGACTATAAGACATACAAACATGAGGATAAATCACTTATAAATAAACAAACATGAGGATAAATCATACTATAAACCAACAAACAGGTTAAATCAGCTATAAAACAAACGATGATAAATGAGATTTTAAAACAAACATGATAAATCAGACTATAAAACCAACAAACATGGCGATAAATCAGCTATAAAACAAACAAACAAGCATGAGGATAAATCAGGCTATAAAACAAACAAACATGAGGCTAAATATGACTATAAACCAACAAACATGAGGTTAAATCACCTATAAAACAAACAAGATTAAATCAGACTATAAAACAAACAAACATGAGGATGAATCAGACTATAAATTAACAAACATGAGGTGAAATAAGCTATAAAACAAACATGGGGATAAATCAGATTATAAAACAAACAGACATGAGTATAAATAAGACTATAAGACAAACACACATGAGGATGAATCAGAATGTAAAACAAACAAACATGAGGATAAATCCGACTATAAGACAAAAAACATGAGGATAAATGAGCTATAAAACAAACAAACATGAGGATAAGTCAGATATAAAACAAACAAGCATGAGGATAAATCAGGCTATAAAACCAGCAAACATGAGGATAAATCAACTATAAGACAAACAAACATGAGGATAAATCAGCTATAAATAAACATACATGAGGATAAATCATACTATAAACCAACAAACAGGTTAAATCAGCTATAAAACAAACGAGGATAAATGAGACTTTAAAACACAAACATGATAAATCAGACTATAAAACCAACAAACATGGCGATAAATCAGCTATAAAACAAACAAACATGAGGATAAATAAGTCTATAAAACAAACAAACATGAGGCTAAATCAGACTATAAAACAAACAAACATGAGGATAAATCACACTATAAACCAACAAACATGAGGCTAAATCTGACTATAAACCAACAAACATGAGGTTAAATCACCTATAAAACAAACAAGATTAAATCAGACTATAAAACAAACAAACATGAGGATGAATCAGACTATAAATTAACAAACATGAGGTGAAATAAGCTATAAAACAAACGAGGATAAATCAGCTGTAAAACAAACAAGCATGAGGTTAAATCAGGCTATAAAACAAACAAACATGAGATTAAATCAGCTGTAAAACAAACAAACATGAGGATAAATCAGATTATTAAACCAACAAACATGGCGATAAATCAGCTATAAAACAAACAAACATGAGGATAAATAAGTCTATAAAACAAACAAACATGAGGCTAAATCAGACTATAAAACAAACAAACATGAGGATAAATCACACTATAAACCAACAAACATGAGTTTAAATCACCTATAAAACAAACAAGATTAAATCAGACTATAAAACAAACACACATGAGGTGAAATAAGCTATAAAACAAACGAGGATAAATCAGCTGTAAAACAAACAAGCATGAGGTTAAATCAGGCTATAAAACAAACAAACATGAGATTAAATCAGCTGTAAAACAAACAAACATGAGGATAAATCAGATTATAAAACAAACAAACATGAGGATTAATCAGCTGTAAAACTAACAAAAATGACGATAAATTAAACTATAAACCAACAAACATGGATAAATCAGACTATAAAACAAACAATTATGAGGATGAATCAGACTATAAAACCAACAAACATGAGGATAAATCAGCTATAAAACAAGCAAACATGAGATTAAATCAGCTATAAAAAACAAGCATGAGGATAAATCAGACTATAAAACAAAAAAACCTGAGTATAAATCAGCTATAAGACAAACAAACATGAGGACAAGTCAGACTATAAAACCAACATGAGGATAAATCAGATGTAAAACAAACAAGCATGAGGATAAATCATGCTATTAAACAAACAAACATGAGGGTTAATCAGACTATAAAACAAAAAAACATGACGATAAATCAGCTATAAAACAAACATGGGGATAAATCAGATCATAAAACAAACAGACATGAGTATAAATAAGACTATAAGACAAACACACATGAGGATGAATCAGAATGTAAAACAAACAAACATGAGGATAAATCCGACTATAAGACAAAAAACATGAGGATAAATAAGCTATAAAACAAACAAACATGAGGATAAGTCAGATATAAAACAAACAAGCATGAGGATAAATCAGGCTATAAAACCAGCAAACAGGAGGATAAATCAACTATAAAACAAGCAAAAATGAAGATAAATCAGCTATAAATAAACAAACATGAGGATAAATCATACTATAAACCAACAAACAGGTTAAATCAGCTATAAAACAAACGAGGATAAATGAGACTTTAAAACAAACATGATAAATCAGACTATAAAACCAACAAACATGGCGATAAATCAACTATAAGACAAACAAACATGAGGATAAATCAGCTATAAATAAACATACATTAGGATAAATCATACTATAAACCAACAAACAGGTTAAATCAGCTATAAAACAAACGAGGATAAATGAGACTTTAAAACAAACATGATAAATCAGATGTAAAACAAACAAACATGGGGATAAATCAGCTGTAAAACTAACAAAAATGAGGATAAATCAAACTATAAACCAACAAACGTGGATAAATCAGACTATAAAACAAAAAGACATGACGATAAATCAGCTATAAAACAAACATGGGGATAAATCAGATTATAAAACAAACAAACATGAGGATAAATAAGACTATAAGACAAACAAACATGAGGATAAATCAGCTATAAAACAAACAAACATGAGGACAAGTCAGAATATAAAACCAACATGAGGTTAAATCAGATGTAAAACAAACAAGCATGAGGATAAATCATGCTATTAAACAAACAAACATGAGGGTAAATCAGACTATAAAACAAAAAAACATGACAATAAATCAGCGATAAAACAAACATGAGGATAAATCAACTATAAACCAAACATACATGAAGATAATCAGACTATAAGACAAACAAACATGAGGATAAATCAGCTATAAAACAAACAAACATGAGGATAAATCAGACTATAAACCAACAAACATGACGTTAAATCAGCTATAAAACAAACGAGGACAAATCAGCTATAAAACAAACAAACATGAGGATAAATAAGTCTATAAAACAAACAAACGAGATTAAATCAGATGTAAAACAAACAAACATGAGGATAAATCAGCTGTAAAACTAACAAAAATGAGGATAAATCAAACTATAAACCAACAAAGGTGGATAAATCAGACTATAAGACAAACAAACATGAGGACAAATCAGCTATAAAACAAACAAACATGAGGATAAATCATACTATAAACCAACAAACATGAGGTTAAATCAGCTATAAAACAAACGAGGATAAATCAGACTTTAAAACCAACATGATAAATCAGACTATAAAACAAACAAACATGAGGATAAATAAGTCTAAAAACAAACAAACATGACATCAAATCAGCTGTAAAAAAAACAAACATGAGGATAAATCAGATTATAAAACGAACAAACATGATGATAAATCAGCTATAAAACAAACAAACGAGGATAAATCAGCTATAAAACAAACACACATGAGGATGAATCAGATTGTAAAACAAACAAACATGAGGATAAATCAGCTATAAAAGAAACAAACATAAGGATAATCACACAAGAAAAAAAACAAACATCAGGACAATCAGACTATAAGACAAACAAACATGAGGATAAAGCAGACTATAAAACAAACCAACATGCAGATAAATCAGCTATAAAACAAACACACATGAGGCTAAATCAGACTATAAAACAAAGAAACATGAGGATAAATCAACTATAAAACAAACAAACATGAAGATAGTCAGACTATAAGACAAACAAACATGAGGACAAATCGGCTATAAAACAAACAAACATGAGGATAAATCATACTATAAACCAACAAACATGAGGTTAAATCACCTATAAAACAAACGAGGATAAATCAGACTATAAAACAAAAAACATGACGATGAATCAGACTACAAACCAACAAACATGAGGATAAATCAGCCATAAAACAAACAAACATGACGATAAATCACCTATAAAACAAAAAAACCTGAGGATAAATCAGACTATAAAACCAACAAACATGAGGATAAATCAGCTATAAAACAAACAAACATGAGATTAAATCATCTATAAAAAACAAATGAGGATTAATCAGATTATAAAACAAACAGACATGAGTATAAATAAGACTATAAGACAAACACACATGAGGATGAATCAGAATGTAAAACAAACAAACATGAGGATAAATCCGACTATAAGACAAAAAACATGAGGATAAATGAGCTATAAAACAAACAAACATGAGGATAAGTCAGATATAAAACAAACAAGCATGAGGATAAATCAGGCTATAAAACCAGCAAACATGAGGATAAATCAACTATAAAACAAGCAAACATGAAGATAATCAGACTATAAGACATACAAACATGAGGATAAATCACTTATAAATAAACAAACATGAGGATAAATCATACTATAAACCAACAAACAGGTTAAATCAGCTATAAAACAAACGATGATAAATGAGATTTTAAAACAAACATGATAAATCAGACTATAAAACCAACAAACATGGCGATAAATCAGCTATAAAACAAACAAACAAGCATGAGGATAAATCAGGCTATAAAACAAACAAACATGAGGCTAAATATGACTATAAACCAACAAACATGAGGTTAAATCACCTATAAAACAAACAAGATTAAATCAGACTATAAAACAAACAAACATGAGGATGAATCAGACTATAAATTAACAAACATGAGGTGAAATAAGCTATAAAACAAACATGGGGATAAATCAGATTATAAAACAAACAGACATGAGTATAAATAAGACTATAAGACAAACACACGAGGATGAATCAGAATGTAAAACAAACAAACATGAGGATAAATCCGACTATAAGACAAAAAACATGAGGATAAATGAGCTATAAAACAAACAAACATGAGGATAAGTCAGATATAAAACAAACAAGCATGAGGATAAATCAGGCTATAAAACCAGCAAACATGAGGATAAATCAACTATAAGACAAACAAACATGAGGATAAATCAGCTATAAATAAACATACATGAGGATAAATCATACTATAAACCAACAAACAGGTTAAATCAGCTATAAAACAAACGAGGATAAATGAGACTTTAAAACACAAACATGATAAATCAGACTATAAAACCAACAAACATGGCGATAAATCAGCTATAAAACAAACAAACATGAGGATAAATAAGTCTATAAAACAAACAAACATGAGGCTAAATCAGACTATAAAACAAACAAACATGAGGATAAATCACACTATAAACCAACAAACATGAGGCTAAATCAGACTATAAACCAACAAACATGAGGTTAAATCACCTATAAAACAAACAAGATTAAATCAGACTATAAAACAAACAAACATGAGGATGAATCAGACTATAAATTAACAAACATGAGGTGAAATAAGCTATAAAACAAACGAGGATAAATCAGCTGTAAAACAAACAAGCATGAGGTTAAATCAGGCTATAAAACAAACAAACATGAGATTAAATCAGCTGTAAAACAAACAAACATGAGGATAAATCAGATTATTAAACCAACAAACATGGCGATAAATCAGCTATAAAACAAACAAACATGAGGATAAATAAGTCTATAAAACAAACAAACATGAGGCTAAATCAGACTATAAAACAAACAAACATGAGGATAAATCACACTATAAACCAACAAACATGAGTTTAAATCACCTATAAAACAAACAAGATTAAATCAGACTATAAAACAAACACACATGAGGTGAAATAAGCTATAAAACAAACGAGGATAAATCAGCTGTAAAACAAACAAGCATGAGGTTAAATCAGGCTATAAAACAAACAAACATGAGATTAAATCAGCTGTAAAACAAACAAACATGAGGATAAATCAGATTATAAAACAAACAAACATGAGGATTAATCAGCTGTAAAACTAACAAAAATGACGATAAATTAAACTATAAACCAACAAACATGGATAAATCAGACTATAAAACAAACAATTATGAGGATGAATCAGACTATAAAACCAACAAACATGAGGATAAATCAGCTATAAAACAAGCAAACATGAGATTAAATCAGCTATAAAAAACAAGCATGAGGATAAATCAGACTATAAAACAAAAAAACCTGAGTATAAATCAGCTATAAGACAAACAAACATGAGGACAAGTCAGACTATAAAACCAACATGAGGATAAATCAGATGTAAAACAAACAAGCATGAGGATAAATCATGCTATTAAACAAACAAACATGAGGGTTAATCAGACTATAAAACAAAAAAACATGACGATAAATCAGCTATAAAACAAACATGGGGATAAATCAGATCATAAAACAAACAGACATGAGTATAAATAAGACTATAAGACAAACACACATGAGGATGAATCAGAATGTAAAACAAACAAACATGAGGATAAATCCGACTATAAGACAAAAAACATGAGGATAAATAAGCTATAAAACAAACAAACATGAGGATAAGTCAGATATAAAACAAACAAGCATGAGGATAAATCAGGCTATAAAACCAGCAAACAGGAGGATAAATCAACTATAAAACAAGCAAAAATGAAGATAAATCAGCTATAAATAAACAAACATGAGGATAAATCATACTATAAACCAACAAACAGGTTAAATCAGCTATAAAACAAACGAGGATAAATGAGACTTTAAAACAAACATGATAAATCAGACTATAAAACCAACAAACATGGCGATAAATCAACTATAAGACAAACAAACATGAGGATAAATCAGCTATAAATAAACATACATTAGGATAAATCATACTATAAACCAACAAACAGGTTAAATCAGCTATAAAACAAACGAGGATAAATGAGACTTTAAAACAAACATGATAAATCAGATGTAAAACAAACAAACATGGGGATAAATCAGCTGTAAAACTAACAAAAATGAGGATAAATCAAACTATAAACCAACAAACGTGGATAAATCAGACTATAAAACAAAAAGACATGACGATAAATCAGCTATAAAACAAACATGGGGATAAATCAGATTATAAAACAAACAAACATGAGGATAAATAAGACTATAAGACAAACAAACATGAGGATAAATCAGCTATAAAACAAACAAACATGAGGACAAGTCAGAATATAAAACCAACATGAGGTTAAATCAGATGTAAAACAAACAAGCATGAGGATAAATCATGCTATTAAACAAACAAACATGAGGGTAAATCAGACTATAAAACAAAAAAACATGACAATAAATCAGCGATAAAACAAACATGAGGATAAATCAACTATAAACCAAACATACATGAAGATAATCAGACTATAAGACAAACAAACATGAGGATAAATCAGCTATAAAACAAACAAACATGAGGATAAATCAGACTATAAACCAACAAACATGACGTTAAATCAGCTATAAAACAAACGAGGACAAATCAGCTATAAAACAAACAAACATGAGGATAAATAAGTCTATAAAACAAACAAACGAGATTAAATCAGATGTAAAACAAACAAACATGAGGATAAATCAGCTGTAAAACTAACAAAAATGAGGATAAATCAAACTATAAACCAACAAAGGTGGATAAATCAGACTATAAGACAAACAAACATGAGGACAAATCAGCTATAAAACAAACAAACATGAGGATAAATCATACTATAAACCAACAAACATGAGGTTAAATCAGCTATAAAACAAACGAGGATAAATCAGACTTTAAAACCAACATGATAAATCAGACTATAAAACAAACAAACATGAGGATAAATAAGTCTAAAAACAAACAAACATGACATCAAATCAGCTGTAAAAAAAACAAACATGAGGATAAATCAGATTATAAAACGAACAAACATGATGATAAATCAGCTATAAAACAAACAAACGAGGATAAATCAGCTATAAAACAAACACACATGAGGATGAATCAGATTGTAAAACAAACAAACATGAGGATAAATCAGCTATAAAAGAAACAAACATAAGGATAATCACACAAGAAAAAAAACAAACATCAGGACAATCAGACTATAAGACAAACAAACATGAGGATAAAGCAGACTATAAAACAAACCAACATGCAGATAAATCAGCTATAAAACAAACACACATGAGGCTAAATCAGACTATAAAACAAAGAAACATGAGGATAAATCAACTATAAAACAAACAAACATGAAGATAGTCAGACTATAAGACAAACAAACATGAGGACAAATCGGCTATAAAACAAACAAACATGAGGATAAATCATACTATAAACCAACAAACATGAGGTTAAATCACCTATAAAACAAACGAGGATAAATCAGACTATAAAACAAAAAACATGACGATGAATCAGACTACAAACCAACAAACATGAGGATAAATCAGCCATAAAACAAACAAACATGACGATAAATCACCTATAAAACAAAAAAACCTGAGGATAAATCAGACTATAAAACCAACAAACATGAGGATAAATCAGCTATAAAACAAACAAACATGAGATTAAATCATCTATAAAAAACAAATGAGGATTAATCAGATTATAAAACAAACAGACATGAGTATAAATAAGACTATAAGACAAACACACATGAGGATGAATCAGAATGTAAAACAAACAAACATGAGGATAAATCCGACTATAAGACAAAAAACATGAGGATAAATGAGCTATAAAACAAACAAACATGAGGATAAGTCAGATATAAAACAAACAAGCATGAGGATAAATCAGGCTATAAAACCAGCAAACATGAGGATAAATCAACTATAAAACAAGCAAACATGAAGATAATCAGACTATAAGACATACAAACATGAGGATAAATCACTTATAAATAAACAAACATGAGGATAAATCATACTATAAACCAACAAACAGGTTAAATCAGCTATAAAACAAACGATGATAAATGAGATTTTAAAACAAACATGATAAATCAGACTATAAAACCAACAAACATGGCGATAAATCAGCTATAAAACAAACAAACAAGCATGAGGATAAATCAGGCTATAAAACAAACAAACATGAGGCTAAATATGACTATAAACCAACAAACATGAGGTTAAATCACCTATAAAACAAACAAGATTAAATCAGACTATAAAACAAACAAACATGAGGATGAATCAGACTATAAATTAACAAACATGAGGTGAAATAAGCTATAAAACAAACTAGGATAAATCAGATTATAAAACAAACAGACATGAGTATAAATAAGACTATAAGACAAACACACATGAGGCTAAATCAGACTATAAAACAAAGAAACATGAGGATAAATCACACTATAAACCAACAAACATGAGGCTAAATCAGACTATAAACCAACAAACATGAGGTTAAATCACCTATAAAACAAACAAGATTAAATCAGACTATAAAACAAACAAACATGAGGATGAATCAGACTATAAATTAACAAACATGAGGTGAAATAAGCTATAAAACAAACGAGGATAAATCAGCTGTAAAACAAACAAGCATGAGGTTAAATCAGGCTATAAAACAAACAAACATGAGATTAAATCAGCTGTAAAACAAACAAACATGAGGATAAATCAGATTATTAAACCAACAAACATGGCGATAAATCAGCTATAAAACAAACAAACATGAGGATAAATAAGTCTATAAAACAAACAAACATGAGGCTAAATCAGACTATAAAACAAACAAACATGAGGATAAATCACACTATAAACCAACAAACATGAGTTTAAATCACCTATAAAACAAACAAGATTAAATCAGACTATAAAACAAACACACATGAGGTGAAATAAGCTATAAAACAAACGAGGATAAATCAGCTGTAAAACAAACAAGCATGAGGTTAAATCAGGCTATAAAACAAACAAACATGAGATTAAATCAGCTGTAAAACAAACAAACATGAGGATAAATCAGATTATAAAACAAACAAACATGAGGATTAATCAGCTGTAAAACTAACAAAAATGACGATAAATTAAACTATAAACCAACAAACATGGATAAATCAGACTATAAAACAAACAATTATGAGGATGAATCAGACTATAAAACCAACAAACATGAGGATAAATCAGCTATAAAACAAGCAAACATGAGATTAAATCAGCTATAAAAAACAAGCATGAGGATAAATCAGACTATAAAACAAAAAAACCTGAGTATAAATCAGCTATAAGACAAACAAACATGAGGACAAGTCAGACTATAAAACCAACATGAGGATAAATCAGATGTAAAACAAACAAGCATGAGGATAAATCATGCTATTAAACAAACAAACATGAGGGTTAATCAGACTATAAAACAAAAAAACATGACGATAAATCAGCTATAAAACAAACATGGGGATAAATCAGATCATAAAACAAACAGACATGAGTATAAATAAGACTATAAGACAAACACACATGAGGATGAATCAGAATGTAAAACAAACAAACATGAGGATAAATCCGACTATAAGACAAAAAACATGAGGATAAATAAGCTATAAAACAAACAAACATGAGGATAAGTCAGATATAAAACAAACAAGCATGAGGATAAATCAGGCTATAAAACCAGCAAACAGGAGGATAAATCAACTATAAAACAAGCAAAAATGAAGATAAATCAGCTATAAATAAACAAACATGAGGATAAATCATACTATAAACCAACAAACAGGTTAAATCAGCTATAAAACAAACGAGGATAAATGAGACTTTAAAACAAACATGATAAATCAGACTATAAAACCAACAAACATGGCGATAAATCAACTATAAGACAAACAAACATGAGGATAAATCAGCTATAAATAAACATACATTAGGATAAATCATACTATAAACCAACAAACAGGTTAAATCAGCTATAAAACAAACGAGGATAAATGAGACTTTAAAACAAACATGATAAATCAGACTATAAAACCAACAAACATGGCGATAAATCAGCTATAAAACAAACAAACATGAGGATAAATAAGTCTATAAAACAAACACACATGAGGCTAAATCAGACTATAAAACAAACAAACATGAGGATAAATCACCCTATAAACCAACAAACATGAGGTTAAATCACCTATAAAACAAACAAGATTAAATCAGACTATAAAACCAGCAAACATGAGGATAAATCAACTATAAAACAAGCAAACATGAAGATAATCAGACTATAAGACAAACAAACATGAGGATAAATCAGCTATAAATAAACAAACATGAGGATAAATCATACTATAAACTAACAAACAGGTTAAATCAGCTATAAAACAAACGAGGATAAATGAGACTTTAAAACAAACATGATAAATCAGACTATAAAACCAACAAACATGGCGATAAATCAGCTATAAAACAAACAAACATGAGGATAAATAAGTCTATAAAACAAACAAACATGAGGCTAAATCAGACTATAAAAAAAACAAACATGAGGATAAATCACACTATAAACCAACAAACATGAGGTTAAATCACCTATAAAACAAACAAGATTAAATCAGACTATAAAACAAACAAACATGAGGATGAATCAGACTATAAATTAACAAACATGAGGTGAAATAAGCTATAAAACAAACGGGGATAAATCAGCTGTCAAACAAACAAGCTTGAGGTTAAATCAGGCTATAAAACAAACAAACATGGGATTAAATCAGCTGTAAAACAAACAAACATGGATAAATCAGACTATAAAACAAACAATTATGAGGATGAATCAGACTATAAAACCAACAAACATGAGGATTAATCAGCTATAAAACAAGCAAACATGAGATTAAATCAGCTATAAAAAACAAGCATGAGGATAAATCAGATTATAAAACAAACAAACAAACATGAGGATTAATCAGCTGTAAAACTAACAAAAATGAGGATAAATTAAACTATAAACCAACAAACATGGATAAATAAGACTATAAAACAAACAATTATGAGGATAAATCAGACTATAAAACCAACAAACATGAGGATAAATCGGCTATAAAACAAGCAAACATGAGTATAAATCAGCTATAAAACAAACAAACATGAGGACAAGTCAGACTATAAAACCAACATGAGGATAAATCAGATGTAAAACAAACAAGTATGAGGATAAATCATGCTATTAAACAAACAAACATGAGGGTAAATCAGACTATGAAACAAAAAAACATGACGATAAATCAGCTATAAAACAAACATGGGGATAAATCAGATTATAAAACAAACAGACATGAGTATAAATAAAACTATAAGACAAACACACATGAGGATGAATCAGACTGTAAAACAAACAAACATGAGGATAAATCAGCTATAAAAGAAACAAACATAAGTATAATCACACAAGAAGAAAAACAAACATCAGGACAATCAGACTATAAGACAAACAAACATGAGGATAAAGCAGACTATAAAACAAACCAACATGCAGATAAATCAGCTATAAAACAAAGAAACATGAGGATAAATCAACTATAAAACAAACAAACATGAGGCTAAATCAGACTATAAGACAAACAAACATGAGGACAAATCAGCTATAAAACAAACAAACATGAGGATAAATCATACTATAAAGCAACAAACATGAGGTTAAATCACCTATAAAACAAACGAGGATAAAACAGCTATAAAACAAACAAACATGAGGATAAATAATTCTATAAAACAAACAAACGAGAGTAAATCAGATGTAAAACAAACAAACATGAGATAAATCAGATTATACAACAAACAATCATGAGGATAAATAAGACCATACGACAAACAAACATGAGGATAAATCAGCTATAAAACAAACAAACATGAGATTAAATCAGCTGTAAAACAAATAACATGAGGATAAATCCGACTCTAAGACAAAAAACATGAGGATAAATCAGCTATAAAACAAACAAACATGAGGATAAGTCAGATATAAAACAAACAAGCATGAGGATAAAACAGGCTATAAAACCAGCAAACATGAGGATAAATCAACTATAAAACAAACAAACATGAAGATAATCAGACTATAAAACAAACAAACATGTGGATAAATAAGTCTATAAAACAAAAAAACCTGAGTATAAATCAGCTATAAAACAAACAAACATGAGGACAAGTCAGACTATAAAACCAACATGAGGATAAATCAGATGTAAAACAAACAAGCATGAGGATAAATCATGCTATTAAAAAAACAAACATGAGGGTAAATCAGACTATAAAACAAAAAACATGACGATAAATCAGCGATAAAACAAACATGAGGATAAATCAACTATAAACCAAACAAACATGAAGATAATCAGACTATAAGACAAACAAACATGAGGATAAATCAGCTATAAATAAACAAACATGAGGATAAATCATACTATAAACCAACAAACATGAGGTTAAATCAGCTATAAAACAAACGAGGATAAATCAGACTTTAAAACCAACATGATAAATCAGACTATAAAACAAACAAACATGAGGATAAATTAGTCTATAAACAAACAAACATGAGA
This sequence comes from Lampris incognitus, assembly GCF_029633865.1. Lineage (NCBI taxonomy): Eukaryota > Metazoa > Chordata > Actinopteri > Lampriformes > Lampridae > Lampris > Lampris incognitus. The sequence continues at coordinate 667,889 of NW_026611077.1, read as the reverse complement.
TCAAATCAGCTGTAAAAAAACAAACATGAGGATAAATCAGATTATAAAATGAATAAACATGATGATAAATCAGCTATAAAACAAACAAACGAGTATAAATCAGCTATAAAACAAACACACATGAGGATGAATCAGACTGTAAAACAAACAAACATGAGGATAAATCAGCTATAAATAAACAAACATGAGGATAAGTCATACTATAAACCAACAAACATGAGGTTAAATCAGCTATAAAACAAATGAGGATAAATCAGACTTTAAAACCAGCATGATAAATCAGACAATAAAACAAACAAACATGAGGATAAATTAGTCTATAAAACAAAAAAACATGAGGCTAAATCAGACTATAAAACAAACAAACATGAGGATAAATCACACTATAAACCAACAAACATGAGGTTAAATCTCCTATAAAACAAACAAGATTAAATCAGACTATAAAACAAACATGATCAATCAGACTATAAAACCAACAAACATGGCGATAAATCAGCTATAAAACAAACAAACATGAGGATAAATAAGTCTATAAAACAAACAAACATGAGGCTAAATCAGACTATAAAACAAACAAACATGAGGATAAATCACACTATAAACCAACAAACATGAGGTTAAATCACCTATAAAACAAACAAGATTAAATCAGACTATAAAACAAACAAACATGAGGATGAATCAGACTATAAATTAACAAACATGAGGTGAAATAAGCTATAAAACAAACGAGGATAAATCAGCTGTAAAACAAACAAGCTTGAGGTTAAATCAGGCTATAAAACAAGCAAACATGAGATTAAATCAGCTGTAAAACAAACAAACATGAGGATAAATCAGATTATAAAACAAACAAACAAACATGAGGATTAATCAGCTGTAAAACTAACAAAAATGAGGATAAATTAAACTATAAACCAACAAACATGGATAAATAAGACTATAAAACAAACAATTATGAGGATAAATCAGACTATAAAACCAACAAACATGAGGATAAATCGGCTATAAAACAAGCAAACATGAGTATAAATCAGCTATAAAACAAACAAACATGAGGACAAGTCAGACTATAAAACCAACATGAGGATAAATCAGATGTAAAACAAACAAGCATGAGGATAAATCAGCTATAAAACAAACATGGGGATAAATCAGATTATAAAACAAACAGACATGAGTATAAATAAAACTATAAGACAAACACACATGAGGATGAATCAGACTGTAAAACAAACAAACATGAGGATAAATCAGCTATAAAAGAAACAAACATAAGTATAATCACACAAGAAGAAAAACAAACATCAGGACAATCAGACTATAAGACAAACAAACATGAGGATAAAGCAGACTATAAAACAAACCAACATGCAGATAAATCAGCTATAAAACAAAGAAACATGAGGATAAATCAACTATAAAACAAACAAACATGAGGCTAAATCAGACTATAAGACAAACAAACATGAGGTTAAATCATACTATAAACCAACAAACATGAGGTTAAATCACCTATAAAACAAACGAGGATAAATCAGACTATAAAACAAAAAACATGACGATGAATCAGACTACAAACCAACAAACATGAGGATAAATCAGCTATAAAACAAACAAACATGACGATAAATCACCTATAAAACAAAAAAACCTGAGGATAAATCAGACTATAAAACCAACAAACATGAGGATAAATCAGCTATAAAACAAACAAACATGAGATTAAATCATCTATAAAAAACAAATGAGGATTAATCAGATTATAAAACAAACAGACATGAGTATAAATAAGACTATAAGACAAACACACATGAGGATGAATCAGAATGTAAAACAAACAAACATGAGGATAAATCCGACTATAAGACAAAAAACATGAGGATAAATGAGCTATAAAACAAACAAACATGAGGATAAGTCAGATATAAAACAAACAAGCATGAGGATAAATCAGGCTATAAAACCAGCAAACATGAGGATAAATCAACTATAAAACAAGCAAACATGAAGATAATCAGACTATAAGACATACAAACATGAGGATAAATCACTTATAAATAAACAAACATGAGGATAAATCATACTATAAATTAACAAACATGAGGTGAAATAAGCTATAAAACAAACGGGGATAAATCAGCTGTCAAACAAACAAGCTTGAGGTTAAATCAGGCTATAAAACAAACAAACATGAGATTAAATCAGCTGTAAAACAAACAAACATGGATAAATCAGACTATAAAACAAACAATTATGAGGATGAATCAGACTATAAAACCAACAAACATGAGGATTAATCAGCTATAAAACAAGCAAACATGAGATTAAATCAGCTATAAAAAACAAGCATGAGGATAAATCAGATTATAAAACAAACAAACAAACATGAGGATTAATCAGCTGTAAAACTAACAAAAATGAGGATAAATTAAACTATAAACCAACAAACATGGATAAATAAGACTATAAAACAAACAATTATGAGGATAAATCAGACTATAAAACCAACAAACATGAGGATAAATCGGCTATAAAACAAGCAAACATGAGTATAAATCAGCTATAAAACAAACAAACATGAGGACAAGTCAGACTATAAAACCAACATGAGGATAAATCAGATGTAAAACAAACAAGTATGAGGATAAATCATGCTATTAAACAAACAAACATGAGGGTAAATCAGACTATGAAACAAAAAAACATGACGATAAATCAGCTATAAAACAAACATGGGGATAAATCAGATTATAAAACAAACAGACATGAGTATAAATAAAACTATAAGACAAACACACATGAGGATGAATCAGACTGTAAAACAAACAAACATGAGGATAAATCAGCTATAAAAGAAACAAACATAAGTATAATCACACAAGAAGAAAAACAAACATCAGGACAATCAGACTATAAGACAAACAAACATGAGGATAAAGCAGACTATAAAACAAACCAACATGCAGATAAATCAGCTATAAAACAAAGAAACATGAGGATAAATCAACTATAAAACAAACAAACATGAGGCTAAATCAGACTATAAGACAAACAAACATGAGGACAAATCAGCTATAAAACAAACAAACATGAGGATAAATCATACTATAAAGCAACAAACATGAGGTTAAATCACCTATAAAACAAACGAGGATAAAACAGCTATAAAACAAACAAACATGAGGATAAATAATTCTATAAAACAAACAAACGAGAGTAAATCAGATGTAAAACAAACAAACATGAGATAAATCAGATTATACAACAAACAATCATGAGGATAAATAAGACCATACGACAAACAAACATGAGGATAAATCAGCTATAAAACAAACAAACATGAGATTAAATCAGCTGTAAAACAAATAACATGAGGATAAATCCGACTCTAAGACAAAAAACATGAGGATAAATCAGCTATAAAACAAACAAACATGAGGATAAGTCAGATATAAAACAAACAAGCATGAGGATAAAACAGGCTATAAAACCAGCAAACATGAGGATAAATCAACTATAAAACAAACAAACATGAAGATAATCAGACTATAAAACAAACAAACATGTGGATAAATAAGTCTATAAAACAAAAAAACCTGAGTATAAATCAGCTATAAAACAAACAAACATGAGGACAAGTCAGACTATAAAACCAACATGAGGATAAATCAGATGTAAAACAAACAAGCATGAGGATAAATCATGCTATTAAAAAAACAAACATGAGGGTAAATCAGACTATAAAACAAAAAACATGACGATAAATCAGCGATAAAACAAACATGAGGATAAATCAACTATAAACCAAACAAACATGAAGATAATCAGACTATAAGACAAACAAACATGAGGATAAATCAGCTATAAATAAACAAACATGAGGATAAATCATACTATAAACCAACAAACATGAGGTTAAATCAGCTATAAAACAAACGAGGATAAATCAGACTTTAAAACCAACATGATAAATCAGACTATAAAACAAACAAACATGAGGATAAATTAGTCTATAAACAAACAAACATGAGATCAAATCAGCTGTAAAAAAACAAACATGAGGATAAATCAGATTATAAAATGAATAAACATGATGATAAATCAGCTATAAAACAAACAAACGAGTATAAATCAGCTATAAAACAAACACACATGAGGATGAATCAGACTGTAAAACAAACAAACATGAGGATAAATCAGCTATAAATAAACAAACATGAGGATAAGTCATACTATAAACCAACAAACATGAGGTTAAATCAGCTATAAAACAAATGAGGATAAATCAGACTTTAAAACCAGCATGATAAATCAGACAATAAAACAAACAAACATGAGGATAAATTAGTCTATAAAACAAATAAACATGAGGCTAAATCAGACTATAAAACAAACAAACATGAGGATAAATCACACTATAAACCAACAAACATGAGGTTAAATCTCCTATAAAACAAACAAGATTAAATCAGACTATAAAACAAACATGATAAATCAGACTATAAAACCAACAAACATGGCGATAAATCAGCTATAAAACAAACAAACATGAGGATAAATAAGTCTATAAAACAAACAAACATGAGGCTAAATCAGACTATAAAACAAACAAACATGAGGATAAATCACACTATAAACCAACAAACATGAGGTTAAATCACCTATAAAACAAACAAGATTAAATCAGACTATAAAACAAACAAACATGAGGATGAATCAGACTATAAATTAACAAACATGAGGTGAAATAAGCTATAAAACAAACGAGGATAAATCAGCTGTCAAACAAACAAGCTTGAGGTTAAATCAGGCTATAAAACAAGCAAACATGAGATTAAATCAGCTGTAAAACAAACAAACATGAGGATAAATCAGATTATAAAACAAACAAACAAACATGAGGATTAATCAGCTGTAAAACTAACAAAAATGAGGATAAATTAAACTATAAACCAACAAACATGGATAAATAAGACTATAAAACAAACAATTATGAGGATAAATCAGACTATAAAACCAACAAACATGAGGATAAATCGGCTATAAAACAAGCAAACATGAGTATAAATCAGCTATAAAACAAACAAACATGAGGACAAGTCAGACTATAAAACCAACATGAGGATAAATCAGATGTAAAACAAACAAGCATGAGGATAAATCAGCTATAAAACAAACATGGGGATAAATCAGATTATAAAACAAACAGACATGAGTATAAATAAAACTATAAGACAAACACACATGAGGATGAATCAGACTGTAAAACAAACAAACATGAGGATAAATCAGCTATAAAAGAAACAAACATAAGTATAATCACACAAGAAGAAAAACAAACATCAGGACAATCAGACTATAAGACAAACAAACATGAGGATAAAGCAGACTATAAAACAAACCAACATGCAGATAAATCAGCTATAAAACAAAGAAACATGAGGATAAATCAACTATAAAACAAACAAACATGAGGCTAAATCAGACTATAAGACAAACAAACATGAGGTTAAATCATACTATAAACCAACAAACATGAGGTTAAATCACCTATAAAACAAACGAGGATAAATCAGACTATAAAACAAAAAACATGACGATGAATCAGACTACAAACCAACAAACATGAGGATAAATCAGCTATAAAACAAACAAACATGACGATAAATCACCTATAAAACAAAAAAACCTGAGGATAAATCAGACTATAAAACCAACAAACATGAGGATAAATCAGCTATAAAACAAACAAACATGAGATTAAATCATCTATAAAAAACAAATGAGGATTAATCAGATTATAAAACAAACAGACATGAGTATAAATAAGACTATAAGACAAACACACATGAGGATGAATCAGAATGTAAAACAAACAAACATGAGGATAAATCCGACTATAAGACAAAAAACATGAGGATAAATGAGCTATAAAACAAACAAACATGAGGATAAGTCAGATATAAAACAAACAAGCATGAGGATAAATCAGGCTATAAAACCAGCAAACATGAGGATAAATCAACTATAAAACAAGCAAACATGAAGATAATCAGACTATAAGACATACAAACATGAGGATAAATCACTTATAAATAAACAAACATGAGGATAAATCATACTATAAATTAACAAACATGAGGTGAAATAAGCTATAAAACAAACGGGGATAAATCAGCTGTCAAACAAACAAGCTTGAGGTTAAATCAGGCTATAAAACAAACAAACATGAGATTAAATCAGCTGTAAAACAAACAAACATGGATAAATCAGACTATAAAACAAACAATTATGAGGATGAATCAGACTATAAAACCAACAAACATGAGGATTAATCAGCTATAAAACAAGCAAACATGAGATTAAATCAGCTATAAAAAACAAGCATGAGGATAAATCAGATTATAAAACAAACAAACAAACATGAGGATTAATCAGCTGTAAAACTAACAAAAATGAGGATAAATTAAACTATAAACCAACAAACATGGATAAATAAGACTATAAAACAAACAATTATGAGGATAAATCAGACTATAAAACCAACAAACATGAGGATAAATCGGCTATAAAACAAGCAAACATGAGTATAAATCAGCTATAAAACAAACAAACATGAGGACAAGTCAGACTATAAAACCAACATGAGGATAAATCAGATGTAAAACAAACAAGTATGAGGATAAATCATGCTATTAAACAAACAAACATGAGGGTAAATCAGACTATGAAACAAAAAAACATGACGATAAATCAGCTATAAAACAAACATGGGGATAAATCAGATTATAAAACAAACAGACATGAGTATAAATAAAACTATAAGACAAACACACATGAGGATGAATCAGACTGTAAAACAAACAAACATGAGGATAAATCAGCTATAAAAGAAACAAACATAAGTATAATCACACAAGAAGAAAAACAAACATCAGGACAATCAGACTATAAGACAAACAAACATGAGGATAAAGCAGACTATAAAACAAACCAACATGCAGATAAATCAGCTATAAAACAAAGAAACATGAGGATAAATCAACTATAAAACAAACAAACATGAGGCTAAATCAGACTATAAGACAAACAAACATGAGGACAAATCAGCTATAAAACAAACAAACATGAGGATAAATCATACTATAAAGCAACAAACATGAGGTTAAATCACCTATAAAACAAACGAGGATAAAACAGCTATAAAACAAACAAACATGAGGATAAATAATTCTATAAAACAAACAAACGAGAGTAAATCAGATGTAAAACAAACAAACATGAGATAAATCAGATTATACAACAAACAATCATGAGGATAAATAAGACCATACGACAAACAAACATGAGGATAAATCAGCTATAAAACAAACAAACATGAGGACAAGTCAGACTATAAAACCAACATGAGGATAAATCAGATGTAAAACAAACAAGCATGAGGATAAATCATGCTATTAAAAAAACAAACATGAGGGTAAATCAGACTATAAAACAAAAAACATGACGATAAATCAGCGATAAAACAAACATGAGGATAAATCAACTATAAACCAAACAAACATGAAGATAATCAGACTATAAGACAAACAAACATGAGGATAAATCAGCTATAAATAAACAAACATGAGGATAAATCATACTATAAACCAACAAACATGAGGTTAAATCAGCTATAAAACAAACGAGGATAAATCAGACTTTAAAACCAACATGATAAATCAGACTATAAAACAAACAAACATGAGGATAAATTAGTCTATAAACAAACAAACATGAGATCAAATCAGCTGTAAAAAAACAAACATGAGGATAAATCAGATTATAAAATGAATAAACATGATGATAAATCAGCTATAAAACAAACAAACGAGTATAAATCAGCTATAAAACAAACACACATGAGGATGAATCAGACTGTAAAACAAACAAACATGAGGATAAATCAGCTATAAATAAACAAACATGAGGATAAGTCATACTATAAACCAACAAACATGAGGTTAAATCAGCTATAAAACAAATGAGGATAAATCAGACTTTAAAACCAGCATGATAAATCAGACAATAAAACAAACAAACATGAGGATAAATTAGTCTATAAAACAAATAAACATGAGGCTAAATCAGACTATAAAACAAACAAACATGAGGATAAATCACACTATAAACCAACAAACATGAGGTTAAATCTCCTATAAAACAAACAAGATTAAATCAGACTATAAAACAAACATGATAAATCAGACTATAAAACCAACAAACATGGCGATAAATCAGCTATAAAACAAACAAACATGAGGATAAATAAGTCTATAAAACAAACAAACATGAGGCTAAATCAGACTATAAAACAAACAAACATGAGGATAAATCACACTATAAACCAACAAACATGAGGTTAAATCACCTATAAAACAAACAAGATTAAATCAGACTATAAAACAAACAAACATGAGGATGAATCAGACTATAAATTAACAAACATGAGGTGAAATAAGCTATAAAACAAACGAGGATAAATCAGCTGTCAAACAAACAAGCTTGAGGTTAAATCAGGCTATAAAACAAACAAACATGAGATTAAATCAGCTGTAAAACAAACAAACATGAGGATAAATCAGATTATAAAACAAACAAACAAACATGAGGATTAATCAGCTGTAAAACTAACAAAAATGAGGATAAATTAAACTATAAACCAACAAACATGGATAAATAAGACTATAAAACAAACAATTATGAGGATAAATCAGACTATAAAACCAACAAACATGAGGATAAATCGGCTATAAAACAAGCAAACATGAGTATAAATCAGCTATAAAACAAACAAACATGAGGACAAGTCAGACTATAAAACCAACATGAGGATAAATCAGATGTAAAACAAACAAGCATGAGGATAAATCAGCTATAAAACAAACATGGGGATAAATCAGATTATAAAACAAACAGACATGAGTATAAATAAAACTATAAGACAAACACACATGAGGATGAATCAGACTGTAAAACAAACAAACATGAGGATAAATCAGCTATAAAAGAAACAAACACAAGTATAATCACACAAGAAGAAAAACAAACATCAGGACAATCAGACTATAAGACAAATAAACATGAGGATAAAGCAGACTATAAAACAAACCAACATGCAGATAAATCAGCTATAAAACAAAGAAACATGAGGATAAATCAACTATAAAACAAACAAACATGAGGCTAAATCAGACTATAAGACAAACAAACATGAGGTTAAATCATACTATAAACCAACAAACATGAGGTTGAATCACCTATAAAACAAACGAGGATAAATCAGACTATAAAACAAAAAACATGACGATGAATCAGACTACAAACCAACAAACATGAGGATAAATCAGCTATAAAACAAACAAACATGACGATAAATCACCTATAAAACAAAAAAAACCTGAGGATAAATCAGACTATAAAACCAACAAACATGAGGATAAATCAGCTATAAAACAAACAAACATGAGATTAAATCATCTATAAAAAACAAATGAGGATTAATCAGATTATAAAACAAACAGACATGAGTATAAATAAGACTATAAGACAAACACACATGAGGATGAATCAGAATGTAAAACAAACAAACATGAGGATAAATCCGACTATAAGACAAAAAACATGAGGATAAATGAGCTATAAAACAAACAAACATGAGGATAAGTCAGATATAAAACAAACAAGCATGAGGATAAATCAGGCTATAAAACCAGCAAACATGAGGATAAATCAACTATAAAACAAGCAAACATGAAGATAATCAGACTATAAGACATACAAACATGAGGATAAATCACTTATAAATAAACAAACATGAGGATAAATCATACTATAAATTAACAAACATGAGGTGAAATAAGCTATAAAACAAACGGGGATAAATCAGCTGTCAAACAAACAAGCTTGAGGTTAAATCAGGCTATAAAACAAACAAACATGAGATTAAATCAGCTGTAAAACAAACAAACATGGATAAATCAGACTATAAAACAAACAATTATGAGGATGAATCAGACTATAAAACCAACAAACATGAGGATTAATCAGCTATAAAACAAGCAAACATGAGATTAAATCAGCTATAAAAAACAAGCATGAGGATAAATCAGATTATAAAACAAACAAACAAACATGAGGATTAATCAGCTGTAAAACTAACAAAAATGAGGATAAATTAAACTATAAACCAACAAACATGGATAAATAAGACTATAAAACAAACAATTATGAGGATAAATCAGACTATAAAACCAACAAACATGAGGATAAATCGGCTATAAAACAAGCAAACATGAGTATAAATCAGCTATAAAACAAACAAACATGAGGACAAGTCAGACTATAAAACCAACATGAGGATAAATCAGATGTAAAACAAACAAGTATGAGGATAAATCATGCTATTAAACAAACAAACATGAGGGTAAATCAGACTATGAAACAAAAAAACATGACGATAAATCAGCTATAAAACAAACATGGGGATAAATCAGATTATAAAACAAACAGACATGAGTATAAATAAAACTATAAGACAAACACACATGAGGATGAATCAGACTGTAAAACAAACAAACATGAGGATAAATCAGCTATAAAAGAAACAAACATAAGTATAATCACACAAGAAGAAAAACAAACATCAGGACAATCAGACTATAAGACAAACAAACATGAGGATAAAGCAGACTATAAAACAAACCAACATGCAGATAAATCAGCTATAAAACAAAGAAACATGAGGATAAATCAACTATAAAACAAACAAACATGAGGCTAAATCAGACTATAAGACAAACAAACATGAGGACAAATCAGCTATAAAACAAACAAACATGAGGATAAATCATACTATAAAGCAACAAACATGAGGTTAAATCACCTATAAAACAAACGAGGATAAAACAGCTATAAAACAAACAAACATGAGGATAAATAATTCTATAAAACAAACAAACGAGAGTAAATCAGATGTAAAACAAACAAACATGAGATAAATCAGATTATACAACAAACAATCATGAGGATAAATAAGACCATACGACAAACAAACATGAGGATAAATCAGCTATAAAACAAACAAACATGAGATTAAATCAGCTGTAAAACAAATAACATGAGGATAAATCCGACTCTAAGACAAAAAACATGAGGATAAATCAGCTATAAAACAAACAAACATGAGGATAAGTCAGATATAAAACAAACAAGCATGAGGATAAAACAGGCTATAAAACCAGCAAACATGAGGATAAATCAACTATAAAACAAACAAACATGAAGATAATCAGACTATAAAACAAACAAACATGTGGATAAATAAGTCTATAAAACAAAAAAACCTGAGTATAAATCAGCTATAAAACAAACAAACATGAGGACAAGTCAGACTATAAAACCAACATGAGGATAAATCAGATGTAAAACAAACAAGCATGAGGATAAATCATGCTATTAAAAAAACAAACATGAGGGTAAATCAGACTATAAAACAAAAAACATGACGATAAATCAGCGATAAAACAAACATGAGGATAAATCAACTATAAACCAAACAAACATGAAGATAATCAGACTATAAGACAAACAAACATGAGGATAAATCAGCTATAAATAAACAAACATGAGGATAAATCATACTATAAACCAACAAACATGAGGTTAAATCAGCTATAAAACAAACGAGGATAAATCAGACTTTAAAACCAACATGATAAATCAGACTATAAAACAAACAAACATGAGGATAAATTAGTCTATAAACAAACAAACATGAGATCAAATCAGCTGTAAAAAAACAAACATGAGGATAAATCAGATTATAAAATGAATAAACATGATGATAAATCAGCTATAAAACAAACAAACGAGTATAAATCAGCTATAAAACAAACACACATGAGGATGAATCAGACTGTAAAACAAACAAACATGAGGATAAATCAGCTATAAATAAACAAACATGAGGATAAGTCATACTATAAACCAACAAACATGAGGTTAAATCAGCTATAAAACAAATGAGGATAAATCAGACTTTAAAACCAGCATGATAAATCAGACAATAAAACAAACAAACATGAGGATAAATTAGTCTATAAAACAAAAAAACATGAGGCTAAATCAGACTATAAAACAAACAAACATGAGGATAAATCACACTATAAACCAACAAACATGAGGTTAAATCTCCTATAAAACAAACAAGATTAAATCAGACTATAAAACAAACATGATAAATCAGACTATAAAACCAACAAACATGGCGATAAATCAGCTATAAAACAAACAAACATGAGGATAAATAAGTCTATAAAACAAACAAACATGAGGCTAAATCAGACTATAAAACAAACAAACATGAGGATAAATCACACTATAAACCAACAAACATGAGGTTAAATCACCTATAAAACAAACAAGATTAAATCAGACTATAAAACAAACAAACATGAGGATGAATCAGACTATAAATTAACAAACATGAGGTGAAATAAGCTATAAAACAAACGAGGATAAATCAGCTGTCAAACAAACAAGCTTGAGGTTAAATCAGGCTATAAAACAAACAAACATGAGATTAAATCAGCTGTAAAACAAACAAACATGAGGATAAATCAGATTATAAAACAAACAAACAAACATGAGGATTAATCAGCTGTAAAACTAACAAAAATGAGGATAAATTAAACTATAAACCAACAAACATGGATAAATAAGACTATAAAACAAACAATTATGAGGATAAATCAGACTATAAAACCAACAAACATGAGGATAAATCGGCTATAAAACAAGCAAACATGAGTATAAATCAGCTATAAAACAAACAAACATGAAGACAAGTCAGACTATAAAACCAACATGAGGATAAATCAGATGTAAAACAAACAAGCATGAGGATAAATCAGCTATAAAACAAACATGGGGATAAATCAGATTATAAAACAAACAGACATGAGTATAAATAAAACTATAAGACAAACACACATGAGGATGAATCAGACTGTAAAACAAACAAACATGAGGATAAATCAGCTATAAAAGAAACAAACACAAGTATAATCACACAAGAAGAAAAACAAACATCAGGACAATCAGACTATAAGACAAATAAACATGAGGATAAAGCAGACTATAAAACAAACCAACATGCAGATAAATCAGCTATAAAACAAAGAAACATGAGGATAAATCAACTATAAAACAAACAAACATGAGGCTAAATCAGACTATAAGACAAACAAACATGAGGTTAAATCATACTATAAACCAACAAACATGAGGTTAAATCACCTATAAAACAAACGAGGATAAATCAGACTATAAAACAAAAAACATGACGATGAATCAGACTACAAACCAACAAACATGAGGATAAATCAGCTATAAAACAAACAAACATGACGATAAATCACCTATAAAACAAAAAAAACCTGAGGATAAATCAGACTATAAAACCAACAAACATGAGGATAAATCAGCTATAAAACAAACAAACATGAGATTAAATCATCTATAAAAAACAAATGAGGATTAATCAGATTATAAAACAAACAGACATGAGTATAAATAAGACTATAAGACAAACACACATGAGGATGAATCAGAATGTAAAACAAACAAACATGAGGATAAATCCGACTATAAGACAAAAAACATGAGGATAAATGAGCTATAAAACAAACAAACATGAGGATAAGTCAGATATAAAACAAACAAGCATGAGGATAAATCAGGCTATAAAACCAGCAAACATGAGGATAAATCAACTATAAAACAAGCAAACATGAAGATAATCAGACTATAAGACATACAAACATGAGGATAAATCACTTATAAATAAACAAACATGAGGATAAATCATACTATAAATTAACAAACATGAGGTGAAATAAGCTATAAAACAAACGGGGATAAATCAGCTGTCAAACAAACAAGCTTGAGGTTAAATCAGGCTATAAAACAAACAAACATGAGATTAAATCAGCTGTAAAACAAACAAACATGGATAAATCAGACTATAAAACAAACAATTATGAGGATGAATCAGACTATAAAACCAACAAACATGAGGATTAATCAGCTATAAAACAAGCAAACATGAGATTAAATCAGCTATAAAAAACAAGCATGAGGATAAATCAGATTATAAAACAAACAAACAAACATGAGGATTAATCAGCTGTAAAACTAACAAAAATGAGGATATATTAAACTATAAACCAACAAACATGGATAAATAAGACTATAAAACAAACAATTATGAGGATAAATCAGACTATAAAACCAACAAACATGAGGATAAATCGGCTATAAAACAAGCAAACATGAGTATAAATCAGCTATAAAACAAACAAACATGAGGACAAGTCAGACTATAAAACCAACATGAGGATAAATCAGATGTAAAACAAACAAGTATGAGGATAAATCATGCTATTAAACAAACAAACATGAGGGTAAATCAGACTATGAAACAAAAAAACATGACGATAAATCAGCTATAAAACAAACATGGGGATAAATCAGATTATAAAACAAACAGACATGAGTATAAATAAAACTATAAGACAAACACACATGAGGATGAATCAGACTGTAAAACAAACAAACATGAGGATAAATCAGCTATAAAAGAAACAAACATAAGTATAATCACACAAGAAGAAAAACAAACATCAGGACAATCAGACTATAAGACAAACAAACATGAGGATAAAGCAGACTATAAAACAAACCAACATGCAGATAAATCAGCTATAAAACAAAGAAACATGAGGATAAATCAACTATAAAACAAACAAACATGAGGCTAAATCAGACTATAAGACAAACAAACATGAGGACAAATCAGCTATAAAACAAACAAACATGAGGATAAATCATACTATAAAGCAACAAACATGAGGTTAAATCACCTATAAAACAAACGAGGATAAAACAGCTATAAAACAAACAAACATGAGGATAAATAATTCTATAAAACAAACAAACGAGAGTAAATCAGATGTAAAACAAACAAACATGAGATAAATCAGATTATACAACAAACAATCATGAGGATAAATAAGACCATACGACAAACAAACACGAGGATAAATCAGCTATAAAACAAACAAACATGAGATTAAATCAGCTGTAAACAAATAACATGAGGATAAATCCGACTCTAAGACAAAAAACATGAGGATAAATCAGCTATAAAACAAACAAACATGAGGATAAGTCAGATATAAAACAAACAAGCATGAGGATAAAACAGGCTATAAAACCAGCAAACATGAGGATAAATCAACGATAAAACAAACAAACATGAAGATAATCAGACTATAAAACAAACAAACATGTGGATAAATAAGTCTATAAAACAAAAAAACCTGAGTATAAATCAGCTATAAAACAAACAAACATGAGGACAAGTCAGACTATAAAACCAACATGAGGATAAATCAGATGTAAAACAAACAAGCATGAGGATAAATCATGCTATTAAAAAAACAAACATGAGGGTAAATCAGACTATAAAACAAAAAACATGACGATAAATCAGCGATAAAACAAACATG
This sequence comes from Lampris incognitus, assembly GCF_029633865.1. Lineage (NCBI taxonomy): Eukaryota > Metazoa > Chordata > Actinopteri > Lampriformes > Lampridae > Lampris > Lampris incognitus. Next base: position 652,272 of record NW_026611077.1, on the reverse strand, counting down.
AGGATAAATCAACTATAAACCAAACAAACATGAAGATAATCAGACTATAAGACAAACAAACATGAGGATAAATCAGCTATAAATAAACAAACATGAGGATAAATCATACTATAAACCAACAAACATGAGGTTAAATCAGCTATAAAACAAACGAGGATAAATCAGACTTTAAAACCAACATGATAAATCAGACTATAAAACAAACAAACATGAGGATAAATTAGTCTATAAACAAACAAACATGAGATCAAATCAGCTGTAAAAAAACAAACATGAGGATAAATCAGATTATAAAATGAATAAACATGATGATAAATCAGCTATAAAACAAACAAACGAGTATAAATCAGCTATAAAACAAACACACATGAGGATGAATCAGACTGTAAAACAAACAAACATGAGGATAAATCAGCTATAAATAAACAAACATGAGGATAAGTCATACTATAAACCAACAAACATGAGGTTAAATCAGCTATAAAACAAATGAGGATAAATCAGACTTTAAAACCAGCATGATAAATCAGACAATAAAACAAACAAACATGAGGATAAATTAGTCTATAAAACAAAAAAACATGAGGCTAAATCAGACTATAAAACAAACAAACATGAGGATAAATCACACTATAAACCAACAAACATGAGGTTAAATCTCCTATAAAACAAACAAGATTAAATCAGACTATAAAACAAACATGATAAATCAGACTATAAAACCAACAAACATGGCGATAAATCAGCTATAAAACAAACAAACATGAGGATAAATAAGTCTATAAAACAAACAAACATGAGGCTAAATCAGACTATAAAACAAACAAACATGAGGATAAATCACACTATAAACCAACAAACATGAGGTTAAATCACCTATAAAACAAACAAGATTAAATCAGACTATAAAACAAACAAACATGAGGATGAATCAGACTATAAATCAACAAACATGAGGTGAAATAAGCTATAAAACAAACGAGGATAAATCAGCTGTCAAACAAACAAGCTTGAGGTTAAATCAGGCTATAAAACAAACAAACATGAGATTAAATCAGCTGTAAAACAAACAAACATGAGGATAAATCAGATTATAAAACAAACAAACAAACATGAGGATTAATCAGCTGTAAAACTAACAAAAATGAGGATAAATTAAACTATAAACCAACAAACATGGATAAATAAGACTATAAAACAAACAATTATGAGGATAAATCAGACTATAAAACCAACAAACATGAGGATAAATCGGCTATAAAACAAGCAAACATGAGTATAAATCAGCTATAAAACAAACAAACATGAGGACAAGTCAGACTATAAAACCAACATGAGGATAAATCAGATGTAAAACAAACAAGCATGAGGATAAATCAGCTATAAAACAAACATGGGGATAAATCAGATTATAAAACAAACAGACATGAGTATAAATAAAACTATAAGACAAACACACATGAGGATGAATCAGACTGTAAAACAAACAAACATGAGGATAAATCAGCTATAAAAGAAACAAACATAAGTATAATCACACAAGAAGAAAAACAAACATCAGGACAATCAGACTATAAGACAAACAAACATGAGGATAAAGCAGACTATAAAACAAACCAACATGCAGATAAATCAGCTATAAAACAAAGAAACATGAGGATAAATCAACTATAAAACAAACAAACATGAGGCTAAATCAGACTATAAGACAAACAAACATGAGGTTAAATCATACTATAAACCAACAAACATGAGGTTAAATCACCTATAAAACAAACGAGGATAAATCAGACTATAAAACAAAAAACATGACGATGAATCAGACTACAAACCAACAAACATGAGGATAAATCAGCTATAAAACAAACAAACATGGCGATAAATCACCTATAAAACAAAAAAACCTGAGGATAAATCAGACTATAAAACCAACAAACATGAGGATAAATCAGCTATAAAACAAACAAACATGAGATTAAATCATCTATAAAAAACAAATGAGGATTAATCAGATTATAAAACAAACAGACATGAGTATAAATAAGACTATAAGACAAACACACATGAGGATGAATCAGAATGTAAAACAAACAAACATGAGGATAAATCCGACTATAAGACAAAAAACATGAGGATAAATGAGCTATAAAACAAACAAACATGAGGATAAGTCAGATATAAAACAAACAAGCATGAGGATAAATCAGGCTATAAAACCAGCAAACATGAGGATAAATCAACTATAAAACAAGCAAACATGAAGATAATCAGACTATAAGACATACAAACATGAGGATAAATCACTTATAAATAAACAAACATGAGGATAAATCATACTATAAACCAACAAACAGGTTAAATCAGCTATAAAACAAACGATGATAAATGAGACTTTAAAACAAACATGATAAATCAGACTATAAAACCAACAAACATGGCGATAAATCAGCTATAAAACAAACAAACATGAGGATAAATAAGTCTATAAAACAAACAAACATGAGGCTAAATATGACTATAAACCAACAAACATGAGGTTAAATCACCTATAAAACAAACAAGATTAAATCAGACTATAAAACAAACAAACATGAGGATGAATCAGACTATAAATTAACAAACATGAGGTGAAATAAGCTATAAAACAAACTAGGATAAATCAGATTATAAAACAAACAGACATGAGTATAAATAAGACTATAAGACAAACACACATGAGGATGAATCAGAATGTAAAACAAACAAACATGAGGATAAATCCGACTATAAGACAAAAAACATGAGGATAAATGAGCTATAAAACAAACAAACATGAGGATAAGTCAGATATAAAACAAACAAGCATGAGGATAAATCAGGCTATAAAACCAGCAAACATGAGGATAAATCAACTATAAGACAAACAAACATGAGGATAAATCAGCTATAAATAAACATACATGAGGATAAATCATACTATAAACCAACAAACAGGTTAAATCAGCTATAAAACAAACGAGGATAAATGAGACTTTAAAACACAAACATGATAAATCAGACTATAAAACCAACAAACATGGCGATAAATCAGCTATAAAACAAACAAACATGAGGATAAATAAGTCTATAAAACAAACAAACATGAGGCTAAATCAGACTATAAAACAAACAAACATGAGGATAAATCACACTATAAACCAACAAACATGAGGCTAAATCAGACTATAAACCAACAAACATGAGGTTAAATCACCTATAAAACAAACAAGATTAAATCAGACTATAAAACAAACAAACATGAGGATGAATCAGACTATAAATTAACAAACATGAGGTGAAATAAGCTATAAAACAAACGAGGATAAATCAGCTGTAAAACAAACAAGCATGAGGTTAAATCAGGCTATAAAACAAACAAACATGAGATTAAATCAGCTGTAAAACAAACAAACATGAGGATAAATCAGATTATTAAACCAACAAACATGGCGATAAATCAGCTATAAAACAAACAAACATGAGGATAAATAAGTCTATAAAACAAACAAACATGAGGCTAAATCAGACTATAAAACAAACAAACATGAGGATAAATCACACTATAAACCAACAAACATGAGTTTAAATCACCTATAAAACAAACAAGATTAAATCAGACTATAAAACAAACACACATGAGGTGAAATAAGCTATAAAACAAACGAGGATAAATCAGCTGTAAAACAAACAAGCATGAGGTTAAATCAGGCTATAAAACAAACAAACATGAGATTAAATCAGCTGTAAAACAAACAAACATGAGGATAAATCAGATTATAAAACAAACAAACATGAGGATTAATCAGCTGTAAAACTAACACAAATGACGATAAATTAAACTATAAACCAACAAACATGGATAAATCAGACTATAAAACAAACAATTATGAGGATGAATCAGACTATAAAACCAACAAACATGAGGATAAATCAGCTATAAAACAAGCAAACATGAGATTAAATCAGCTATAAAAAACAAGCATGAGGATAAATCAGACTATAAAACAAAAAAACCTGAGTATAAATCAGCTATAAGACAAACAAACATGAGGACAAGTCAGACTATAAAACCAACATGAGAATAAATCAGATGTAAAACAAACAAGCATGAGGATAAATCATGCTATTAAACAAACAAACATGAGGGTTAATCAGACTATAAAACAAAAAAACATGACGATAAATCAGCTATAAAACAAACATGGGGATAAATCAGATTATAAAACAAACAGACATGAGTATAAATAAGACTATAAGACAAACACACATGAGGATGAATCAGAATGTAAAACAAACAAACATGAGGATAAATCCGACTATAAGACAAAAAACATGAGGATAAATAAGCTATAAAACAAACAAACATGAGGATAAGTCAGATATAAAACAAACAAGCATGAGGATAAATCAGGCTATAAAACCAGCAAACATGAGGATAAATCAACTATAAAACAAGCAAAAATGAAGATAAATCAGCTATAAATAAACAAACATGAGGATAAATCATACTATAAACCAACAAACAGGTTAAATCAGCTATAAAACAAACGAGGATAAATGAGACTTTAAAACAAACATGATAAATCAGACTATAAAACCAACAAACATGGCGATAAATCAACTATAAGACAAACAAACATGAGGATAAATCAGCTATAAATAAACATACATTAGGATAAATCATACTATAAACCAACAAACAGGTTAAATCAGCTATAAAACAAACGAGGATAAATGAGACTTTAAAACAAACATGATAAATCAGACTATAAAACCAACAAACATGGCGATAAATCAGCTATAAAACAAACAAACATGAGGATAAATAAGTCTATAAAACAAACAAACATGAGGCTAAATCAGACTATAAAACAAACAAACATGAGGATAAATCACACTATAAACCAACAAACATGAGGTTAAATCACCTATAAAACAAACAAGATTAAATCAGACTATAAAACCAGCAAACATGAGGATAAATCAACTATAAAACAAGCAAACATGAAGATAATCAGACTATAAGACAAACAAACATGAGGATAAATCAGCTATAAATAAACAAACATGAGGATAAATCATACTATAAACCAACAAACAGGTTAAATCAGCTATAAAACAAACGAGGGTAAATGAGACTTTAAAACAAACATGATAAATCAGACTATAAAACCAACAAACATGGCGATAAATCAGCTATAAAACAAACAAACATGAGGATAAATAAGTCTATAAAACAAACAAACATGAGGCTAAATCAACTATAAAACAAACAAACATGAAGATAGTCAGACTATAAGACAAACAAACATGGGGACAAATCAGCTATAAAACAAACAATTATGAGGATGAATCAGACTATAAAACCAACAAACATGAGGATAAATCAGCTATAAAACAAGCAAACATGAGATTAAATCAGCTATAAAAAACAAGCATGAGGATAAATCAGACTATAAAACAAAAAAACCTGAGTATAAATCAGCTATAAGACAAACAAACATGAGGACAAGTCAGACTATAAAACCAACATGAGGATAAATCAGATGTAAAACAAACAAGCATGAGGATAAATCATGCTATTAAACAAACAAACATGAGGGTTAATCAGACTATAAAACAAAAAAACATGACGATAAATCAGCTATAAAACAAACATGGGGATAAATCAGATTATAAAACAAACAGACATGAGTATAAATAAGACTATAAGACAAACACACATGAGGATGAATCAGAATGTAAAACAAACAAACATGAGGATAAATCCGACTATAAGACAAAAAACATGAGGATAAATGAGCTATAAAACAAACAAACATGAGGATAAGTCAGATATAAAACAAACAAGCATGAGGATAAATCAGGCTATAAAACCAGCAAACATGAGGATAAATCAACTATAAAACAAGCAAAAATGAAGATAAATCAGCTATAAATAAACAAATATGAGGATAAATCATACTATAAACCAACAAACAGGTTAAATCAGCTATAAAACAAACGAGGATAAATGAGACTTTAAAACAAACATGATAAATCAGACTATAAAACCAACAAACATGGCGATAAATCAACTATAAGACAAACAAACATGAGGATAAATCAGCTATAAATAAACATACATTAGGATAAATCATACTATAAACCAACAAACAGGTTAAATCAGCTATAAAACAAACGAGGATAAATCAGACTTTAAAACCAACATGATAAATCAGACTATAAAACAAACAAACATGAGGATAAATTAGTCTATAAACAAACAAACATGAGATCAAATCAGCTGTAAAAAAACAAACATGAGGATAAATCAGATTATAAAATGAATAAACATGATGATAAATCAGCTATAAAACAAACAAACGAGTATAAATCAGCTATAAAACAAACACACATGAGGATGAATCAGACTGTAAAACAAACAAACATGAGGATAAATCAGCTATAAATAAACAAACATGAGGATAAGTCATACTATAAACCAACAAACATGAGGTTAAATCAGCTATAAAACAAATGAGGATAAATCAGACTTTAAAACCAGCATGATAAATCAGACAATAAAACAAACAAACATGAGGATAAATTAGTCTATAAAACAAATAAACATGAGGCTAAATCAGACTATAAAACAAACAAACATGAGGATAAATCACACTATAAACCAACAAACATGAGGTTAAATCTCCTATAAAACAAACAAGATTAAATCAGACTATAAAACAAACATGATAAATCAGACTATAAAACCAACAAACATGGCGATAAATCAGCTATAAAACAAACAAACATGAGGATAAATAAGTCTATAAAACAAACAAACATGAGGCTAAATCAGACTATAAAACAAACAAACATGAGGATAAATCACACTATAAACCAACAAACATGAGGTTAAATCACCTATAAAACAAACAAGATTAAATCAGACTATAAAACAAACAAACATGAGGATGAATCAGACTATAAATTAACAAACATGAGGTGAAATAAGCTATAAAACAAACGAGGATAAATCAGCTGTCAAACAAACAAGCTTGAGGTTAAATCAGGCTATAAAACAAACAAACATGAGATTAAATCAGCTGTAAAACAAACAAACATGAGGATAAATCAGATTATAAAACAAACAAACAAACATGAGGATTAATCAGCTGTAAAACTAACAAAAATGAGGATAAATTAAACTATAAACCAACAAACATGGATAAATAAGACTATAAAACAAACAATTATGAGGATAAATCAGACTATAAAACCAACAAACATGAGGATAAATCGGCTATAAAACAAGCAAACATGAGTATAAATCAGCTATAAAACAAACAAACATGAGGACAAGTCAGACTATAAAACCAACATGAGGATAAATCAGATGTAAAACAAACAAGCATGAGGATAAATCAGCTATAAAACAAACATGGGGATAAATCAGATTATAAAACAAACAGACATGAGTATAAATAAAACTATAAGACAAACACACATGAGGATGAATCAGACTGTAAAACAAACAAACATGAGGATAAATCAGCTATAAAAGAAACAAACACAAGTATAATCACACAAGAAGAAAAACAAACATCAGGACAATCAGACTATAAGACAAATAAACATGAGGATAAAGCAGACTATAAAACAAACCAACATGCAGATAAATCAGCTATAAAACAAAGAAACATGAGGATAAATCAACTATAAAACAAACAAACATGAGGCTAAATCAGACTATAAGACAAACAAACATGAGGTTAAATCATACTATAAACCAACAAACATGAGGTTAAATCACCTATAAAACAAACGAGGATAAATCAGACTATAAAACAAAAAACATGACGATGAATCAGACTACAAACCAACAAACATGAGGATAAATCAGCTATAAAACAAACAAACATGACGATAAATCACCTATAAAACAAAAAAAACCTGAGGATAAATCAGACTATAAAACCAACAAACATGAGGATAAATCAGCTATAAAACAAACAAACATGAGATTAAATCATCTATAAAAAACAAATGAGGATTAATCAGATTATAAAACAAACAGACATGAGTATAAATAAGACTATAAGACAAACACACATGAGGATGAATCAGAATGTAAAACAAACAAACATGAGGATAAATCCGACTATAAGACAAAAAACATGAGGATAAATGAGCTATAAAACAAACAAACATGAGGATAAGTCAGATATAAAACAAACAAGCATGAGGATAAATCAGGCTATAAAACCAGCAAACATGAGGATAAATCAACTATAAAACAAGCAAACATGAAGATAATCAGACTATAAGACATACAAACATGAGGATAAATCACTTATAAATAAACAAACATGAGGATAAATCATACTATAAATTAACAAACATGAGGTGAAATAAGCTATAAAACAAACGGGGATAAATCAGCTGTCAAACAAACAAGCTTGAGGTTAAATCAGGCTATAAAACAAACAAACATGAGATTAAATCAGCTGTAAAACAAACAAACATGGATAAATCAGACTATAAAACAAACAATTATGAGGATGAATCAGACTATAAAACCAACAAACATGAGGATTAATCAGCTATAAAACAAGCAAACATGAGATTAAATCAGCTATAAAAAACAAGCATGAGGATAAATCAGATTATAAAACAAACAAACAAACATGAGGATTAATCAGCTGTAAAACTAACAAAAATGAGGATATATTAAACTATAAACCAACAAACATGGATAAATAAGACTATAAAACAAACAATTATGAGGATAAATCAGACTATAAAACCAACAAACATGAGGATAAATCGGCTATAAAACAAGCAAACATGAGTATAAATCAGCTATAAAACAAACAAACATGAGGACAAGTCAGACTATAAAACCAACATGAGGATAAATCAGATGTAAAACAAACAAGTATGAGGATAAATCATGCTATTAAACAAACAAACATGAGGGTAAATCAGACTATGAAACAAAAAAACATGACGATAAATCAGCTATAAAACAAACATGGGGATAAATCAGATTATAAAACAAACAGACATGAGTATAAATAAAACTATAAGACAAACACACATGAGGATGAATCAGACTGTAAAACAAACAAACATGAGGATAAATCAGCTATAAAAGAAACAAACATAAGTATAATCACACAAGAAGAAAAACAAACATCAGGACAATCAGACTATAAGACAAACAAACATGAGGATAAAGCAGACTATAAAACAAACCAACATGCAGATAAATCAGCTATAAAACAAAGAAACATGAGGATAAATCAACTATAAAACAAACAAACATGAGGCTAAATCAGACTATAAGACAAACAAACATGAGGACAAATCAGCTATAAAACAAACAAACATGAGGATAAATCATACTATAAAGCAACAAACATGAGGTTAAATCACCTATAAAACAAACGAGGATAAAACAGCTATAAAACAAACAAACATGAGGATAAATAATTCTATAAAACAAACAAACGAGAGTAAATCAGATGTAAAACAAACAAACATGAGATAAATCAGATTATACAACAAACAATCATGAGGATAAATAAGACCATGCGACAAACAAACACGAAGATAAATCAGCTATAAAACAAACAAACATGAGATTAAATCAGCTGTAAACAAATAACATGAGGATAAATCCGACTCTAAGACAAAAAACATGAGGATAAATCAGCTATAAAACAAACAAACATGAGGATAAGTCAGATATAAAACAAACAAGCATGAGGATAAAACAGGCTATAAAACCAGCAAACATGAGGATAAATCAACGATAAAACAAACAAACATGAAGATAATCAGACTATAAAACAAACAAACATGTGGATAAATAAGTCTATAAAACAAAAAAACCTGAGTATAAATCAGCTATAAAACAAACAAACATGAGGACAAGTCAGACTATAAAACCAACATGAGGATAAATCAGATGTAAAACAAACAAGCATGAGGATAAATCATGCTATTAAAAAAACAAACATGAGGGTAAATCAGACTATAAAACAAAAAACATGACGATAAATCAGCGATAAAACAAACATGAGGATAAATCAACTATAAACCAAACAAACATGAAGATAATCAGACTATAAGACAAACAAACATGAGGATAAATCAGCTATAAATAAACAAACATGAGGATAAATCATACTATAAACCAACAAACATGAGGTTAAATCAGCTATAAAACAAACGAGGATAAATCAGACTTTAAAACCAACATGATAAATCAGACTATAAAACAAACAAACATGAGGATAAATTAGTCTATAAACAAACAAACATGAGATCAAATCAGCTGTAAAAAAACAAACATGAGGATAAATCAGATTATAAAATGAATAAACATGATGATAAATCAGCTATAAAACAAACAAACGAGTATAAATCAGCTATAAAACAAACACACATGAGGATGAATCAGACTGTAAAACAAACAAACATGAGGATAAATCAGCTATAAATAAACAAACATGAGGATAAGTCATACTATAAACCAACAAACATGAGGTTAAATCAGCTATAAAACAAATGAGGATAAATCAGACTTTAAAACCAGCATGATAAATCAGACAATAAAACAAACAAACATGAGGATAAATTAGTCTATAAAACAAAAAAACATGAGGCTAAATCAGACTATAAAACAAACAAACATGAGGATAAATCACACTATAAACCAACAAACATGAGGTTAAATCTCCTATAAAACAAACAAGATTAAATCAGACTATAAAACAAACATGATAAATCAGACTATAAAACCAACAAACATGGCGATAAATCAGCTATAAAACAAACAAACATGAGGATAAATAAGTCTATAAAACAAACAAACATGAGGCTAAATCAGACTATAAAACAAACAAACATGAGGATAAATCACACTATAAACCAACAAACATGAGGTTAAATCACCTATAAAACAAACAAGATTAAATCAGACTATAAAACAAACAAACATGAGGATGAATCAGACTATAAATCAACAAACATGAGGTGAAATAAGCTATAAAACAAACGAGGATAAATCAGCTGTCAAACAAACAAGCTTGAGGTTAAATCAGGCTATAAAACAAACAAACATGAGATTAAATCAGCTGTAAAACAAACAAACATGAGGATAAATCAGATTATAAAACAAACAAACAAACATGAGGATTAATCAGCTGTAAAACTAACAAAAATGAGGATAAATTAAACTATAAACCAACAAACATGGATAAATAAGACTATAAAACAAACAATTATGAGGATAAATCAGACTATAAAACCAACAAACATGAGGATAAATCGGCTATAAAACAAGCAAACATGAGTATAAATCAGCTATAAAACAAACAAACATGAGGACAAGTCAGACTATAAAACCAACATGAGGATAAATCAGATGTAAAACAAACAAGCATGAGGATAAATCAGCTATAAAACAAACATGGGGATAAATCAGATTATAAAACAAACAGACATGAGTATAAATAAAACTATAAGACAAACACACATGATGATGAATCAGACTGTAAAACAAACAAACATGAGGATAAATCAGCTATAAAAGAAACAAACATAAGTATAATCACACAAGAAGAAAAACAAACATCAGGACAATCAGACTATAAGACAAACAAACATGAGGATAAAGCAGACTATAAAACAAACCAACATGCAGATAAATCAGCTATAAAACAAAGAAACATGAGGATAAATCAACTATAAAACAAACAAACATGAGGCTAAATCAGACTATAAGACAAACAAACATGAGGTTAAATCATACTATAAACCAACAAACATGAGGTTAAATCACCTATAAAACAAACGAGGATAAATCAGACTATAAAACAAAAAACATGACGATGAATCAGACTACAAACCAACAAACATGAGGATAAATCAGCTATAAAACAAACAAACATGGCGATAAATCACCTATAAAACAAAAAAACCTGAGGATAAATCAGACTATAAAACCAACAAACATGAGGATAAATCAGCTATAAAACAAACAAACATGAGATTAAATCATCTATAAAAAACAAATGAGGATTAATCAGATTATAAAACAAACAGACATGAGTATAAATAAGACTATAAGACAAACACACATGAGGATGAATCAGAATGTAAAACAAACAAACATGAGGATAAATCCGACTATAAGACAAAAAACATGAGGATAAATGAGCTATAAAACAAACAAACATGAGGATAAGTCAGATATAAAACAAACAAGCATGAGGATAAATCAGGCTATAAAACCAGCAAACATGAGGATAAATCAACTATAAAACAAGCAAACATGAAGATAATCAGACTATAAGACATACAAACATGAGGATAAATCACTTATAAATAAACAAACATGAGGATAAATCATACTATAAACCAACAAACAGGTTAAATCAGCTATAAAACAAACGATGATAAATGAGACTTTAAAACAAACATGATAAATCAGACTATAAAACCAACAAACATGGCGATAAATCAGCTATAAAACAAACAAACATGAGGATAAATAAGTCTATAAAACAAACAAACATGAGGCTAAATATGACTATAAACCAACAAACATGAGGTTAAATCACCTATAAAACAAACAAGATTAAATCAGACTATAAAACAAACAAACATGAGGATGAATCAGACTATAAATTAACAAACATGAGGTGAAATAAGCTATAAAACAAACTAGGATAAATCAGATTATAAAACAAACAGACATGAGTATAAATAAGACTATAAGACAAACACACATGAGGATGAATCAGAATGTAAAACAAACAAACATGAGGATAAATCCGACTATAAGACAAAAAACATGAGGATAAATGAGCTATAAAACAAACAAACATGAGGATAAGTCAGATATAAAACAAACAAGCATGAGGATAAATCAGGCTATAAAACCAGCAAACATGAGGATAAATCAACTATAAGACAAACAAACATGAGGATAAATCAGCTATAAATAAACATACATGAGGATAAATCATACTATAAACCAACAAACAGGTTAAATCAGCTATAAAACAAACGAGGATAAATGAGACTTTAAAACACAAACATGATAAATCAGACTATAAAACCAACAAACATGGCGATAAATCAGCTATAAAACAAACAAACATGAGGATAAATAAGTCTATAAAACAAACAAACATGAGGCTAAATCAGACTATAAAACAAACAAACATGAGGATAAATCACACTATAAACCAACAAACATGAGGCTAAATCAGACTATAAACCAACAAACATGAGGTTAAATCACCTATAAAACAAACAAGATTAAATCAGACTATAAAACAAACAAACATGAGGATGAATCAGACTATAAATTAACAAACATGAGGTGAAATAAGCTATAAAACAAACGAGGATAAATCAGCTGTAAAACAAACAAGCATGAGGTTAAATCAGGCTATAAAACAAACAAACATGAGATTAAATCAGCTGTAAAACAAACAAACATGAGGATAAATCAGATTATTAAACCAACAAACATGGCGATAAATCAGCTATAAAACAAACAAACATGAGGATAAATAAGTCTATAAAACAAACAAACATGAGGCTAAATCAGACTATAAAACAAACAAACATGAGGATAAATCACACTATAAACCAACAAACATGAGTTTAAATCACCTATAAAACAAACAAGATTAAATCAGACTATAAAACAAACACACATGAGGTGAAATAAGCTATAAAACAAACGAGGATAAATCAGCTGTAAAACAAACAAGCATGAGGTTAAATCAGGCTATAAAACAAACAAACATGAGATTAAATCAGCTGTAAAACAAACAAACATGAGGATAAATCAGATTATAAAACAAACAAACATGAGGATTAATCAGCTGTAAAACTAACACAAATGACGATAAATTAAACTATAAACCAACAAACATGGATAAATCAGACTATAAAACAAACAATTATGAGGATGAATCAGACTATAAAACCAACAAACATGAGGATAAATCAGCTATAAAACAAGCAAACATGAGATTAAATCAGCTATAAAAAACAAGCATGAGGATAAATCAGACTATAAAACAAAAAAACCTGAGTATAAATCAGCTATAAGACAAACAAACATGAGGACAAGTCAGACTATAAAACCAACATGAGAATAAATCAGATGTAAAACAAACAAGCATGAGGATAAATCATGCTATTAAACAAACAAACATGAGGGTTAATCAGACTATAAAACAAAAAAACATGACAATAAATCAGCTATAAAACAAACATGGGGATAAATCAGATTATAAAACAAACAGACATGAGTATAAATAAGACTATAAGACAAACACACATGAGGATGAATCAGAATGTAAAACAAACAAACATGAGGATAAATCCGACTATAAGACAAAAAACATGAGGATAAATAAGCTATAAAACAAACAAACATGAGGATAAGTCAGATATAAAACAAACAAGCATGAGGATAAATCAGGCTATAAAACCAGCAAACATGAGGATAAATCAACTATAAAACAAGCAAAAATGAAGATAAATCAGCTATAAATAAACAAACATGAGGATAAATCATACTATAAACCAACAAACAGGTTAAATCAGCTATAAAACAAACGAGGATAAATGAGACTTTAAAACAAACATGATAAATCAGACTATAAAACCAACAAACATGGCGATAAATCAACTATAAGACAAACAAACATGAGGATAAATCAGCTATAAATAAACATACATTAGGATAAATCATACTATAAACCAACAAACAGGTTAAATCAGCTATAAAACAAACGAGGATAAATGAGACTTTAAAACAAACATGATAAATCAGACTATAAAACCAACAAACATGGCGATAAATCAGCTATAAAACAAACAAACATGAGGATAAATAAGTCTATAAAACAAACAAACATGAGGCTAAATCAGACTATAAAACAAACAAACATGAGGATAAATCACACTATAAACCAACAAACATGAGGTTAAATCACCTATAAAACAAACAAGATTAAATCAGACTATAAAACCAGCA
This sequence comes from Lampris incognitus, assembly GCF_029633865.1. Taxonomy (NCBI): domain Eukaryota; kingdom Metazoa; phylum Chordata; class Actinopteri; order Lampriformes; family Lampridae; genus Lampris; species Lampris incognitus. The sequence goes on along the minus strand of NW_026611077.1, from coordinate 637,199 downwards.
AACATGAGGATAAATCAACTATAAAACAAGCAAACATGAAGATAATCAGACTATAAGACAAACAAACATGAGGATAAATCAGCTATAAATAAACAAACATGAGGATAAATCAGACTATAAACCAACAAACATGAGGTTAAATCACCTATAAAACAAACAAGATTAAATCAGACTATAAAACAAACAAACATGAGGATGAATCAGACTATAAATTAACAAACATGAGGTGAAATAAGCTATAAAACAAACGAGGATAAATCAGCTGTAAAACAAACAAGCATGAGGTTAAATCAGGCTATAAAACAAACAAACATGAGATTAAATCAGCTGTAAAACAAACAAACATGAGGATAAATCAGATTATTAAACCAACAAACATGGCGATAAATCAGCTATAAAACAAACAAACATGAGGATAAATAAGTCTATAAAACAAACAAACATGAGGCTAAATCAGACTATAAAACAAACAAACATGAGGATAAATCACACTATAAACCAACAAACATGAGTTTAAATCACCTATAAAACAAACAAGATTAAATCAGACTATAAAACAAACACACATGAGGTGAAATAAGCTATAAAACAAACGAGGATAAATCAGCTGTAAAACAAACAAGCATGAGGTTAAATCAGGCTATAAAACAAACAAACATGAGATTAAATCAGCTGTAAAACAAACAAACATGAGGATAAATCAGATTATAAAACAAACAAACATGAGGATTAATCAGCTGTAAAACTAACACAAATGACGATAAATTAAACTATAAACCAACAAACATGGATAAATCAGACTATAAAACAAACAATTATGAGGATGAATCAGACTATAAAACCAACAAACATGAGGATAAATCAGCTATAAAACAAGCAAACATGAGATTAAATCAGCTATAAAAAACAAGCATGAGGATAAATCAGACTATAAAACAAAAAAACCTGAGTATAAATCAGCTATAAGACAAACAAACATGAGGACAAGTCAGACTATAAAACCAACATGAGAATAAATCAGATGTAAAACAAACAAGCATGAGGATAAATCATGCTATTAAACAAACAAACATGAGGGTTAATCAGACTATAAAACAAAAAAACATGACAATAAATCAGCTATAAAACAAACATGGGGATAAATCAGATTATAAAACAAACAGACATGAGTATAAATAAGACTATAAGACAAACACACATGAGGATGAATCAGAATGTAAAACAAACAAACATGAGGATAAATCCGACTATAAGACAAAAAACATGAGGATAAATAAGCTATAAAACAAACAAACATGAGGATAAGTCAGATATAAAACAAACAAGCATGAGGATAAATCAGGCTATAAAACCAGCAAACATGAGGATAAATCAACTATAAAACAAGCAAAAATGAAGATAAATCAGCTATAAATAAACAAACATGAGGATAAATCATACTATAAACCAACAAACAGGTTAAATCAGCTATAAAACAAACGAGGATAAATGAGACTTTAAAACAAACATGATAAATCAGACTATAAAACCAACAAACATGGCGATAAATCAACTATAAGACAAACAAACATGAGGATAAATCAGCTATAAATAAACATACATTAGGATAAATCATACTATAAACCAACAAACAGGTTAAATCAGCTATAAAACAAACGAGGATAAATGAGACTTTAAAACAAACATGATAAATCAGACTATAAAACCAACAAACATGGCGATAAATCAGCTATAAAACAAACAAACATGAGGATAAATAAGTCTATAAAACAAACAAACATGAGGCTAAATCAGACTATAAAACAAACAAACATGAGGATAAATCACACTATAAACCAACAAACATGAGGTTAAATCACCTATAAAACAAACAAGATTAAATCAGACTATAAAACCAGCAAACATGAGGATAAATCAACTATAAAACAAGCAAACATGAAGATAATCAGACTATAAGACAAACAAACATGAGGATAAATCAGCTATAAATAAACAAACATGAGGATAAATCAGACTATAAACCAACAAACATGAGGTTAAATCACCTATAAAACAAACAAGATTAAATCAGACTATAAAACAAACAAACATGAGGATGAATCAGACTATAAATTAACAAACATGAGGTGAAATAAGCTATAAAACAAACGAGGATAAATCAGCTGTAAAACAAACAAGCATGAGGTTAAATCAGGCTATAAAACAAACAAACATGAGATTAAATCAGCTGTAAAACAAACAAACATGAGGATAAATCAGATTATTAAACCAACAAACATGGCGATAAATCAGCTATAAAACAAACAAACATGAGGATAAATAAGTCTATAAAACAAACAAACATGAGGCTAAATCAGACTATAAAACAAACAAACATGAGGATAAATCACACTATAAACCAACAAACATGAGTTTAAATCACCTATAAAACAAACAAGATTAAATCAGACTATAAAACAAACACACATGAGGTGAAATAAGCTATAAAACAAACGAGGATAAATCAGCTGTAAAACAAACAAGCATGAGGTTAAATCAGGCTATAAAACAAACAAACATGAGATTAAATCAGCTGTAAAACAAACAAACATGAGGATAAATCAGATTATAAAACAAACAAACATGAGGATTAATCAGCTGTAAAACTAACACAAATGACGATAAATTAAACTATAAACCAACAAACAAGGATAAATCAGACTATAAAACAAACAATTATGAGGATGAATCAGACTATAAAACCAACAAACATGAGGATAAATCAGCTATAAAACAAGCAAACATGAGATTAAATCAGCTATAAAAAACAAGCATGAGGATAAATCAGACTATAAAACAAAAAAACCTGAGTATAAATCAGCTATAAGACAAACAAACATGAGGACAAGTCAGACTATAAAACCAACATGAGAATAAATCAGATGTAAAACAAACAAGCATGAGGATAAATCATGCTATTAAACAAACAAACATGAGGGTTAATCAGACTATAAAACAAAAAAACATGACGATAAATCAGCTATAAAACAAACATGGGGATAAATCAGATTATAAAACAAACAGACATGAGTATAAATAAGACTATAAGACAAACACACATGAGGATGAATCAGAATGTAAAACAAACAAACATGAGGATAAATCCGACTATAAGACAAAAAACATGAGGATAAATAAGCTATAAAACAAACAAACATGAGGATAAGTCAGATATAAAACAAACAAGCATGAGGATAAATCAGGCTATAAAACCAGCAAACATGAGGATAAATCAACTATAAAACAAGCAAAAATGAAGATAAATCAGCTATAAATAAACAAACATGAGGATAAATCATACTATAAACCAACAAACAGGTTAAATCAGCTATAAAACAAACGAGGATAAATGAGACTTTAAAACAAACATGATAAATCAGACTATAAAACCAAAAAACATGGCGATAAATCAACTATAAGACAAACAAACATGAGGATAAATCAGCTATAAATAAACATACATTAGGATAAATCATACTATAAACCAACAAACAGGTTAAATCAGCTATAAAACAAACGAGGATAAATGAGACTTTAAAACAAACATGATAAATCAGACTATAAAACCAACAAACATGGCGATAAATCAGCTATAAAACAAACAAACAGGAGGATAAATAAGTCTATAAAACAAACAAACATGAGGCTAAATCAGACTATAAAACAAACAAACATGAGGATAAATCACACTATAAACCAACAAACATGAGGTTAAATCACCTATAAAACAAACAAGATTAAATCAGACTATAAAACCAGCAAACATGAGGATAAATCAACTATAAAACAAGCAAACATTAAGATAATCAGACTATAAGACAAACAAACATGAGGATAAATCAGCTATAAATAAACAAACATGAGGATAAATCATACTATAAACCAACAAACAGGTTAAATCAGCTATAAAACAAACGAGGGTAAATGAGACTTTAAAACAAACATGATAAATCAGACTATAAAACCAACAAACATGGCGATAAATCAGCTATAAAACAAACAAACATGAGGATAAATAAGTCTATAAAACAAACAAACATGAGGCTAAATCAACTATAAAACAAACAAACATGAAGATAGTCAGACTATAAGACAAACAAACATGGGGACAAATCAGCTATAAAACAAACAATTATGAGGATGAATCAGACTATAAAACCAACAAACATGAGGATAAATCAGCTATAAAACAAGCAAACATGAGATTAAATCAGCTATAAAAAACAAGCATGAGGATAAATCAGACTATAAAACAAAAAAACCTGAGTATAAATCAGCTATAAGACAAACAAACATGAGGACAAGTCAGACTATAAAACCAACATGAGGATAAATCAGATGTAAAACAAACAAGCATGAGGATAAATCATGCTATTAAACAAACAAACATGAGGGTTAATCAGACTATAAAACAAAAAAACATGAGGATAAATCAGCTATAAAACAAACATGGGGATAAATCAGATTATAAAACAAACAGACATGAGTATAAATAAGACTATAAGACAAACACACATGAGGATGAATCAGAATGTAAAACAAACAAACATGAGGATAAATCCGACTATAAGACAAAAAACATGAGGATAAATGAGCTATAAAACAAACAAACATGAGGATAAGTCAGATATAAAACAAACAAGCATGAGGATAAATCAGGCTATAAAACCAGCAAACATGAGGATAAATCAACTATAAAACAAGCAAAAATGAAGATAAATCAGCTATAAATAAACAAATATGAGGATAAATCATACTATAAACCAACAAACAGGTTAAATCAGCTATAAAACAAACGAGGATAAATGAGACTTTAAAACAAACATGATAAATCAGACTATAAAACCAACAAACATGGCGATAAATCAACTATAAGACAAACAAACATGAGGATAAATCAGCTATAAATAAACATACATTAGGATAAATCATACTATAAACCAACAAACAGGTTAAATCAGCTATAAAACAAACGAGGATAAATGAGACTTTAAAACAAACATGATAAATCAGCTATAAAACAAACAAACATGAGGATAAATAAGTCTATAAAACAAACAAACATGAGGCTAAATATGACTATAAACCAACAAACATGAGGTTAAATCACCTATAAAACAAACAAGATTAAATCAGACTATAAAACAAACAAACATGAGGATGAATCAGACTATAAATTAACAAACATGAGGTGAAATAAGCTATAAAACAAACTAGGATAAATCAGATTATAAAACAAACAGACATGAGTATAAATAAGACTATAAGACAAGCACACATGAGGATGAATCAGAATGTAAAACAAACAAACATGAGGATAAATCCGACTATAAGACAAAAAACATGAGGATAAATGAGCTATAAAACAAACAAACATGAGGATAAGTCAGATATAAAACAAACAAGCATGAGGATAAATCAGGCTATAAAACCAGCAAACATGAGGATAAATCAACTATAAGACAAACAAACATGAGGATAAATCAGCTATAAATAAACATACATGAGGATAAATCATACTATAAACCAACAAACAGGTTAAATCAGCTATAAAACAAACGAGGATAAATGAGACTTTAAAACACAAACATGAGGCTAAATCAGACTATAAAACAAACAAACATGAGGATAAATCACACTATAAACCAACAAACATGAGGCTAAATCAGACTATAAACCAACAAACATGAGGTTAAATCACCTATAAAACAAACAAGATTAAATCAGACTATAAAACAAACAAACATGAGGATGAATCAGACTATAAATTAACAAACATGAGGTGAAATAAGCTATAAAACAAACGAGGATAAATCAGCTGTAAAACAAACAAGCATGAGGTTAAATCAGGCTATAAAACAAACAAACATGAGATTAAATCAGCTGTAAAACAAACAAACATGAGGATAAATCAGATTATTAAACCAACAAACATGGCGATAAATCAGCTATAAAACAAACAAACATGAGGATAAATAAGTCTATAAAACAAACAAACATGAGGCTAAATCAGACTATAAAACAAACAAACATGAGGATAAATCACACTATAAACCAACAAACATGAGTTTAAATCACCTATAAAACAAACAAGATTAAATCAGACTATAAAACAAACACACATGAGGTGAAATAAGCTATAAAACAAACGAGGATAAATCAGCTGTAAAACAAACAAGCTTGAGGTTAAATCAGGCTATAAAACAAACAAACATGAGATTAAATCAGCTGTAAAACAAACAAAAATGAGGATAAATCAGATTATAAAACAAACAAACATGAGGATTAATCAGCTGTAAAACTAACAAAAATGACGATAAATTAAACTATAAACCAACAAACATGGATAAATCAGACTATAAAACAAACAATTATGAGGATGAATCAGACTATAAAACCAACAAACATGAGGATAAATCAGCTATAAAACAAGCAAACATGAGATTAAATCAGCTATAAAAAACAAGCATGAGGATAAATCAGACTATAAAACAAAAAAACCTGAGTATAAATCAGCTATAAGACAAACAAACATGAGGACAAGTCAGACTATAAAACCAACATGAGAATAAATCAGATGTAAAACAAACAAGCATGAGGATAAATCATGCTATTAAACAAACAAACATGAGGGTTAATCAGACTATAAAACAAAAAAACATGACGATAAATCAGCTATAAAACAAACATGGGGATAAATCAGATTATAAAACAAACAGACATGAGTATAAATAAGACTATAAGACAAACACACATGAGGATGAATCAGAATGTAAAACAAACAAACATGAGGATAAATCCGACTATAAGACAAAAAACATGAGGATAAATGAGCTATAAAACAAACAAACATGAGGATAAGTCAGATTTAAAACAAACAAGCATGAGTTTAAATCAGGCTATAAAACCAGCAAACATGAGGATAAATCAACTATAAAACAAGCAAAAATGAAGATAAATCAGCTATAAATAAACAAACATGAGGATAAATCATACTATAAACCAACAAACAGGTTAAATCAGCTATAAAACAAACGAGGATAAATGAGACTTTAAAACAAACATGATAAATCAGACTATAAAACCAACAAACATGGCGATAAATCAACTATAAGACAAACAAACATGAGGATAAATCAGCTATAAATAAACATACATTAGGATAAATCATACTATAAACCAACAAACAGGTTAAATCAGCTATAAAACAAACGAGGATAAATGAGACTTTAAAACAAACATGATAAATCAGCTATAAAACAAACAAACATGAGGATAAATAAGTCTATAAAACAAACAAACATGAGGCTAAATATGACTATAAACCAACAAACATGAGGTTAAATCACCTATAAAACAAACAAGATTAAATCAGACTATAAAACAAACAAACATGAGGATGAATCAGACTATAAATTAACAAACATGAGGTGAAATAAGCTATAAAACAAACTAGGATAAATCAGATTATAAAACAAACAGACATGAGTATAAATAAGACTATAAGACAAACACACATGAGGATGAATCAGAATGTAAAACAAACAAACATGAGGATAAATCCGACTATAAGACAAAAAACATGAGGATAAATGAGCTATAAAACAAACAAACATGAGGATAAGTCAGATATAAAACAAACAAGCATGAGGATAAATCAGGCTATAAAACCAGCAAACATGAGGATAAATCAACTATAAGACAAACAAACATGAGGATAAATCAGCTATAAATAAACATACATGAGGATAAATCATACTATAAACCAACAAACAGGTTAAATCAGCTATAAAACAAACGAGGATAAATGAGACTTTAAAACACAAACATGAGGCTAAATCAGACTATAAAACAAACAAACATGAGGATAAATCAGCTATAAATAAACATACATGAGGATAAATCATACTATAAACCAACAAACAGGTTAAATCAGCTATAAAACAAACGAGGATAAATGAGACTTTAAAACAAACATGATAAATCAGACTATAAAACCAACAAACATGGCGATAAATCAGCTATAAAACAAACAAACATGAGGATAAATAAGTCTATAAAACAAACAAACATGAGGCTAAATCAGACTATAAAACAAACAAACATGAGGATAAATCACACTATAAACCAACAAACATGAGGTTAAATCACCTATAAAACAAACAAGATTAAATCAGACTATAAAACCAGCAAACATGAGGATAAATCAACTATAAAACAAGCAAACATGAAGATAATCAGACTATAAGACAAACAAACATGAGGATAAATCAGCTATAAATAAACAAACATGAGGATAAATCATACTATAAACCAACAAACAGGTTAAATCAGCTATAAAACAAACGAGGGTAAATGAGACTTTAAAACAAACATGATAAATCAGACTATAAAACCAACAAACATGGCGATAAATCAGCTATAAAACAAACAAACATGAGGATAAATAAGTCTATAAAACAAACAAACATGAGGCTAAATCAACTATAAAACAAACAAACATGAAGATAGTCAGACTATAAGACAAACAAACATGGGGACAAATCAGCTATAAAACAAACAATTATGAGGATGAATCAGACTATAAAACCAACAAACATGAGGATAAATCAGCTATAAAACAAGCAAACATGAGATTAAATCAGCTATAAAAAACAAGCATGAGGATAAATCAGACTATAAAACAAAAAAACCTGAGTATAAATCAGCTATAAGACAAACAAACATGAGGACAAGTCAGACTATAAAACCAACATGAGGATAAATCAGATGTAAAACAAACAAGCATGAGGATAAATCATGCTATTAAACAAACAAACATGAGGGTTAATCAGACTATAAAACAAAAAAACATGACGATAAATCAGCTATAAAACAAACATGGGGATAAATCAGATTATAAAACAAACAGACATGAGTATAAATAAGACTATAAGACAAACACACATGAGGATGAATCAGAATGTAAAACAAACAAACATGAGGATAAATCCGACTATAAGACAAAAAACATGAGGATAAATGAGCTATAAAACAAACAAACATGAGGATAAGTCAGATATAAAACAAACAAGCATGAGGATAAATCAGGCTATAAAACCAGCAAACATGAGGATAAATCAACTATAAAACAAGCAAAAATGAAGATAAATCAGCTATAAATAAACAAATATGAGGATAAATCATACTATAAACCAACAAACAGGTTAAATCAGCTATAAAACAAACGAGGATAAATGAGACTTTAAAACAAACATGATAAATCAGACTATAAAACCAACAAACATGGCGATAAATCAACTATAAGACAAACAAACATGAGGATAAATCAGCTATAAATAAACATACATTAGGATAAATCATACTATAAACCAACAAACAGGTTAAATCAGCTATAAAACAAACGAGGATAAATGAGACTTTAAAACAAACATGATAAATCAGCTATAAAACAAACAAACATGAGGATAAATAAGTCTATAAAACAAACAAACATGAGGCTAAATATGACTATAAACCAACAAACATGAGGTTAAATCACCTATAAAACAAACAAGATTAAATCAGACTATAAAACAAACAAACATGAGGATGAATCAGACTATAAATTAACAAACATGAGGTGAAATAAGCTATAAAACAAACTAGGATAAATCAGATTATAAAACAAACAGACATGAGTATAAATAAGACTATAAGACAAGCACACATGAGGATGAATCAGAATGTAAAACAAACAAACATGAGGATAAATCCGACTATAAGACAAAAAACATGAGGATAAATGAGCTATAAAACAAACAAACATGAGGATAAGTCAGATATAAAACAAACAAGCATGAGGATAAATCAGGCTATAAAACCAGCAAACATGAGGATAAATCAACTATAAGACAAACAAACATGAGGATAAATCAGCTATAAATAAACATACATGAGGATAAATCATACTATAAACCAACAAACAGGTTAAATCAGCTATAAAACAAACGAGGATAAATGAGACTTTAAAACACAAACATGAGGCTAAATCAGACTATAAAACAAACAAACATGAGGATAAATCACACTATAAACCAACAAACATGAGGCTAAATCAGACTATAAACCAACAAACATGAGGTTAAATCACCTATAAAACAAACAAGATTAAATCAGACTATAAAACAAACAAACATGAGGATGAATCAGACTATAAATTAACAAACATGAGGTGAAATAAGCTATAAAACAAACGAGGATAAATCAGCTGTAAAACAAACAAGCATGAGGTTAAATCAGGCTATAAAACAAACAAACATGAGATTAAATCAGCTGTAAAACAAACAAACATGAGGATAAATCAGATTATTAAACCAACAAACATGGCGATAAATCAGCTATAAAACAAACAAACATGAGGATAAATAAGTCTATAAAACAAACAAACATGAGGCTAAATCAGACTATAAAACAAACAAACATGAGGATAAATCACACTATAAACCAACAAACATGAGTTTAAATCACCTATAAAACAAACAAGATTAAATCAGACTATAAAACAAACACACATGAGGTGAAATAAGCTATAAAACAAACGAGGATAAATCAGCTGTAAAACAAACAAGCTTGAGGTTAAATCAGGCTATAAAACAAACAAACATGAGATTAAATCAGCTGTAAAACAAACAAAAATGAGGATAAATCAGATTATAAAACAAACAAACATGAGGATTAATCAGCTGTAAAACTAACAAAAATGACGATAAATTAAACTATAAACCAACAAACATGGATAAATCAGACTATAAAACAAACAATTATGAGGATGAATCAGACTATAAAACCAACAAACATGAGGATAAATCAGCTATAAAACAAGCAAACATGAGATTAAATCAGCTATAAAAAACAAGCATGAGGATAAATCAGACTATAAAACAAAAAAACCTGAGTATAAATCAGCTATAAGACAAACAAACATGAGGACAAGTCAGACTATAAAACCAACATGAGAATAAATCAGATGTAAAACAAACAAGCATGAGGATAAATCATGCTATTAAACAAACAAACATGAGGGTTAATCAGACTATAAAACAAAAAAACATGACGATAAATCAGCTATAAAACAAACATGGGGATAAATCAGATTATAAAACAAACAGACATGAGTATAAATAAGACTATAAGACAAACACACATGAGGATGAATCAGAATGTAAAACAAACAAACATGAGGATAAATCCGACTATAAGACAAAAAACATGAGGATAAATGAGCTATAAAACAAACAAACATGAGGATAAGTCAGATTTAAAACAAACAAGCATGAGTTTAAATCAGGCTATAAAACCAGCAAACATGAGGATAAATCAACTATAAAACAAGCAAAAATGAAGATAAATCAGCTATAAATAAACAAACATGAGGATAAATCATACTATAAACCAACAAACAGGTTAAATCAGCTATAAAACAAACGAGGATAAATGAGACTTTAAAACAAACATGATAAATCAGACTATAAAACCAACAAACATGGCGATAAATCAACTATAAGACAAACAAACATGAGGATAAATCAGCTATAAATAAACATACATTAGGATAAATCATACTATAAACCAACAAACAGGTTAAATCAGCTATAAAACAAACGAGGATAAATGAGACTTTAAAACAAACATGATAAATCAGCTATAAAACAAACAAACATGAGGATAAATAAGTCTATAAAACAAACAAACATGAGGCTAAATATGACTATAAACCAACAAACATGAGGTTAAATCACCTATAAAACAAACAAGATTAAATCAGACTATAAAACAAACAAACATGAGGATGAATCAGACTATAAATTAACAAACATGAGGTGAAATAAGCTATAAAACAAACTAGGATAAATCAGATTATAAAACAAACAGACATGAGTATAAATAAGACTATAAGACAAACACACATGAGGATGAATCAGAATGTAAAACAAACAAACATGAGGATAAATCCGACTATAAGACAAAAAACATGAGGATAAATGAGCTATAAAACAAACAAACATGAGGATAAGTCAGATATAAAACAAACAAGCATGAGGATAAATCAGGCTATAAAACCAGCAAACATGAGGATAAATCAACTATAAGACAAACAAACATGAGGATAAATCAGCTATAAATAAACATACATGAGGATAAATCATACTATAAACCAACAAACAGGTTAAATCAGCTATAAAACAAACGAGGATAAATGAGACTTTAAAACACAAACATGAGGCTAAATCAGACTATAAAACAAACAAACATGAGGATAAATCACACTATAAACCAACAAACATGAGGCTAAATCAGACTATAAACCAACAAACATGAGGTTAAATCACCTATAAAACAAACAAGATTAAATCAGACTATAAAACAAACAAACATGAGGATGAATCAGACTATAAATTAACAAACATGAGGTGAAATAAGCTATAAAACAAACGAGGATAAATCAGCTGTAAAACAAACAAGCATGAGGTTAAATCAGGCTATAAAACAAACAAACATGAGATTAAATCAGCTGTAAAACAAACAAACATGAGGATAAATCAGATTATTAAACCAACAAACATGGCGATAAATCAGCTATAAAACAAACAAACATGAGGATAAATAAGTCTATAAAACAAACAAACATGAGGCTAAATCAGACTATAAAACAAACAAACATGAGGATAAATCACACTATAAACCAACAAACATGAGTTTAAATCACCTATAAAACAAACAAGATTAAATCAGACTATAAAACAAACACACATGAGGTGAAATAAGCTATAAAACAAACGAGGATAAATCAGCTGTAAAACAAACAAGCATGAGGTTAAATCAGGCTATAAAACAAACAAACATGAGATTAAATCAGCTGTAAAACAAACAAACATGAGGATAAATCAGATTATAAAACAAACAAACATGAGGATTAATCAGCTGTAAAACTAACAAAAATGACGATAAATTAAACTATAAACCAACAAACATGGATAAATCAGACTATAAAACAAACAATTATGAGGATGAATCAGACTATAAAACCAACAAACATGAGGATAAATCAGCTATAAAACAAGCAAACATGAGATTAAATCAGCTATAAAAAACAAGCATGAGGATAAATCAGACTATAAAACAAAAAAACCTGAGTATAAATCAGCTATAAGACAAACAAACATGAGGACAAGTCAGACTATAAAACCAACATGAGAATAAATCAGATGTAAAACAAACAAGCATGAGGATAAATCATGCTATTAAACAAACAAACATGAGGGTTAATCAGACTATAAAACAAAAAAACATGACGATAAATCAGCTATAAAACAAGCATGGGGATAAATCAGATTATAAAACAAACAGACATGAGTATAAATAAGACTATAAGACAAACACACATGAGGATGAATCAGAATGTAAAACAAACAAACATGAGGATAAATCCGACTATAAGACAAAAAACATGAGGATAAATGAGCTATAAAACAAACAAACATGAGGATAAGTCAGATTTAAAACAAACAAGCATGAGGATAAATCAGGCTATAAAACCAGCAAACATGAGGATAAATCAACTATAAAACAAGCAAAAATGAAGATAAATCAGCTATAAATAAACAAACATGAGGATAAATCATACTATAAACCAACAAACAGGTTAAATCAGCTATAAAACAAACGAGGATAAATGAGACTTTAAAACAAACATGATAAATCAGACTATAAAACCAACAAACATGGCGATAAATCAACTATAAGACAAACAAACATGAGGATAAATCAGCTATAAATAAACATACATTAGGATAAATCATACTATAAACCAACAAACAGGTTAAATCAGCTATAAAACAAACGAGGATAAATGAGACTTTAAAACAAACATGATAAATCAGCTATAAAACAAACAAACATGAGGATAAATAAGTCTATAAAACAAACAAACATGAGGCTAAATATGACTATAAACCAACAAACATGAGGTTAAATCACCTATAAAACAAACAAGATTAAATCAGACTATAAAACAAACAAACATGAGGATGAATCAGACTATAAATTAACAAACATGAGGTGAAATAAGCTATAAAACAAACTAGGATAAATCAGATTATAAAACAAACAGACATGAGTATAAATAAGACTATAAGACAAACACACATGAGGATGAATCAGAATGTAAAACAAACAAACATGAGGATAAATCCGACTATAAGACAAAAAACATGAGGATAAATGAGCTATAAAACAAACAAACATGAGGATAAGTCAGATATAAAACAAACAAGCATGAGGATAAATCAGGCTATAAAACCAGCAAACATGAGGATAAATCAACTATAAGACAAACAAACATGAGGATAAATCAGCTATAAATAAACATACATGAGGATAAATCATACTATAAACCAACAAACAGGTTAAATCAGCTATAAAACAAACGAGGATAAATGAGACTTTAAAACACAAACATGAGGTTAAATCAGACTATAAAACAAACAAACATGAGGATAAATCACACTATAAACCAACAAACATGAGGCTAAATCAGACTATAAACCAACAAACATGAGGTTAAATCACCTATAAAACAAACAAGATTAAATCAGACTATAAAACAAACAAACATGAGGATGAATCAGACTATAAATTAACAAACATGAGGTGAAATAAGCTATAAAACAAACGAGGATAAATCAGCTGTAAAACAAACAAGCATGAGGTTAAATCAGGCTATAAAACAAACAAACATGAGATTAAATCAGCTGTAAAACAAACAAACATGAGGATAAATCAGATTATTAAACCAACAAACATGGCGATAAATCAGCTATAAAACAAACAAACATGAGGATAAATAAGTCTATAAAACAAACAAACATGAGGCTAAATCAGACTATAAAACAAACAAACATGAGGATAAATCACACTATAAACCAACAAACATGAGTTTAAATCAACTATAAAACAAACAAGATTAAATCAGACTATAAAACAAACACACATGAGGTGAAATAAGCTATAAAACAAACGAGGATAAATCAGCTGTAAAACAAACAAGCATGAGGTTAAATCAGGCTATAAAACAAACAAACATGAGATTAAATCAGCTGTAAAACAAACAAACATGAGGATAAATCAGATTATAAAACAAACAAACATGAGGATTAATCAGCTGTAAAACTAACAAAAATGACGATAAATTAAACTATAAACCAACAAACATGGATAAATCAGACTATAAAACAAACAATTATGAGGATGAATCAGACTATAAAACCAACAAACATGAGGATAAATCAGCTATAAAACAAGCAAACATGAGATTAAATCAGCTATAAAAAACAAGCATGAGGATAAATCAGACTATAAAACAAAAAAACCTGAGTATAAATCAGCTATAAGACAAACAAACATGAGGACAAGTCAGACTATAAAACCAACATGAGAATAAATCAGATGTAAAACAAACAAGCATGAGGATAAATCATGCTATTAAACAAACAAACATGAGGGTTAATCAGACTATAAAACAAAAAAACATGACGATAAATCAGCTATAAAACAAACATGGGGATAAATCAGATTATAAAACAAACAGACATGAGTATAAATAAGACTATAAGACAAACACACATGAGGATGAATCAGAATGTAAAACAAACAAACATGAGGATAAATCCGACTATAAGACAAAAAACATGAGGATAAATAAGCTATAAAACAAACAAACATGAGGATAAGTCAGATATAAAACAAACAAGCATGAGGATAAATCAGGCTATAAAACCAGCAAACATGAGGATAAATCAACTATAAAACAAGCAAAAATGAAGATAAATCAGCTATAAATAAACAAACATGAGGATAAATCATACTATAAACCAACAAACAGGTTAAATCAGCTATAAAACAAATGAGGATAAATGAGACTTTAAAACAAACATGATAAATCAGACTATAAAACCAACAAACATGGCGATAAATCAACTATAAGACAAACAAACATGAGGATAAATCAGCTATAAATAAACATACATTAGGATAAATCATACTATAAACCAACAAACAGGTTAAATCAGCTATAAAACAAACGAGGATAAATGAGACTTTAAAACAAACATGATAAATCAGACTATAAAACCAACAAACATGGCGATAAATCAGCTATAAAACAAACAAACATGAGGATAAATAAGTCTATAAAACAAACAAACATGAGGCTAAATCAGACTATAAAACAAACAAACATGAGGATAAATCACACTATAAACCAACAAACATGAGGTTAAATCACCTATAAAACAAACAAGATTAAATCAGACTATAAAACCAGCAAACATGAGGATAAATCAACTATAAAACAAGCAAACATGAAGATAATCAGACTATAAGACAAACAAACATGAGGATAAATCAGCTATAAATAAACAAACATGAGGATAAATCATACTATAAACCAACAAACAGGTTAAATCAGCTATAAAACAAACGAGGGTAAATGAGACTTTAAAACAAACATGATAAATCAGACTATAAAACCAACAAACATGGCGATAAATCAGCTATAAAACAAACAAACATGAGGATAAATAAGTCTATAAAACAAACAAACATGAGGCTAAATCAACTATAAAACAAACAAACATGAAGATAGTCAGACTATAAGACAAACAAACATGAGGACAAATCAGCTATAAAACAAACAATTATGAGGATGAATCAGACTATAAAACCAACAAACATGAGGATAAATCAGCTATAAAACAAGCAAACATGAGATTAAATCAGCTATAAAAAACAAGCATGAGGATAAATCAGACTATAAAACAAAAAAACCTGAGTATAAATCAGCTATAAGACAAACAAACATGAGGACAAGTCAGACTATAAAACCAACATGAGGATAAATCAGATGTAAAACAAACAAGCATGAGGATAAATCATGCTATTAAACAAACAAACATGAGGGTTAATCAGACTATAAAACAAAAAAACATGACGATAAATCAGCTATAAAACAAACATGGGGATAAATCAGATTATAAAACAAACAGACATGAGTATAAATAAGACTATAAGACAAACACACATGAGGATGAATCAGAATGTAAAACAAACAAACATGAGGATAAATCCGACTATAAGACAAAAAACATGAGGATAAATAAGCTATAAAACAAACAAACATGAGGATAAGTCAGATATAAAACAAACAAGCATGAGGATAAATCAGGCTATAAAACCAGCAAACATGAGGATAAATCAACTATAAAACAAGCAAAAATGAAGATAAATCAGCTATAAATAAACAAACATGAGGATAAATCATACTATAAACCAACAAACAGGTTAAATCAGCTATAAAACAAACGAGGATAAATGAGACTTTAAAACAAACATGATAAATAAGACTATAAAACCAACAAACATGGCGATAAATCAACTATAAGACAAACAAACATGAGGATAAATCAGCTATAAATAAACATACATTAGGATAAATCATACTATAAACCAACAAACAGGTTAAATCAGCTATAAAACAAACGAGGATAAATGAGACTTTAAAACAAACATGATAAATCAGACTATAAAACCAACAAACATGGCGATAAATCAGCTATAAAACAAACAAACATGAGGATAAATAAGTCTATAAAACAAACAAACATGAGGCTAAATCAGACTATAAAATAAACAAACATGAGGATAAATCACACTATAAACCAACAAACATGAGGTTAAATCACCTATAAAACAAACAAGATTAAATCAGACTATAAAACCAGCAAACATGAGGATAAATCAACTATAAAACAAGCAAACATGAAGATAATCAGACTATAAGACAAACAAACATGAGGATAAATCAGCTATAAATAAACAAACATGAGGATAAATCATACTATAAACCAACAAACAGGTTAAATCAGCTATAAAACAAACGAGGGTAAATGAGACTTTAAAACAAACATGATAAATCAGACTATAAAACCAACAAACATGGCGATAAATCAGCTATAAAACAAACAAACATGAGGATAAATAAGTCTATAAAACAAACAAACATGAGGCTAAATCAACTATAAAACAAACAAACATGAAGATAGTCAGACTATAAGACAAACAAACATGAGGACAAATCAGCTATAAAACAAACAATTATGAGGATGAATCAGACTATAAAACCAACAAACATGAGGATAAATCAGCTATAAAACAAGCAAACATGAGATTAAATCAGCTATAAAAAACAAGCATGAGGATAAATCAGACTATAAAACAAAAAAACCTGAGTATAAATCAGCTATAAGACAAACAAACATGAGGACAAGTCAGACTATAAAACCAACATGAGGATAAATCAGATGTAAAACAAACAAGCATGAGGATAAATCATGCTATTAAACAAACAAACATGAGGGTTAATCAGACTACAAAACAAAAAAACATGACGATAAATCAGCTATAAAACAAACATGGGGATAAATCAGATTATAAAACAAACAGACATGAGTATAAATAAGACTATAAGACAAACACACATGAGGATGAATCAGAATGTAAAACAAACAAACATGAGGATAAATCCGACTATAAGACAAAAAACATGAGGATAAATAAGCTATAAAACAAACAAACATGAGGATAAGTCAGATATAAAACAAACAAACATGAGGATAAATCAGGCTATAAAACCAGCAAACATGAGGATAAATCAACTATAAAACAAGCAAAAATGAAGATAAATCAGCTATAAATAAACAAACATGAGGATAAATCATACTATAAACCAACAAACAGGTTAATCAGCTATAAAACAAACGAGGATAAATGAGACTTTAAAACAAACATGATAAATCAGACTATAAAACCAACAAACATGGCTATAAATCAACTATAAGACAAACAAACATGAGGATAAATCAGCTATAAATAAACATACATTAGGATAAATCATACTATAAACCAACAAACAGGTTAAATCAGCTATAAAACAAACGAGGATAAATGAGACTTTAAAACAAACATGATAAATCAGACTATAAAACCAACAAACATGGCGATAAATCAGCTATAAAACAAACAAACATGAGGATAAATAAGTCTATAAAACAAACAAACATGAGGCTAAATCAGACTATAAAACAAACAAACATGAGGATAAATCAGACTATAAACCAACAAACATGAGGTTAAATCAGCTATAAAACAAACAAGATTAAATCAGACTATAAAACCAGCAAACATGAGGATAAATCAACTATAAAACAAGCAAACATGAAGATAATCAGACTATAAGACAAACAAACATGAGGATAAATCAGCTATAAATAAACAAACATGAGGATAAATCATACTATAAACCAACAAACAGGGTTAAATCAGCTATAAAACAAACGAGGGTAAATGAGACTTTAAAACAAACATGATAAATCAGACTATAAAACCAACAAACATGGCGATAAATCAGCTATAAAACAAACAAACATGAGGATAAATAAGTCTATAAAACAAACAAACATGAGGCTAAATCAACTATAAAACAAACAAACATGAAGATAGTCAGACTATAAGACAAACAAACATGAGGACAAATCAGCTATAAAACAAACAAACGAGGATAAATCATACTATAAACCAACAAACATGAGGTTTAATCACCTATAAAACAAACGAGGATAAATCAGACTATAAAACAAAAAACATGACGATGAATCAGATTATAAAACAAACAGACATGAGTATAAATAAGACTATAAGACAAACACACATGAGGATGAATCAGAATGTAAAACAAACAAACATGAGGATAAATCCGACTATAAGACAAAAAACATGAGGATAAATGAGCTATAAAACAAACAAACATGAGGATAAGTCAGATATAAAACAAACAAGCATGAGGATAAATAAGGCTATAAAACCAGCAAACAAACATGAGGATAAATCAACTATAAAACAAGCAAACATGAAGATAATCAGACTATAAGACATACAAACATGAGGATAAATCACTTATAAATAAACAAACATGAGGATAAATCATACTATAAACCAACAAACAGGTTAAATCAGCTATAAAACAAACGATGATAAATCAGACTATAAAACCAACAAACATGAGGATAAATCAGCTATAAAACAAGCAAACATGAGATTAAATCAGCTATAAAAAACAAGCATGAGGATAAATCAGACTATAAAACAAAAAAACCTGAGTATAAATCAGCTATAAGACAAACAAACATGAGGACAAGTCAGACTATAAAACCAACATGAGGATAAATCAGATGTAAAACAAACAAGCATGAGGATAAATCATGCTATTAAACAAACAAACATGAGGGTTAATCAGACTATAAAACAAAAAAACATGACGATAAATCAGCTATAAAACAAACATGGGGATAAATCAGATTATAAAACAAACAGACATGAGTATAAATAAGACTATAAGACAAACACACATGAGGATGAATCAGAATGTAAAACAAACAAACATGAGGATAAATCCGACTATAAGACAAAAAACATGAGGATAAATAAGCTATAAAACAAACAAACATGAGGATAAGTCAGATATAAAACAAACAAACATGAGGATAAATCAGGCTATAAAACCAGCAAACATGAGGATAAATCAACTATAAAACAAGCAAAAATGAAGATAAATCAGCTATAAATAAACAAACATGAGGATAAATCATACTATAAACCAACAAACAGGTTAATCAGCTATAAAACAAACGAGGATAAATGAGACTTTAAAACAAACATGATAAATCAGACTATAAAACCAACAAACATGGCTATAAATCAACTATAAGACAAACAAACATGAGGATAAATCAGCTATAAATAAACATACATTAGGATAAATCATACTATAAACCAACAAACAGGTTAAATCAGCTATAAAACAAACGAGGATAAATGAGACTTTAAAACAAACATGATAAATCAGACTATAAAACCAACAAACATGGCGATAAATCAGCTATAAAACAAACAAACATGAGGATAAATAAGTCTATAAAACAAACAAACATGAGGCTAAATCAGACTATAAAACAAACAAACATGAGGATAAATCAGACTATAAACCAACAAACATGAGGTTAAATCAGCTATAAAACAAACAAGATTAAATCAGACTATAAAACCAGCAAACATGAGGATAAATCAACTATAAAACAAGCAAACATGAAGATAATCAGACTATAAGACAAACAAACATGAGGATAAATCAGCTATAAATAAACAAACATGAGGATAAATCATACTATAAACCAACAAACAGGGTTAAATCAGCTATAAAACAAACGAGGGTAAATGAGACTTTAAAACAAACATGATAAATCAGACTATAAAACCAACAAACATGGCGATAAATCAGCTATAAAACAAACAAACATGAGGATAAATAAGTCTATAAAACAAACAAACATGAGGCTAAATCAACTATAAAACAAACAAACATGAAGATAGTCAGACTATAAGACAAACAAACATGAGGACAAATCAGCTATAAAACAAACAAACGAGGATAAATCATACTATAAACCAACAAACATGAGGTTTAATCACCTATAAAACAAACGAGGATAAATCAGACTATAAAACAAAAAACATGACGATGAATCAGATTATAAAACAAACAGACATGAGTATAAATAAGACTATAAGACAAACACACATGAGGATGAATCAGAATGTAAAACAAACAAACATGAGGATAAATCCGACTATAAGACAAAAAACATGAGGATAAATGAGCTATAAAACAAACAAACATGAGGATAAGTCAGATATAAAACAAACAAGCATGAGGATAAATAAGGCTATAAAACCAGCAAACATGAGGATAAATCAACTATAAAACAAGCAAACATGAAGATAATCAGACTATAAGACATACAAACATGAGGATAAATCACTTATAAATAAACAAACATGAGGATAAATCATACTATAAACCAACAAACAGGTTAAATCAGCTATAAAACAAACGATGATAAATCAGACTATAAAACCAACAAACATGGCGATAAATCAGCTATAAAACAAACAAACATGAGGATAAATAAGTCTATAAAACAAACAAACATGAGGCTAAATATGACTATAAACCAACAAACATGAGGTTAAATCACCTATAAAACAAACAAGATTAAATCAGACTATAAAACAAACAAACATGAGGATGAATCAGACTATAAATTAACAAACATGAGGTGAAATAAGCTATAAAACAAACTAGGATAAATCAGATTATAAAACAAACAGACATGAGTATAAATAAGACTATAAGACAAACACACATGAGGATGAATCAGAATGTAAAACAAACAAACATGAGGATAAATCCGACTATAAGACAAAAAACATGAGGATAAATGAGCTATAAAACAAACAAACATGAGGATAAGTCAGATATAAAACAAACAAGCATGAGGATAAATCAGGCTATAAAACCAGCAAACATGAGGATAAATCAACTATAAGACAAACAAACATGAGGATAAATCAGCTATAAATAAACATACATGAGGATAAATCATACTATAAACCAACAAACAGGTTAAATCAGCTATAAAACAAACGAGGATAAATGAGACTTTAAAACACAAACATGATAAATCAGACTATAAAACCAACAAACATGGCGATAAATCAGCTATAAAACAAACAAACATGAGGATAAATAAGTCTATAAAACAAACAAACATGAGGCTAAATCAGACTATAAAACAAACAAACATGAGGATAAATCACACTATAAACCAACAAACATGAGGCTAAATCAGACTATAAACCAACAAACATGAGGTTAAATCACCTATAAAACAAACAAGATTAAATCAGACTATAAAACAAACAAACATGAGGATGAATCAGACTATAAATTAACAAACATGAGGTGAAATAAGCTATAAAACAAACGAGGATAAATCAGCTGTAAAACAAACAAGCATGAGGTTAAATCAGGCTATAAAACAAACAAACATGAGATTAAATCAGCTGTAAAACAAACAAACATGAGGATAAATCAGATTATTAAACCAACAAACATGGCGATAAATCAGCTATAAAACAAACAAACATGAGGATAAATAAGTCTATAAAACAAACAAACATGAGGCTAAATCAGACTATAAAACAAACAAACATGAGGATAAATCACACTATAAACCAACAAACATGAGTTTAAATCACCTATAAAACAAACAAGATTAAATCAGACTATAAAACAAACACACATGAGGTGAAATAAGCTATAAAACAAACGAGGATAAATCAGCTGTAAAACAAACAAGCATGAGGTTAAATCAGGCTATAAAACAAACAAACATGAGATTAAATCAGCTGTAAAACAAACAAACATGAGGATAAATCAGATTATAAAACAAACAAACATGAAAATTAATCAGCTGTAAAACTAACAAAAATGACGATAAATTAAACTATAAACCAACAAACATGGATAAATCAGACTATAAAACAAACAATTATGAGGATGAATCAGACTATAAAACCAACAAACATGAGGATAAATCAGCTATAAAACAAGCAAACATGAGATTAAATCAGCTATAAAAAACAAGCATGAGGATAAATCAGACTATAAAACAAAAAAAACCTGAGTATAAATCAGCTATAAGACAAACAAACATGAGGATAAATAAGTCTATAAAACAAACAAACATGAGGCTAAATCAGACTATAAAACAAACAAACATGAGGATAAATCACACTATAAACCAACAAACATGAGGTTAAATCACCTATAAAACAAACAAGATTAAATCAGACTATAAAACAAACAAACATGAGGATGAATCAGACTATAAATTAACAAACATGAGGTGAAATAAGCTATAAAACAAACGGGGATAAATCAGCTGTCAAACAAACAAGCTTGAGGTTAAATCAGGCTATAAAACAAACAAACATGAGATTAAATCAGCTGTAAAACAAACAAACATGGATAAATCAGACTATAAAACAAACAATTATGAGGATGAATCAGACTATATAACCAACAAACATGAGGATAAATCAGCTATAAAACAAGCAAACATGAGATTAAATCAGCTATAAAAAACAAGCATGAGGATAAATCAGATTATAAAACAAACAAACAAACATGAGGATTAATCAGCTGTAAAACTAACAAAAATGAGGATAAATTAAACTATAAACCAACAAACATGGATAAATAAGACTATAAAACAAACAATTATGAGGATAAATCAGACTATAAAACCAACAAACATGAGGATAAATCGGCTATAAAACAAGCAAACATGAGTATAAATCAGCTATAAAACAAACAAACATGAGGACAAGTCAGACTATAAAACCAACATGAGGATAAATCAGATGTAAAACAAACAAGTATGAGGATAAATCATGCTATTAAACAAACAAACATGAGAGTAAATCAGACTATGAAACAAAAAAACATGACGATAAATCAGCTATATAACAAACATGGGGATAAATCAGATTATAAAACAAACAGACATGAGTATAAATAAAACTATAAGACAAACACACATGAGGATGAATCAGACTGTAAAACAAACAAACATGAGGATAAATCAGCTATAAAAGAAACAAACATAAGTATAATCACACAAGAAGAAAAACAAACATCAGGACAATCAGACTATAAGACAAACAAACATGAGGATAAAGCAGACTATAAAACAAACCAACATGCAGATAAATCAGCTATAAAACAAAGAAACATGAGGATAAATCAACTATAAAACAAACAAACATGAGGCTAAATCAGACTATAAGACAAACAAACATGAGGACAAATCAGCTATAAAACAAACAAACATGAGGATAAATCATACTATAAAGCAACAAACATGAGGTTAAATCACCTATAAAACAAACGAGGATAAAACAGCTATAAAACAAACAAACATGAGGATAAATAATTCTATAAAACAAACAAACGAGAGTAAATCAGATGTAAAACAAACAAACATGAGATAAATCAGATTATACAACAAACAATCATGAGGATAAATAAGACCATACGACAAACAAACATGAGGATAAATCAGCTATAAAACAAACAAACATGAGATTAAATCAGCTGTAAAACAAATAACATGAGGATAAATCCGACTATAAGACAAAAAACATGAGGATAAATCAGCTATAAAACAAACAAACATGAGGATAAGTCAGATATAAAACAAACAAGCATGAGGATAAAACAGGCGATAAAACCAGCAAACATGAGGATAAATCAACTATAAAACAAACAAACATGAAGATAATCAGACTATAAAACAAACAAACATGTGGATAAATAAGTCTATAAAACAAAAAGACCTGAGTATAAATCAGCTATAAAACAAACAAACATGAGGACAAGTCAGACTATAAAACCAACATGAGGATAAATCAGATGTAAAACAAACAAGCATGAGGATAAATCATGCTATTAAAAAAACAAACATGAGGGTAAATCAGACTATAAAACAAAAAACATGACGATAAATCAGCGATAAAACAAACATGAGGATAAATCAACTATAAACCAAACAAACATGAAGATAATCAGACTATAAGACAAACAAACATGAGGATAAATCAGCTATAAATAAACAAACATGAGGATAAATCATACTATAAACCAACAAACATGAGGTTAAATCAGCTATAAAACAAACGAGGATGAATCAGACTTTAAAACCAACAAACATGGCGATAAATCAGCTATAAAACAAACAAACATGAGGATAAATAAGTCTATAAAACAAACAAACATGAGGCTAAATATGACTATAAACCAACAAACATGAGGTTAAATCACCTATAAAACAAACAAGATTAAATCAGACTATAAAACAAACAAACATGAGGATGAATCAGACTATAAATTAACAAACATGAGGTGAAATAAGCTATAAAACAAACTAGGATAAATCAGATTATAAAACAAACAGACATGAGTATAAATAAGACTATAAGAAAAACACACATGAGGATGAATCAGAATGTAAAACAAACAAACATGAGGATAAATCCGACTTTAAGACAAAAAACATGAGGATAAATGAGCTATAAAACAAACAAACATGAGGATAAGTCAGATATAAAACAAACAAGCATGAGGATAAATCAGGCTATAAAACCAGCAAACATGAGGATAAATCAACTATAAGACAAACAAACATGAGGATAAATCAACTATAAGACAAACAAACGAGTATAAATCAGCTATAAAACAAACACACATGAGGATGAATCAGACTGTAAAACAAACAAACATGAGGATAAATCAGCTATAAATAAACAAACATGAGGATAAGTCATACTATAAACCAACAAACATGAGGTTAAATCAGCTATAAAACAAATGAGGATGAATCAGACTTTAAAACCAGCATGATAAATCAGACAATAAAACAAAAAAACATGAGGCTAAATCAGACTATAAAACAAACAAACATGAGGATAAATCACACTATAAACCAACAAACATGAGGTTAAATCTCCTATAAAACAAACAAGATTAAATCAGACTATAAAACAAACATGATAAATCAGAATATAAAACCAACAAACATGGCGATAAATCAGCTATAAAACAAACACACATGAGGATGAATCAGATTGTAAAACAAACAAACATGAGGATAAATCAGCTATAAAAGAAACAAACATAACGATAATCACACAAGAAAAAAAACAAACATCAGGACAATCAGACTATAAGACAAACAAACATGAGGATAAAGCAGACTATAAAACAAACCAACATGCAGATAAATCAGCTATAAAACAAACACACATGAGGCTAAATCAGACTATAAAACAAAGAAACATGAGGATAAATCAACTATAAAACAAACAAACATGAAGATAGTCAGACTATAAGACAAACAAACATGAGGACAAATCGGCTATAAAACAAACAAACATGAGGATAAATCATACTATAAACCAACAAACATGAGGTTAAATCACCTATAAAACAAACGAGGATAAATCAGACTATAAAACAAAAAACATGACGATGAATCAGATTATAAAACAAACACACATGAGTATAAATAAGACTATAAGACAAACACACATGAGGATGAATCAGAATGTAAAACAAACAAACATGAGGATAAATCCGACTATAAGACAAAAAACATGAGGATATATGAGCTATAAAACAAACAAACATGAGGATAAGTCAGATATAAAACAAACAAGCATGAGGATAAATCAGGCTATAAAACCAGCAAACATGAGGATAAATCAACTATAAAACAAGCAAACATGAAGATAATCAGGCTATAAGACATACAAACATGAGGATAAATCACTTATAAATAAACAAACATGAGGATAAATCATACTATAAACCAACAAAAAGGTTAAATCAGCTATAAAACAAACGATGATAAATGAGATTTTAAAACAAACATGATAAATCAGACTATAAAACCAACAAACATGGCGATAAATCAGCTATAAAACAAACAAACATGAGGATAAATAAGTCTATAAAACAAACAAACATGAGGCTAAATATGACTATAAACCAACAAACATGAGGTTAAATCACCTATAAAACAAACAAGATTAAATCAGACTATAAAACAAACAAACATGAGGATGAATCAGACTATAAATTAACAAACATGAGGTGAAATAAGCTATAAAACAAACTAGGATAAATCAGATTATAAAACAAACAGACATGAGTATAAATAAGACTATAAGACAAACACACATGAGGATGAATCAGAATGTAAAACAAACAAACATGAGGATAAATCCGACTATAAGACAAAAAACATGAGGCTAAATAAGCTATAAAACAAACAAACATGAGGATAAGTCAGATATAAAACAAACAAGCATGAGGATAAATCAGGCTATAAACCAACAAACATGAGGTTAAATCACCTATAAAACAAACAAGATTAAATCAGACTATAAAACAAACAAACATGAGGATGAATCAGACTATAAATTAACAAACATGAGGTGAAATAAGCTATAAAACAAACGAGGATAAATCAGCTGTAAAACAAACAAGCATGAGGTTAAATCAGGCTATAAAACAAACAAACATGAGATTAAATCAGCTGTAAAACAAACAAACATGAGGATAAATCAGATTATTAAACCAACAAACATGGCGATAAATCAGCTATAAAACAAACAAACATGAGGATAAATAAGTCTATAAAACAAACAAACATGAGGCTAAATCAGACTATAAAACAAACAAATATGATGATAAATCACACTATAAACCAACAAACATGAGTTTAAATCACCTATAAAACAAACAAGATTAAATCAGACTATAAAACAAACACACATGAGGTGAAATAAGCTATAAAACAAACGAGGATAAATCAGCTGTAAAACAAACAAGCATGAGGTTAAATCAGGCTATAAAACAAACAAACATGAGATTAAATCAGCTGTAAAACAAACAAACATGAGGATAAATCAGATTATAAAACAAACAAACATGAAAATTAATCAGCTGTAAAACTAACAAAAATGACGATAAATTAAACTATAAACCAACAAACATGGATAAATCAGACTATAAAACAAACAATTATGAGGATGAATCAGACTATAAAACCAACAAACATGAGGATAAATCAGCTATAAAACAAGCAAACATGAGATTAAATCAGCTATAAAAAACAAGCATGAGGATAAATCAGACTACAAAACAAAAAAACCTGAGTATAAATCAGCTATAAGACAAACAAACATGAGGACAAGTCAGACTATAAAACCAACATGAGGATAAATCAGATGTAAAACAAAAAAGCATGAGGATAAATCATGCTATTAAACAAACAAACATGAGGGTTAATCAGACTATAAAACAAAAAAACATGACGATAAATCAGCTATAAAACAAACATGGGGATAAATCAGATTATAAAACAAACAGACATGAGTATAAATAAGACTATAAGACAAACACACATGAGGATGAATCAGAATGTAAAACAAACAAACATGAGGATAAATCCGACTATAAGACAAAAAACATGAGGATAAATAAGCTATAAAACAAACAAACATGAGGATAAGTCAGATATAAAACAAACAAGCATGAGGATAAATCAGGCTATAAAACCAGCAAACAGGGGGATAAATCAACTATAAAACAAGCAAAAATGAAGATAAATCAGCTATAAATAAACAAACATGAGGATAAATCATACTATAAACCAACAAACAGGTTAAATCAGCTATAAAACAAACGAGGATAAATGAGACTTTAAAACAAACATGATAAATCAGACTATAAAACCAACAAATATGGCGATAAATCAACTATAAGACAAACAAACA